>NW_015090805.1:6087347-6149350 GCF_001431845.1 Calidris pugnax
GTGGCGGGTCCCGGGATCGGTGGTTGCGGGGTTTGGGGGCTGCAGTTTCGGCTTCTCTCCCGGCGTGTGTGACAGCGGGCTGGCTTGTCAGCGGCGGGCTGGGGCGTGCGGGTGAAAAAGTAACGGGTGTCGCTTCCCAGGCCTGTCACAGGCAAGGCTTCGGTAAGACACACGGAGAAAATCTTGCTGGAGTTGTCCTTAGTTACCCCTCTTTTCACTACTGTGCCTTGTCGGCTCGGGGAGCGGGCTGAGGAGTGTTTTTTTTACTATATGCGGCGTTTTTTACTGTATACATGTATAGTAAGTGCAGTTATGGCAATAGGGAGCGCTTGGCTGGGAGGACTTGGTAGTATTTCCATATTAGTAACGTATTTCCAACACGTGGAAAGCTTTGCTCTAAAAATATTTACCGTGTTTGTGCATTCGAGACTCGTGTCAGAGATTTAAAATGTAGCTGAATCGGTAATAGGAGCCCGAGATGAGGTTTTCTTAGGGAGACATGCATGCTTCTCCCGGTACAAAACATTGTCTCAAGAGAATGGAGAATGACACAAAAAAAAAAATCACATCTGTGAAAATCGCTTTTTTTTGCGAATGGACAGTGAGAGAGGAGGGTGGGGGGAGGCCGTGGTTGCCCATGACAGTGGAAAAATACTGTGTCTGAGCACGTTTCCCTTGGCCGTCTCCTGGAGTAAAACTGAAAGTGAGCTGGCTTCTGGCTTTCAGGTTTAGGGCTGGAACTCCTCTGGCACCCCCCTGAAATCATCTGAATTCTCAAAATTCATGTTGGATTTGTCCAAACTTGTCACTAAAGACTAGAATTGAATCCTCTCGATTAGACTAGAAGCTTCTTGATCACTCCTTTTTGCTGATGTTTATATGTGTGTTTGTGGAAATTATTTCAGTTGTCACAGGTTTGACTTGAATGGCTGTTATTGAAACACATTTATGAAAGATAAGGATGACTAGGTGCTACTCCTCAAGAAGCAGAGAAGCTTTTCATATATTCAGTGGCTAAAGAGGATGTTTTCAGTGCAGTGAAAATAAGATCAGAAATGCTAATGAAGCTTGTTCAAAACCAGTCTTTTTGCTGTCTAATGAGCAGATTATTTCACACTTAAAAGCAATGGTGACAATCTCAGAGTCTGTCCCAGGAAAGTTAAGTATTTTATTCATGTTTTGATAAAGATCTTAAGCCCCAAACCAAACGATTGTCCATGTGTTTAGAGGAGGTCTGCCCCAATTTGCCCGGATTATTGTTTTGTAAATCGTATTTCAACTAATTTATATTGTTCTTTGCTCCACTTCTGCCCATTTCTGAAATAGCTTCTCCCCAGTCCTTGCACAGTAAGCACATTTTTTTTCTGTCTGCAATGTTATGCATGCAGACTGACTTTATAAGCTTGTCAGTTTATTTGTGTTTATTGGGAGTTGAGAAGCCCTCTAGGGAACTGTAGTTTGACATAACGTCAGCTCTGTTGATCAAAATATATTTGTCTCTTAAAAAATATGTATTGAAAGTTACTGGTTGCATTTGACTCTCAGAATCCCTGTGGAAGATGCCTGCCACGCTGAACTTTGGTAGTGTGCCATATAAGGGCTCTGACCCGGCTGCTTTAAAGACAGAGGCCGCATCTCTGTGGAACTCTCTACATCATCTGTGAACACTGTGAAAAGGAAAACGTTAACTAGCATGCTTTTATGGTTTCTAGAAAACTTGCTTTTTGAGTCGGTATAACTGCCTCTGGCCTGCGATCTTAAGATAAGATATCAGCAAGCTGTAAATGGTAACCTGTAAAGCTTTTTATTTGATCTTTAATCAAGTTGGATGCTTAAGATAATATAAAGCTTCATTAGTTCAGTTCACTTTCCTGTGGAAGGTAGCAATGGTTACGCTTGCAGTTTGCACAGTGAAGCTGGTTGGGTTGGGAAGCTATCCCCATAGACTTAGCATCGTGCAGCTTCATTTTAGATATGGAACGATCCACACTAAATGTGTACTATAGGGAAATTCTGTTATGGTTCCACATAAACTCACTGAAGGTGTGTGAAACATGTTTGTAGTATAGTGGTAGCAAAATACCTGTTTCTAATGTTTGCCACTTCTAAAATATGGCAGAAAAAAATTAAGTTTAATACAATATTACATAAAAGTTGATGTAATATGGTATGGGAACAGATTATGTATTGAGAAGCTTTGAGGTTCTTAAAACTGTTCTTTAATCTACTGATTCTAGCTATTGAGCTTTATTTGCTTGTTTGAGAGGTCAAGAGGAGGAACAATTTTTATAATTTGATGAAGAAAATGTTTGTCCAGTGGTCTGTTAAGTGAACAGGATACCTTATTCAGAATAAATTTTTCCATGGGTTATTTCTTTAAACTTGGATTTGCATACAGAATAAATAATTTTGGTGTAAATGCATGATATTTAATATATTATAAATAAATGCAATATATTTAATATATTAAAACAAAAAAAAAGTACCCTCTCCTTTTATTGAAAATATTTTTAAAGATTTTTCAAACAACTTTTTAAAGTATTTGTCCCGATGATGTACCTTTCCATAAAATATAGCTGGCTTTACAGAGGAAGTCCTGAAACCCTGTAAATTAGGTGTAAAAATTTGACTTGTCTATTATGTAGTTCGTGGGTCACTTGTGGCCCACAGGTTGGTTGGTCTTTTGGCAGATGGGTGTAGAGACAGTGTATATGATTTAGCAGCGGGGCTGGGTGTTTCCTGGAGGATTGTTACCCAACTAGAATAAATGCCACCTGGATTGCCCTCCAGTTAGAGGGGCTGTGGGGACTGACCAGGCATGTTGGATATTGTGACGGCTTTCTTGGTCCCTGCCAAGTAGCAGACAGTACCCTTCAGCCACCAGACCTGAGGCATCAGGGCCCATGGGGTTGTGTAGTCAGGGGAGAAGAGGAAAGGAAGGAAGGAAGAGGCAGAGTGAACTGCAGTGTGAATGGGAGAGGAGGATCAGGTTGAATGAGGGATGTTGCCAGTGGCCCACAACAGTCACAGTGCCCATGGCACAGTGGTCTTGTGGCCCACTTACTTGTGCACTCCTCCTGTAAAGCTGAAAGCTGGAGTCTGAATTGGCTTAAAAGCTTGGGTTGCACTTTTGGTTTTACTTCTGATGTCTTCCTGCTTAATGGTTCAGACCTTTACCCCTTTTTTTCCTCATGGGGAAAACAAAATGATAGAGACCCGTCATGTAAGGCAGAAGGGTCATATTCAAATTTAGGCTGGGGATAATTTAAGAATGAATTATTAAATCAGATCCTTGCTATACAGATTTACTTTTCTTTCCTGTCTCTTTCAGTTCCTTGATGACTTAAACAGATGGAGTCTGCTTCTCATTTCTCCTTTTATTTACCCTGATAAGTTACTTAAAGCAGAACATATAGCTTTTGTGACAGAAAGCATTTCAGCTCAGACAGATAACTTGCAGAAAGTACCTGGCTCTTCAAAAGAGGTAAGTAGTTCTCTTTGTTTCTTCCATAGAAAGTAGTATGGATGGGTATAAACCTAAAATGCTTGAAGGAAAGAAAATCAATGGCAGATAGATTTTTATTTTTTTTTTTAATTATTTTTTTTTTAATGTTTATACTGTTAATTGGAATAAAAAAGGTAATATTTTCATTAAAATGAATCACTGTTAATAGTCTAGTTCTGTTTTATGCTTCAAATAAACCCATGGACATCTTACTGAGATTTTTTTTTTAGAAGCACACATCTGGCTGTGGATGGGAACTGCAGAATACCTTTGTGGCTTTGGATAAGGCATGTATGGTTAGATATACTGAATAGGAAAAAAATGCTTGAGAGCTGTCATACTAAGGCAGATCAGAAATATGTTTAGCTCAGTATCCTGTCTCTGATACTAGCTGAAACACATGCCTCAGAATACACAAAGTAAACGTATGTTAAGATTTCTAAAAAGTTCTTCAAGCCTCCAGCCAAGTGGTTGTCAAAAGTTGTAATTGAAATAGAAGTTTCTCTTGGATGCTTCCTTTCCTTGTGATTTATAAGTACAAGTTAAAGTATTATACGTTTGAATAATTTTGTCAGTCTGCAGAACTAAGGCCAAAGTCAAGCTTATAATCTCTTTGATTTTCTGTAACATGCAATGGGAATATGGCAATACTTCTTGGTTAGAATTTTATAAATTGTGTTTGCCTTTTAATGCTTAATACTTGCAAAATGTTTTTGAGAAATCCAAAGATATAAATTAAACTAGTACTGAAATCCTTATGGCAAGCATACTTACAAAATGTTCATGCCCTAGATACTTAGGAATCTAAAAAGTGCCTTCTCCACTACTGTATTGAAAATGTGAAGATACGGATTTAAAAGATGATGTTCTAAAGCTTTAGATATTGAATATATAGCATCTCTAAGCAGATGATGCATAAAAATAATATCTAGACCCTATCAAAACTTACTATGAACTTGAGAGAATGTCTCTCTTCCCTAAATTTTCTTGATTTTATAACTTTTTTTGTCACATGAGGGATACTTGCTGCCTAGACATCTCAGCTTGGGTGCAGATCTGAAGGGGGAGAAAGGTTGCAACCCAAAGCAAAGAGAAACTTACCTTGCAGGGATGAAAATTCTTCTAAGCCATACAGATTGTCATAGTTCCTTCTTAAGGCAGTCAGTTGTTGTGTGTGCTGTATGCTCTCCATAGTGAAGAGGACAGAATGGACCTCACTGCCTACTGGAAAGAGGAGAAATGGAAAGACACACATGCTTGGGTATCTCTGGGTAGGCAGTAATAAAACATCTGGCCTGGTCGCTGGGGTACCATAAAATTGACAGAGCCCTACCATTAAAGAGGCTATGCCACAAGCTAGGATCACCACCTGGGGCCAGTTGATAACGTGTCCTCCTGAATGGCCCCTGTGTAGCACCCTAAAGGGCCATCTGTCATCCTTGCTTTTTGGCATCAGATTTCAAGCTCCTTTTTGGAGTTTAAGGAAACCTGTCACATACACAGGTGCTTGCGGCCTGTTCGTTTCCCTGGATGAGGAACATATATTTTCCAGGCCACTTATTCTGGGAGATGATCCAGGAGTCCTCTGCTGGAGTGAACATTAAGAGCAAAGTGGTTGGTAAATAGACTTATCTAACCTGAGTGCAGGAACAGGAGGACAGATTGGGAATGGGCACAATTCCAGACTTGTGCCTGCAATCAAATGTGTAGTGCCTTTGCCTTCCATGGAGGCCTCTCAATTCTAGAACAGAGCATACTTTTGGAGCATGTTAATCTTTGCCCTCTGGAGGAATGATGTCCAGGTGAAGTGCTGAATCAGGCAAAATCATTAGGTCCATGGAGTTCAGAGTGTGAGGACTGGAGGCACTGAAAGCTTGTTGAGAACTCAGACTTTTTCTGCTGAAGTCTTCTGACCCTGTTTCCATTGGCTTCATGTTTCCTTTGAGCACCCAGGAAGTAGCTACATTAGCTGGTTTCTAATTTTTTTTTTGTTGCCTTCAATATAATACTCTGAAATCTGCTTTGTCTCCCAGTATTTGGAACAAATTACATGGCAAAGGCTAATTTATTTTTTTAGGTCATGAAAACAGATGGTGCTTCCTTGTTTCTAAAAATGCCCTCATAGGAGAACAATTGGTTTGTGTATCCTATAAAGAATAAAGGCTGTGGTATCATTCACACGATTATTACTGAAATTGCATGCCATGGTTGGTTTTTGTTTTCAGAATTTACTCTTAAATCACTGTGTTTATCAATTGTCTGCTTATTGTTTTGTTAAGTACATTTGTTTTATAAACATAAGGTTTAAAAGTGGTCCTGTTCAGTTATGAGTCAGTATATGGTTTTGTAGTCTTTATTCATGTGCCTGCCTTTCAGAAGGAAACCAAAACTTTCTTCACTTTTTTTCCACCTTATGGCTTTCATAGTTAAACTTGAAACTTGTTCTTCAAGATGATAGTTCTGTGTAGTTTGGCTTTAAAAAACTGTCTTGAAGAAAACAAAACCAACTGCATCACTTTCATAATGTTTCCTTTCTGGAAAATGGAATTTTTGATGTAAATAAGCAGCTTGAATCTTCCATGTTTAGTTAATGTTTCTGGTAGTAACTGTGTGCTTTTATTATACCCTAGTTGTTTACTTCTGCTTCTTTTACCAGCATTCAGTTTAGAATTTGTACTAAAATACATGTCTTGGAAATAAAGAAAAATGGAGTTTTATTTATAGAATGTGATAATGCTCTCCTGCCATTTTGTGTGTTACTTGAAGCTTTTGTAGCCTTCATGTTTGGGAAATATGTATTTCTACTCTCAATTTGCTTTCATCAATCAGTGTGGTTGATGTTTTGTTTACCTCTCTCAGGACTGAATCTTGTTGCAGTTATTGCTTGCTACATCACCCTTCCTCAGTAGGTTTTTTTTGGTTGTATTCAGTCTCATACATTGACCTTTGTAGTCATAAAGGGTGCACTTTTGTGTGAAAGGAGCTGTCAACTGGAAATCTTCTCTAGCTGAGATGTGTTGCCTCATGATACTCTTAATGTAGTAAACACATCAGGCATCACAGAAACAAGCCTTAACAGTGATTCTGCCAATTTAGTGTTTTATGATCCCAATAACTACACACTATTTTATTATTTTTTTTTCTAAGTACTTTCTTTAACGTTACTTCCAGTCCTTGGCTTTGCCAGTTGTCCCATTTTGGTTTGATACTCTCCTTCTGTTGGCTCTTCCTACTGTTTTGCTACTTTTTAATAGCAAAATCCTTCGGGAAGGAAGGGCAGTTTTATTTGCAGTTCTTGCAATTCATAATACTGTTGGTATTTTGATATTTTTCTGTAAGCTTTTCAAACTGAAAGACATGCGTATGCTTTATTCTAGATTGTGAAGTGGTCAGACTATTGTTCACCATTGGCCTATAAACCTGGTGAGCCTTATAAGTTAATTGCTGAAGCAAGCATAGATAATTTTAGTAGCCTTGGAATAGCATTTATGGAAGACAGGCTTCAAATGGATAATGGAATGGTGCCACACAAGATTGTTTGTAAGTATCTTCACAAATTGTGTTTAATGGTAGAACATGGTTTTTTATAGTTATTTTAGGACTGTGCATATTGTCTTATAACTATGTAAAAACCCATGCTTTTATTTTGGCACGATGTTTTCTTCTTGCTGTCATTCTAGGTTTTTTCAGATTTTAAATGAAAGTGTATTCAATGCTAAACATAGGTTGAGAACAATTGCTGTTACTTGAGCATCTTAATCCTTTAGGTTACTGAGAGAAGAGCTCATAGATGCCTTCGAAACAGGGAGAAGGATAATCAGGGGAAGGAGGGTGATGTCATTGCTAGTTGAATTTTGAGTTTGTGGTGGAGGGTTTATTTCTTTATGGGGTGATATTAATGATATCAGAATTACGAACTATTGTGTCCTCATTAATTTAATAGTTGAAACTAAGGCAGGAAGGTTCACAGCTAATCCTACAGAGAGAAGGAAGTAGTCGTGATTGCACTTATAATACCATTCTTAAATAGAATTGTTTGCGCTGTGGAAATTCCAAGCTTCATCTCCTTTTCCTGCATGAGATTTGAACTTCTTTTTTTCCAGCACTATTCTAAAAGGGCCATAATATGCAGTCTGTAGGGTACTGTAGAGTAGTGGGGTCTTGGGGAAGTAGAGCCACACTTTTGAGTGTGTGTGTTCATCAACAGTCTCATTTCTTCCTGCCTATCTGCATCTTCTAAGCTATGTTGATAAAACTGGGGGGTCACCTAGAATAATAAAATAATCATTTGGCCTACAAAAAAATTCCTCCCTGTCTTTCTCCCTCCCCCGCACCAAAAAAAAGGGGTTAATTTTTTTGTTTGTTTTGGCTTGTTTGTGTTTGGTGGCGGGTTTTTTCTTCATTTATTTGGTCTTTTATGTAAGTCATAAGTGTATTCACAGAAGCCAGGGAATGGCAAAATGGAGTACAGTTAGCTAGGGTGCAAAAGGGTAGGAATATGCTCACAAATTTGTCTGATGTGAAATTCTGTCCCTTGGTGCTGTTCTGCAAAAATATTTACACAAGAAGGGGATGCAAGCTTGGAGAGTGCCCTGAGAGTGATTTACTTTTCAGAATGTTTTCTGGCTCATTTTGCTTCAGGTAGTGTGTGCATGCTAAAACTGCTCAGGAGAACAGGCTGATGGAGGCTGTTGATGGAATAGCATATAGACTGGTAGCTGTGAAGTTATGTTAGGATGTCAAAAAAATTTCTGCTTGAAATTTCTGCTCCAAAGGCAAAGGGGATGTAGTTTCAAGGGAATGCAAGTGTTGTTGAGTGAAGAAAGGGGCTGAACTTGCATCTGGTGTATTGTGTACCAGTTGACTATTTTGTTAATCAAGCTTCTCACTGAATTTCTTTGAGAAATGAGAAACAAAAACATAGTAAGTTTATTTTGCCTTGTGGAAGTGGAGAGAGATTCAGTAAAATTTTGCAGGCTTTGATTTGAAATATTTTCATGGCTCAGCAGCTGAAAAAAAATTACTTTGAGTATTTTTTTATCTCCTTTCTTATTTAGTTTGCTCTGCAAGTTTCATGCTGACAATTATCTTCTTTGCTCTTCTTTTCTCTCTTGTAGTTGCCAAAATATTTTTATCTTTGCGTTTCCATTCTTTTCAGGGGAAGAAACAGGAAGGTTTAACAATTCTTCCTATTTGCTGCTTTTCTCTTGGATTGTTAGCTCCCAAGTGTTGCTACAAATGGGTATTTCTGTGGACTGGAAGCAGTTCAGATTTTTTTTTACTCCCTCTAACTTGTGCCAAACTTTTATCTGCAGGATTCAGCAATGCAAGAGATATGGTTCAATGTCTCCATCTTACCCAATATCATCACTTTATTAGCTTATTTCAAAATAGTTTGTTGCAAAATAGCAGCAAGCAATTTTCCACCTTGCCCTCCTTAAGAGACCAGTATTTTTCCAAAGGTCCTTCCCTTGCTTCATTTTGTCCTTTTCTGGGGACAGAAAGACAAGCAAAATAAGCTGACATGGTGATGCATTTATAAGAACTTTCTCACCTTCTCATCCGTAGACTACTGTTCTGTTAAGAACATACCTGCATTATGTACAGTACCTGTCATGTTTTACTTTTGTGGAAATAACTTTTGCACTCACAATAAATGTTAGTTTGTTTAAATGTGCCCCGTAAACATCGAATGTGCTCTCAGTCAAACTTTCCTGAAGCAGAGAATCATTAGAGTAAATTACTTGTGTTATGAGTGCAAATTTATTATGAGTTTGTGGTTTGAGTTGGTGTGTCAAACACATTCTTAAATTCTTGTTATTATAGATGTTTTATACTGAAATTTAATCGGAATCCCACTATGATAGTGATATTTGTATCTTTTTCAATACTGCTTCGATAACCCCTTTTTTCTTGTTCTTTAACTATTCCAGCTGTCCATTTACAGGAATCTACCCTGAAGGAATTGGCACAGGTGGCACCATCTGTAAAAGAGCAAAGTGTAAGCAGTAAGAAAATGGATGAAATAACTCCTACTGCTACTTTTGGGACTACTGCTAAATCAGGTTTAGGAGTAGCTAAGCCTGCAGGACAAGATGAAGGGGAGAAACTCAAGCTAGAGAAAGAAAATGAGCATGAAGATGAATCCAACAGTCTATCTGACAAGGAGATAGGTTCTGGAGATCATCATCACTTGCATCTTTCCAGTTGTCGTGAGTGCTTGCAACTTGAAAACAGTACTATTGAATCGGTCAGATTTGCCTCTGCAGAAAACATTCCAGAACTTTCTGATGATAGCAAACTGGAAGCGAAGAATGATGACTCTCTAGCAAGAGGAATAAAGGGAGTAAACCTTACTGGGAAGCCCCCTAATATATTGATTTATCTTGGTTCTGAAACGGCAAAAGCGGAATTTGAGCAGGTAAAATCAATCCTTCAGGAATGCATTGATGTAGACAGCTACACCATCTACCAGCTCCGTGAGGAACAAGTTCTGAAAGATCCATGGATTGATAATTCACTGCTGTTGATCATTGCCACAGAGGAGCCTATTTCTGAGGAGAACCACAAACAATTTATGAAGTTTTTATCTACAGGTGGAAAGATTCTAGGGTTTTCTTCATCTTTTACATTTGACGGCATACAAATAAAGAAAAAGAACAAACTGAAGAAGACTGTTCGTGAACTAGTGGTCTCTAAAGCAGACAGCACTGAAATAAAGTTAAATCTTTTGGTCAGTGGCTGTATTTTTGAGGAAGTGATGAAGGAAGATACCAGCAAAGTGAAGACATTGAGTCGATTAAATAATGCTGATAAAGATATAGTTATTGTTCATCTGACTTACGGAGACAGTGGAGGAGAAGCCATTCTTTCTCAGGTACTGTGTATGCAGAAGCATTAATTTTCTCCTTGCTACATGATGTTGTGGTATGCTAAAAAATTTCACTTGTTCCCATTGCTTGCTCTTCGGCATGCTTGTCAAGGGGAGGTATAGATTGATGTCTGGGTACAAGGATTCCAAATGCAGAAAGATTTTCCCTTGATCCTCAAAAAGCTTAAGGAATGGTAGAGAACTGTCACTGCAGTTCCACTTGTGTGTTTTCACCGTGTAGGCATGCACATGTATATCACACAAAATTACAGTGAGTGGTAGAGAGCAGACTTGCATAGTAAGCAAGCGTCTTCAAGAGCAGAGCTATCCTTTTCTGCCTGCTACAAGTTTTGTGGTGATGCAACTGTGCATTTTGCAGATTTTGGGAGGTGGGAACAGGAAGACCAGAGTTGTTGGTGGACTCAAGGTGAAAGCTTATAATGACAAGATAAGAAAGAGACATCTTTACTAAAATATGAACTATAGTGGAACAGAGTCAGGAGAGGATGTAAAATAAACCTTGCAAGAAACCTGAAAGACGTCTTTTAAGGTTTAAGATTAAGGTAGTCAGCACTTTTAGAAATCTGACTATTGAATGAGAGTCCCAGCCTCTATTACTTGTTGCATGTGTTGTCTAGGAAAAGTTGCTATACAATTGTTGCTCGAGCGAGTTACTGCACAATAAAGGTTAGTCTCTGACTGCATTGAAGTGCTGTTGTTGATTTAGGTCTGTTGGTTCTTTTTTTGCTAGTACCACTACTGTTTCCTCAGTTATATGCTGTTTGTTTCTTAGTGTTGTGAATGAAGCAAACCATTTCATGGTTTCTTTAGCAGTGTTTTGATTAAGGCTAATTTCTGGATGGCTGTTAGGTTCATGATGTTGGCCTTGCTGTTCTGTCATTTAGAAAAGCCTTTATTCAACTGGAATGCATTTTTTTTTCTACTTACAATCAAAATTAAAATTTAAAAACTTGGTTTTTTGTTTTCTAAAAGTTAACATGTTTTCAGTCAGTAATATACACTCCTAATTGGTTTTTTTTGGGGGGGGGGGAGGAGGTGGGCAGGGAGATAATCTGGTCTCCTGGAAACTTGCTTTTGTTTACCGATTCTTCCCTCATGCTTTAACCTTTTAAGTGTTTAACATTCTGCACCTAACAACTAGCTCAGAGCACCTGAGGGACAGAAGTGGGGGAGTATAGAATGAGTCAAAATCTTATTAATTCCACTTAATAATAATAATATCCTAGCAAATATGTACCTCTCCAGTGTTATAATATTGTGGTCTTTGTTTAATAAAAGCCAAAACCCAACAACCAAACAAAGCCCACACTCCCTCAAAAAGTTGGATAACAGTTAAGTTTGAGTGTTCATAATCTTTTTTTATTATTGTTACTCTCTGTTGTCTTGGGTAATGGGTGGGGAAGCTTCCATGAGTCTGTTAAGGTAAATTTTGGAGCTGATTATTTATATATTCACAGGTATCTGGCTAAGAGATACCATTAAGTTTATAAATTAAGTCTGTGCCCTAGAAGTATGTGTGTACCTAGGTGTATAACCTGGGCAATTAAGTCTAGAGAGACTTTAGCCATTTCTTAGTAAATCTTTTATAGTGAACCTGAAGGCAATGTACACATTTTGAGTTAGCCTCGGTAGGAGTAGAGGTAAACATTATGTTTTTTAGCATGGCTTCCACAATTATATTGCTTCCCTTATTCTGTCTGCTTTCAAGCAGCACATGAAGAAAGGCAGAGGAATATTTATTTACCAGTATTTAAGAAGGTGAGGAATATAATGGAGACACAGCTGAACAAACTTTATGAAAGATTCTAGGATCTATTTTTACCAATATTTTAGTTATAGGAGAACTTTCTCGGAAGCCCAGAGCACTCAGATTTAACCGCAGGTAGCATATACTCCTCTAGCAATTACATAATTCAGAAATATTCATCAGGTTTCTTAGAAGTGTTTTCCTCTCTTAAATTTATTGGATTGAATCGTCTAGCTTTTTGGAAACTTTTATACATAGTAGCATATTTATAGCTTTCTGTATAGCTTTGCCACCCGTGTGTTGTATGCTTGTACTAGAAAATTGATTAGATACTGTTGCTCTCCATTTCTGCAAGTTCCATGGTAAAACCTGCTTTGCTGTACCATTTAAATTCACACTTCTGCTGCAGTAAAACTTAATACTGCAGAGGTTTTCCCCAGAAAAAAGGCATTACAGTATAGCTTCAAAAGTCAGATTAAAAGGATTAGTGTGTCATTTTATAATTTTAAATGACTTCCAGTCTGGATTTGAAAAGTCTTATTGTTTTCTCCTTAGGGGACTGACGATGACATCAGCCATTAAATATTCTGTCACTGACTTGTTGTTTCCCTTTTTTCTGTACTCTTCTGTTTCTCCCCCTCGCCTTTTCAGTGTATTTCCTTGAATTTCAATAGTCAAACCTACATGAAAGATGAAGAACATCATTAAAATGTGCAAAATTGGAGAAATGAACAAAGATAATAGCTTGTGATTTTCATCACAATATGAATGTGCACATAGTAGCATACAAAGGCTTCTAAATATCTTGGAACATTTATATGAAAACCAAAACAAACAAAAAGCCACAAAAAACCCCACAAGACAAATGAAGAGGTCTAGAAGGGATTTTTTTTTTTCCTTCTGCACTGCATTTCTGCTTTTAAGCATCTGCTTCAGCCCTGAGAAGTGATTCTCTACAAAGTAGTATTCTAGGGTTCTTAGTTCTCTTTCAGACAGAAGCATTTATGTATCTACACTGATTACAACTTCGTTCATGTGACACAGTAGGGATTTGCTCAGCCTGTGTTCTACATATCTTATGCAACCTCTGATAAAGCTCTTCCATTGTTAATGTAGTTCTGCTCTTATACAAGCCAGAAATTGACCAATATTGCTGTTGGTTCTAGGTTGCTAGCAGACATGAAAAGCAGAAGGAGAAGTTTAACTTAATGAATAGAAGTTTGACCAAGTTCTCCAGGAGAAGACCAATTTATTAAGAACGGATATTTTGCATAGATTTTAGAGAAAATTGTAGTTTAGTGGCAACTGCGATCCCTGAATCAGAAACTATAAACATATAGGTATTCCCCAGTTAATTAGCATGATAAAGTCCTACTTGTATATATGATGAAGACATGAGAAACTCTTAAACTGTACTTATAACACTGGATAGTTCAGCAACCACAGTTAGGACAAAGCTACTTTTGGAACTGTTGTGCTTATCTCTCTCTCCCATGCTAAAACATGTAATAATTTTTTTCTTATTCCTTTTGCACATATCCTTCCAGGCACACTTGGAATTGGATATCAATTCTATGGATGTCCAAACTGAAGAGGATTTTAATTTGCTTAAGATAAGCAATACCAAGAGATATGAAGTTCTCAAGGAGATCCTGGTATCACTTGGCCTGAGTTGTGAATTAAGTGAAATTCCTACGTTAACACCTATTTACCTTCTCTCTTCTGATGAGGTAAGGCTTCTGCTTACATTTCAGATGACTGAAATTTACCTTAAAAGACAAAGTCAGTGTTAACTCAAATACATCTTGTCTCTTATGTGGCATTTTTTTGTTTGGAGAGGCTTACCCATGTATTACAGGTAAGCAAAAACTTTAATTTCTACTCTGTCCCTATTTTATTACCTGCTAGTAGTAGTTTTAAATTCAAGCATGGGGAAATTGTACAAGATTAACTTTTAAAATATATTTGCTGTATTTCTGTTAAGAACTTTTGTGCTTGTTTGCATGCTTCTGCACTATTAAAACACAAGGCTGTGGTAAGCTACAGAAAGAACTGATTTAAAATACAGGATTTGCTTTTATTTTAAAATGAGGTAGAAAGTTCTGTTTAGGCTGACAACAAATTATAGAGAATGGTGTGGCAAACCAAAACTGCAAGACCTCAGTGAATAGTCAAGAGTGTGTAATTCCACAATGAAGAGCTTTATTCCTGAGGATGTTGTAATATTTCCTGGACATGGAATAGCTTCTTGTAACTCAGTCGTCTGACTATTCTGGACTTCTAAATTTGAGACATTGCTATGGAGAAATGTGAAGAGCATATAAATCAGTAATTTTAGCTTTTTTTTTTCTTTAAACATGAGAACCATATTGTATTGATCTGAAGGGATGAAGCAGGAGGTGATAAAAAAAGCAATACAGGCCACTCAGACTCTTTGAGGTTGTTGTTTCCAACCCATATACCACTGTCACTACTTCTTCTTAGCGTGCTTGTCTGATTCCTGCCCCTATTCTATACCACCCTTACATTAGCACAGAAGTGAGATGTCTGTCTTTTAGGGGAACTCAAGTATAGAAGCTTGTCCTTGGATACCTGTTTCCAGCAGTATTATATATAGCATTCTTTTTGGGCTACAGGATCAATAAGTGAACAAATTGACATGTTTCAGTTGAATGTTTTTAAGTAACTTGGATGATATTTTAGATTTAGATTGTACTTTTCAGAACACTGTGCATTAATCTGGAAGGTGGGTGTGGTAAGCACTGTACACTTTATAAAGTGGAAATTTGTGGTACATGGCATTGTATGGCAGGCAGATTGGTAGCAGATCCTGGCAAACTGACTGAAATACTATTAGTAGGTGTATCTATAAAATCAAATCTGCATTCGTTTTCCATGTCTCTGGAGATAGTGCCAAAACTGCTGGTGCATTGAGTAATGCCCTCATATAGCAACTTGGGTTGGATGTAGCAATTGATAAAAATTGGGCAAAATGCAGAGGTTTGTTTTTTTTTTTTTAATTCCCTGAGATTGATTGCCCTTTTCTGTGTGCCAAACACTGCCAGATCCATCTCCACTTCACCGTGGTGAAAAGACTATTGGAAGTCCTTCTATCCAGCTGTCTGCTTGAAGCAGGGCAGTTACTAACACTAAGTCAGGTCAGCCATGCCCTTTGGTTTAATCTTGAAAACCTCCAGGGGTGTGTGCTACAACCTGTCTGTATAACCTGTTCCAGTGCTGTTGTACCATTGTAGTGATTATTTTTTTTTTCATGATGTCCAGCCTGAGCCTCTCAAGCTGCAGTTTATGGCTGTTCATGGTTTATTATATTATCTGGCACTACTGAGAAGCATTTGGCTAAGTCACTCTTTTAACTCTCTTAAGTAGTTACAGATTGTTATTAAATCACCCCTTAGTCTTTTCTTTGCCAAACTGAATGAACCCAGCTTCCTCATCCTCTTCCTATAGATGTGTTGTACCTTTAACCCCTTTGTGGTTGCTTTCCAAGGAATCCTAGCTAGCAATTCCTTGCATAAGCTGAAATCTGCTTTCCCAAGACCAAACTCTGCTGCTTCCCGTCTCAGCCTTCCTGCACATCTTGGGTTCTGACAATTGCTACAGCCAATGCTGCTGTCGGTGACCAAATCTGAAACAAGTTCTTCCCTGTCTGTGAGCAGTAAATGCATAAGAGTTGATTATCTTTTTGTGTGACAGATGCAGAAACAAACCTAAAAGCCATTCAGCCCTGTTGACTAATACTAAATGTGCTCTATACAGAAGATCAGGAGCTTATTGAACTCTTCCGTATTTTGTTCTCTCCCTTCACTCTTTTTTTTGATAATTGTTTCTTTCCTATTGCAATTTTCAAACATACCATGAATTTAAAAAGTTAGCTAATTTCTGTCCAAACTTGCCATCTAGTGGCATATTACAGGTTGCAAGCCATTTATTAAATGTATTTTTGCAATGTATACTGTATACTTAAAGTTTATATCAAAATTAGTTTTTAAATGTTGTTTTTCCACAGTTTTTTTTCCAAATGATAGTTTTTCTATGCTTATATGTGTAGTCATTGTTTCAGTGTCTTTTGTTTTAGTCATTACATGCTTCCAGAACATTCTGTGAAAAGAAGTTGCAACTTAAGTGTAAAAACTACAGTTAACAATGAAGAGACAGTATATTAAAATAAATAAGGAATATGTAACAGTTGAGCTTTCTTACATGTTATTTTTCTCCATACATCATGTTCTACATAGGTGTTTTTGCTCCCTTAGAAAGTAAGATGATACCAAAAGTGTATCTGGCAGGTGAATTATTTGAGGAATTAATTAAACTTCTTTAAGATCAGAGTGACTGCTGGAAATGGAGATGGAGGAAAACTGTCTTGCAAGCTTTAGTACTCACTAACGTCCTTCTTTTTTTTGTCACTTTGTATGAATAGTTTGTCCAGTACAGGTCACTGGAGTATTCTTTTCCTGAGAGATACTTATTGACAGCAAGTGGTTTTTGGATTATTTTCTTATGCATCCCTGTAATAAGAAATGCCATAATGAGTCAACCGATGATCAAGCAAGTTCAATGTCTTATTAGCAGTTGCCAATAGTAAATATTTTGGCAAAAATGGAAGAATGGCAAATGGTCTCATCCTTGTTTCTAAATTTGGCATTTCACTGATGATTTTCCCCCACAAGCTGGAGGTTACATCTGTACCATTATGTTTAAAACCCACTGGTGGACCCAACCTTGTCAGATTTTTGTAATTAATTTTAGAAACTATTAGCTCCTTTTGCTTATGTGGAAGAAGAAATATTTGATTTTCTTCTGCATTTTCTACTCCTTTAAGAAAAAGTGTAGATTTTTTTTTTGGTCAGTTTTTAAATCTCTAAGTTTAAAGTGTTAGTATGTTTATTTTTTTCTTTCTGATCTGTAAGCTTCAATTTACAGTAGATATGTACCCTCTTCTGTGTGATTTCCATGTTGTTTCTCTATGCCATCCCTTTTCCTCCTTTATCATTTCAGAACTTTAATTATCTCTGTTTTCTACTACATTGTGGTAGAAAATAAAACTTGTTCAACTTTATTTTATGAATAAATATCTTCTCCTGTCTTTTCTGCCTGCCATTCCTGAACAGTCTATGTCTTTTTGCATCATTGTTGTCATGCCATTAATAATCTCATCAAATCTATTAGGCTGATTGGTATCAATTTGATTATTAAGACATTCAGATCTTCCTGTTTACTCTGTAGGTCTTGGAACATGCCTTTGTAATGTAATTTTTAGCTGCTTTGGGGCATGGAGATGGGCTTTTTTTTTTCCCCCTCCTCAAGATTCACATGTAGAAGTTTTGGTTTCCAGCGTTTATAGGGTTATCATGTATCTTAAAATCACAGTTTTACTACATGGATTTAAAAAAGCCAATAAAATATGAGCAGAACTGGCATTAGCTTTCTGAAAATCAGTGTAACTTTAGAATTTGGGTAGATAATTTCTTTAACTCCTTAAAAAAAACACAAACCAACATCTAATTCTGGGGAGAAGAGTTGAATTTTGAGTTTGTGTCCAATATTTCATATATATATTATCTATTACTTATTTTAAGTTTGTGT
Source organism: Calidris pugnax (assembly GCF_001431845.1). Classification (NCBI taxonomy): domain Eukaryota; kingdom Metazoa; phylum Chordata; class Aves; order Charadriiformes; family Scolopacidae; genus Calidris; species Calidris pugnax. The sequence goes on from NW_015090805.1 coordinate 6,105,099, forward strand.
ATAATAAAAACCTGGGGGCTATTTTGTGTGAAGAAATAAGCAAAGGTATAATTAACTTACACATAATTAAATTTGAATGTAGTGTCCTTTTCTTTGAAAAAGACTTGGAAAGGCGAATGTTAATACTTCATGAGGAATTTTGAGCTTTGTAATGCACTTTTTGCCTTTGGGTTACAATAAGAAAATTTTAGTTTTGGATGGAATGTAGGAGACTTGGGTAGAATTATTTAAACCTTGGCAGCAGTTATGTTGAAAATCACACAATTACATTTTATCACTCAAGAAAAATACATCAGGAACAGGATGGTAAAGCTTTTAAAAAAGAGACTGCATAGGGTTTAGCTGGACTAGATAAATGGACTGTTCTAAAACAGGTAGAGGTTTCCAGCTGTGCTGTATTCAAGTTGGAGATGGGATGTGTTGGAGGCTGTACTAAATAAGCACTGAATCTTGTTTACTTTTAACTGTTGGATATTATTCTAAACTGTGGAAATGAAATCACATTGTTACACCGTTGGGGTAACAGTACTTAGGTTAGTTCTCAGTAGAAAGTTAAAATTTTATATTGAGATGTCAAACTAAAAAATATGATTTATTATTTTTTTGCGTATGATGCAGTTTTCAAATAATGTTACTGCTGTGACTGATTCCCATGTCTCAGGGATTTTCAGTTTTACTCTTTTTTTTTTTTTTTTTTCCCCTGCTGTGTTTCTTTTGTTCACCTGGCTTTTTCTTAAAACGTCCACAGGCTCTACCAGTCTGAAATTTAAATTCTGGTAATATTACAGCTTTGAATTCAAATAAAAGCTTTAATATCTGTATAATATTTGATAATGTCCATCTGTTAAGAGATCTAGATTTTACCATGTAGAATTATGCTAGTTGATCCTCAGCTAGTGCTTGCTGTCGTTGGTGTTGAATGATTACTGTAACAGTGTGCACTTTTCATTCCTGATCTCCTTTCTTGTAAACAGAGTATAAGATAGGGGGCCTGGAAAGTAACAGCACTTAAGACAATTCTTTCATCACAAGACTTTTTACAGTAAGGCTTGAAAGTATGGTTTGCCTCAGATATACACATGTAGACATTTTAAAATTCAGTTAACTGGGAACCGTCGGTGTAGCACTGTATCGATATAATATGGACAATGAAGGCAGTGTTTGAACCAAGAGAATATAGCATGAAAGGCAGGTTACTTGCTGGTTAAAAGTTTGATTAAATCTGCACAACTTGTTGGTGTTAACTATAATTTTAGAGACAAGTATTGATACCGAAAGGCAGTACCTTTTTCTTTTCCTCTTTCCTTCTGTTGTAAAGCAGCTAAGCAAACTGTAAACTTGTACATTACTGTGAAAAGAAACTTCTGTGTCACTGTGGTGCAGGGCGAAGTCAAAGTGTTGAAACAAATGGTGACCACTGTAAGCCTGTTGTCTGGCACCCATATGTTCAGTGGCAGCTTCGAGCATAGAGATCTGATTTTTTCTGCAGCTTTGCCTTTAAATGCTCAAATATTTACTCTTTTGCATTGCCATCTTAAAGGATAATTTTTCAGACATAAAGGCTAGGATTGTATTTTATTGCCATAAGTTTCAGCATAACATCTTCTAGGTTTCAAAACAAGAATTCATTCCTTGAAGAATGAGAGAGATTTGTTAGAATAGTGGTTATTTCTGTTAGGAAGTATATTACACCCACACATTTGCTGATTTGAAGCCTCTTAAAGTTTACTATTAACTCCTCAGGCTGTGTTAGGCTGAGTCACTTTTTTCAATATCTTCCAAATGGATAGTGGCCAAATGATGAAATGTGATCAGTCTTCATTACTTCAGCTCAGCTAGTGACTATCTTTTAAACAGTGCATTCTTCCAAAATAATAAACAACCAATACAAACATACTGGCTGAAGCCTGAAGTTACAGGTTTTAATTCTTGCTTACTGGAGGCAGAAAGAATGTACCTCTTGAATTCCAAAGTTTTCTTTAAAGGGTTCTTTGAAATACAGAATACTGTGCTCACAAGGGTAATGCAGTGCGAAGACAACTATGTGTATTTGAATAACTTGGTACACTACAGCACAATCAGAATTCAGTTGGACTAAGTTTACATGTCTAGAGCTGCAGTTTTGATTCTGTGATGGCATCAGCTGTTTTTAAATTCCAAGTCCATTATGTCAGCAAAGAGAGTATGAAGTTACTTTATCCTGATTAAATCTCTCTTTGAGGATGGGAAATCTGAACTCTCAGCTAACGCTCTACAGAACCTAGATTTCAGGGTATATTTTGAGACAATTGTTACTGAATATTTCCATGCATATTAATGTGCATTGTAGAACTTGAGATTCAACTGTAAAACTTCAGAGTTTTTTAAAAAATTCTCAGTGCTAAAATCAGGCATGGTTACACTGAAACTCCAAAGCTTTATTTTTGTTGCTCTGTAAGTTTTCATCCTTAAAAGTGAACCAAAAACATATAATGTACAAAATTGGAGACTTGCTTTTTTTCTCCTACCATCCACAAAATGTAAGCAGCGTCCCTGCTTTTTTAGCCAGCAAGAGAAAAAGCAAGAGCCCTTTGGAAGTATGTTTATTTATTTATTTATTTTATTTATTTTAGTTTATTTATTCCAGAAAGGAAACTTGCTTTTTCTCTAGCTCAGAAGTAACCTGAGAGCTGAGAAAAATGTTGAATGAAAAGCACACCCTGTGAGTGGTCTGAAATGATCCTGTTGATCACTGATAAATAGTTTGTGTCTAACATTTTTTTCTTCTCTTAATGCATTATATGTATTATTTCAAAAAGACAGTGCATTGTTGCCAGAAATCTTTGTACTTGAAAGCTTTTTCAGTTTGTCTCTTGGCTAGGAATGAAAATATCTTTTATGGCAAAATTGCTTCAGGAAAAAAAAAGTAGATACAGCAATGTAAATGCATCTGTACCAGTAAAAATGTGTATTTGCTGGAACAACTTATTCTTTTTGGGAAACGGATTTAATGTATGCCATGTGTGGGACTCTTTTTGCTGTTAAAAGCAGTGTTTCTACTAGGTTGGTTGGGCAATGCAGTGCATTTGGCAAACCATTTGCATTCTGACAGGTAGTATGCTTTTTCTCTTAAGTGGCTTTCTGGAGAATTTATCTGTGAAACAACCCAAGGACTGATAACAACATACTATAAATTAAAAGTATTTGTAATCTAATTCCATGTGTTTGGGGCTTTTTTCCGTAATAAATTCAAAGTTATTTGTTGGCTTGCAAGGCTTTGAGTTGCATGTGTGTGCGGGGTGTGTGTGTGTTTGCTTTTGTTTTGTATTCATCCCCCTCCCTTCCTCAAATAAACTTCTGTTTCTTTATAACAAAACTCACAAATACAGACGGGTCACACCAGTCGTAAACCAAAACTATTTCAGTGTTGTCATTTTTTTGAAAATCTCTTTGTATCAAAGTCTGGATTCTAATGGTAGTCCCTACTGTTTGCTGGTCTTTAAGCATGTGGTTCTGAAAGGAATGGCTCTCTAAGAGGGGATGGTTAGTCAGTAGCTCCTTTTTTCCCTCCCCACCCCATCAGGGCTCAAGATAAGGAAGGTTCATATAGACTGTCATATTGACAGTTCAGAACTCTCTTGGTCAGAGGAAAACAGAACTGAGCTCTGAGCCCCTGCACAATCCTGGTTTTATAATCCTGCCCACTTTCAGAGACAAGAAGTTTGCCTTTAATCCTCTGCAAGTCCAGCGCGGGGAAAAAAAGGCCAGTGCTTAGGCTGCATAGGGCTTTTTGGGTACCAGCTTCGTGATAGCACTGGGCATAAGAAGAGAGATATCAATGGCATGGTGGAATCAATTGCAGAGATTTAAGCTGATATGTTTTTATTTCCCACTTGTGAATGGCTAAGAGAACGATTATGTTCAATTACTGCGGATTAACAAGCACAGAGTAATTTCTTAATCTGTGGTAACTTTAAATAGAGTAATTGAGAGGAGGGATACTCCTCTCTTTTCTGTCCTTGCCCTTTCTAGCATAGCGAGGGAGGATAAACTATGGGACTTGAAGGTGGGTGCAGCATGAATGAGGATGGGTAGAAAAGACAAGAAAAGGAAATCTGCAGATGGGAACCAAGATACGTGTTTTTGTTTCTCAGTGATAATTTCCTCTTATACCTCTGTTCTGTAAAACTTGTCATGGTAGTAGTAGTAGACAGAGGTGGAATAAGTACTGTGTATTTTAGCATGTCTTTCGTCTTCCTCCTCAATCTTCTGTTATTCTGCATACCTTTATTAGTGTAGTTGCCTAATAGATCTGCCAGTTCTTCAGTAAAATTTTTAAGCTTTTGGGTTTCAGCTATTTGCTAGAGGAAAAAGCTTAAAAGAAGCCAACTTTCTATAGCAAACTTTATAACATAAAGGTCCAGGGCAGGATGCTTTTCAAAGCTAGTTATATGCTAAGGCAGCCTGTCAGTCTTGCCTGGTGATAAAGAGATGCTAGTGGGACTGCTAGTCTGCCTAAACACTGCTCTTGACAGGAACACCCACCTTCTGCTCCCCTACCAGCTGGCAGGGCAAGTGGTGGTAAAGAGGCAGGAACTTGTGAGGGACTGAATGTCTTGCTAGGAAGAGAGGAAAGTGGTGTCACAGGGAGGTTTCTGCTGTTGACCGGAGCCTTGCTGGTTTCACTGCCTGGAAACAGGCTGAAACGAGTGTCCTTTCTTGGCTCTCTTCAGATACAAAGAGCTTGCTTGGATCAGTGAGGATTATTAAATTGACATCTTGCCTGGAAAAATTGCTTTGCTCTTAAAAAAAAAATCTCATTACCTATGCTGCTGAGAAGCATTTAGCTGGCCCTGTTGAGAAAGGAGAGAGAGAAGAGGTGGTCTGGGAGATACTGGAAATGGTAGTAGTGATGATGTAGATGGCCTGAAGCAAAAGATGATGAGGGCTATTGCACTTAAACTACGAGACAGAGTTGCAAGAAAGTAGGCTTTCCTGGTTCTCTACTCAGAGGCTGCTTTTTTTTTTTAACCAATATTATAGTGCAAAATGATTATCAAACTGTACTTTTTTTTTTTTTTTTACTAACCTTTGAAACAAAATTAAAGTGTTCAATAGAGATTGCTTTTCCTGAGTGCTAGCTTAGTAGTCCAGGCTCAGGATCTGACTGGCAGTTGAGCTTTGTTCTTTCTGGCTCCTGTATCAGAAGGCTAAATTACCTCTTAATTTGTTCACTCATGAAAGTCTCGTCATGGTTCTCTCTGGAGCTGTTTGTTGAAGAAAGCCTGGCTTGCTGCAGGTGTTTTCAGTGCATTCACCAGCACTATGAGACTCCAGTATTGAGCAGCCTACCTGCCCAGCTGAGCTATATTAGTCTTGGCCTTATATTAAAATCACCGGGAATCTCTATTGCTCTTAAAAGCTGGATGGGGTTGTGTGTTTTTATACAACTCCTTTGGCGAGGAAGTTGTTTTACCACTAGGGGTCAGTTACGAGCTGGATTTAGAGAACACGCAGTAAAGCAAAAAATAAGGGAGGGATGGAAAACATTTTGTCCGTAGGGTGTTTTTTATAGTTTTGCATTGAAATGTATTTGCATGTTTGCAGCGGCTGCTTTGTATAATATTTCTTCAATTTTAAACTGCGTTTTAAATTCCAAAGGAATTGATGGTAGTGTCAAAATACAGTAAACATTTTCAATTAAGAAAAACCTTGGTGGGAGATGAAGTGGACTCTAAATATAGAGCCAAGTCATTCCAGGTGCTTGCTAAAGCTACCTTCTGCTTTTCTGTTGTTTATCTTCAGGGAATATTTACCATGTATTTGGGGGAAGGAAAGAGAAATCTGGCAAATGTTCCCTTTATTTTGCACTTCTTTCGTTAAAAATGTGTTTTCCCTCTTGCATGACAGCGGCTTGCATGCTGTTTATGTTAAACAACCATGAATCACATTTGTAGGCACATAATATTGAATAGCATACTTATGTTGCATTATGGTTTGTAAACAACTTTTTGACTTTGTATTGATTCAATAAATGTTTTTGACGATCTTTTGGAAAATGCAAGAAGCTTTGAGGAATGAAAGAAAATATCTTGTTTATAGCAATCCCCATAAAAAGGGTCTTTATGCTGCTGTGAGAACTAAAAGTTAATGCCTTTTGTACTGAGTAGCATTTAATCTTATTGTAGAGCTAGCTCTGATACGAAATTATTACGTGCTGGCATCTGACCACAGTGGAACTCATTGAAGTGTATTCTATCATGTTTCAAGGCTTGGTTCAAGTCAGTGTGCATGATACTTCACAACCACTTTCTTCAGTAGGCATGTTCTTTCTATACTGTAGAGAATGGATAGTTTTATTATCCTTTCAGAATGTCTTATGTAATATATATTTAAAACATTTGTGAACTTGCTGTTCATGTCTTCTGCTAACTTCTCACTCCTGAAATGACAGACAATAGCATTGAGATTGATTACCCTTTTTGAGTGTAGGTCACTCAGCATAAAGCACTGCTAGCCAGGCTGAGTTTTCTTAGTTTCAGTTTTTCTTGGAGTTTGTAATAGGAATCTCAATTGAAAAAGTAAAATCTGCAGTGGCAGACTAATCCAAATTCATGTTGGCTCTGTGTCTAACATAGACACACATTCTGCCTTAATATGAAGACTGTAATTAAAGTGACTGGTCTTGGATTTTGTTTCAGCACTCAAAAGTTGTAACTGATAAACCTTTTGAGTCAGGGTTCAGGGTACTGCCTTTGAGCAGATGGGTGATTTTAGATAGCAAGAATCCATAACTTGTGACAAACGCTGTGGAGATCCGTGGCAATTTGGCATCCGTTCATTTTCTATGACCTCAGTGGTAAAGATCTGACAAAAGTGGAGTATTTCCAAACATAAAGTTGAGATTCTCTGACTGTCAGTGGGGCCTGTAGCTAATTTATGTGAGTGAGACTGGGAAAATGAGAACAGGCTTGGCATCAGCTGGAGTCCTGTGAGATGCTATCATGTTACCATTGCTCAGAAATGACGATACATTTCCACAATGAGACATCATTATAATGGTTATCTAACAATTTTAATTAGTGGATATTTTGTATCTTTACTTTTAAAAAGTTATGGCTAGATGGTATAAGATTAAGACTATTAATCTAAGGGAAAAGTTGAATAAAATTATATAACCAAGAGGAAATAGAAGTGTCTCCTTATATTACTCTTTGAAAAAGATAAACCGCAAGCATTACCTGTTTTTGAAACAGTGCATTTACCACGTTGAGTCCTTATGAATATATTTCTTTGATTCTTAATAATTCTTTGACAATTCAATTATGCAATAATATTATCAGAAAACAATTGTGCACAACACAAAACTTATTATTTATCTAGCTGAATTTATTCTGGAAAATTAAGATGGAAGTTTAATTAGGGTTGTCATTGATTTGAAAGATATGCTAGTATTCTCAAAATCTGTCATCATAGAAGCCAACTGCAAAAAAATTAAAAAAAAAGTCAAGTATGACTTATGTCAGTAGTTGATAGGGAATGAGCTGACTTACAGATTCTGTTGTATTTATCATTTGACAGTTCATTTTAAGAAGTGATTTGGGGTTTCTGACATGTTGAGGAAATCCTGAAATTCCAGGTGCAGTGAGAATGGAATTTGGCATATGACTATCTGGCTGACATTATGCAATTCTTATAGTGAAAAGCTGATTAAAGAACAGCTGTTAGCTTAAATCAGAAGTTTGCTGTATTCTCTACTATGGCTTCTATGTGAAAGCTTTTTTTATTTGGGTTTTAGTCAGTCTTCGTAACAAGTGGAATGTGTTCCAGTTTAGTAAATCACTGTACTCAGTTACTTGGCAATTGTAGTGGTGACATTAATTGCAAAGGATTTACATGATTATTGAAGCAAGGTTTTCTCAGATGAAAAAAAAATCAGAATAAATCTTCTGGCTGTTTTCATGGTACATGTATTTTTCTTCTGCAACTAAAAGTATCCTCTGTAAAAGTGCTATGTAGCTCAGTCCATCAGGGCAACCTGTATTCTTCCAGTTACATTATACAGAGCTGTGCTTCACAGGATTACATGATTTAATTTTAAGAGTTTCAGCTGGTCACCGTGTTATCTGTGCCAGCATTGCCTTGTGCAAACACTAGAGGATCTATAAATGGGGTGAAGTTCTGTACCTAAGTAAGGAAGTACGTCTTTATGTAATTATATATATACATGTAAATATATACTTGAATAAGTCTGTGTGTATGTGTGTTTACATATATATATATATAGAAAAAGTTCGTATATAATTTTATTGTGTTAGCCATATTGGCAACCTCAAGTTTCAGAAATTAAGTCAAGTCTTCTTTCTTCAGCCCTTCCTTAATAAATGCATCTTACAGTAGAGATTATGAAAGTGACACAGGCCCAGAGAAGATGACTGGCCCTAGAGAAGAACTCCAGCCCTGAGAAAAGTTGAGATCGAGTTATTCATCTAGTGTGTAAATTGGAGCATGCTCCTTGACTCATGAGGTTAAGAACTTTTTTGAGAGAGAAAAACCTCAGGAGGAAGAGCTAGTGGATCTAGTTTGATACCAGATGAAAGAGAAGACAGACACTGTGTGGGAGGATAGAGGGGAATAGGGTAACAGCTGAAGAGACAGAGGTAAGGAGCAAGACTTGACCGTATAGAAAACGACTTGTATTACTGCATTTTCTAGCATTCCCTACAGCTGGAAGTTATTATAATGCATATCTAAAGATTTTGGCTATAAAATCTGTGCTACTTTGGACTGATCATTTCACTAAGATGTAACATTTGATTTTTACAGCTTAATTGGAGAAGCACTTCCCTTATCTAGTGTGTATTGAAGTGTGTACTAAATTGTACTGTTGAACTTATATAAGAAATATTCTAAGAACTTCAGAAAATATTTCGACATACCCTTCTTAATTTATAAAAACTCGATAAATGTATAATTATGATAATGGTTATAGCCAAGCCTTAGGAAGAATTGAGGAGACTAGTACAGCCTGTCCCTACTTGTTTTAATATGGATAACAATCCCTGCTGCAGTTTAAGAGTAGTACTGGCCATAATAAATTTATATTTTTTTTTTACATGGTGACAACTTAGATTTGAGGACAGAACAATAGATCATTTAATAACTTAAGTCTTTAGAAATGGGTACACAGACTGCTGAGTCTCAAAACGTTCTTCAGACAAACAACCTGTATCTAGATTTTTGCTCAGGTTCTTGCCCTTCAATATAGACTTTTTAGTAAGTGAATGCCACGATTTAGTAACTTCAGAGAGAGAATCTAAATAAAGATAAGGTGATTCTTATTTTCTAAGAAACAAATGTGAAGGGAAAATATAGATATAATGTGTATTATTGAATACTGTGCATATGTTTCCTTTATTCTATTTGTCGTGTCTTTTTTGGTGTTACACTTTTAACAAAGTAATTGTCCATATTTTTTTTTTGTCATTTACCTTTCAACTGAAGAAGTAGGTTCTAACTTCAGTAGGCAAAGTTATATTGTTATCATTATAAAAAGTATTTGAAAGGAAGAGCAATATTCAGTTCGGGAAAGCGTATTGCTGTCTCTGCTTTAAAAAGCTGTGCCTGGATGCTCACTATCTATTCTGTAAAGACAACTTTTAGGAATTGAAAAACAACTTAAGATCCTCTAAATTTTAAGAACTCTTTTATGGGATCGTATCCCAGCATTTCCATGTAGTCAAAATCAACGAAAACTAATTCCAGAAGGTATTTCTGAAATTCTTTTGCAAGATAAGGAAAGATAATTGTGCTTTATGCATAATTCTCAAGATTTAAATTTAAAAAATATATATGGCATATTTTGACTTTAGAACTCCTTACACAAAATAAGTAATTATCCATGCATTTTCTATCTGGAAGATAGAATTTTTTTTTCTTTCCAAAATGGAATTGTTGGTATTACGAGTAGTTCATGTACCACAGCTACCTGATAGGAAGAGCAGCTGTCAAGATAAAAGTTACCTAATTAGTCTTCCATTTTTTGACTACATTTTATGTTTTGGGATATTAGTACAATATATTAGCTAATGGAAAAGAAAATACAGTAGCTGAAAGCAAGTGCTTATTCTTATGTTTTGCTTCCTACAGAAAGTTGCAAATTGCCATAAATATTTGAGTTGCTTGTTTGCATTCTTGAGGCTTTGTTCGAAATACCCGAAAACATTTTTTTTTTTTTTTTTGCTTTTGCCTATAGAAGACTTCTGTCATAATTGTAAATGAGAACAGTTGATATCAGGAATGTTTTGAACCGAGTTCTAAAGAGTACTTGTCTTTCATCAGAGGATACTTCACTGGAGCTGTGAGGTGCATACTCTTTGGCTCAGAAATCCTTCTCATGCAGACTGCTAGAAGAGGAGATAATTACCTTATGCTTGCTGTGTTCTTCTCTTGTGCATCTGCTGCTAGCTACTCTTGGAAAGAAGGTACAAATTTAAAGGGGCATATTATATTGATATGGCTGCTGCTTTGTCTTTGTATTCATATAATTTGAGCAGCAGCAGCTTTTGACAAGAGCAGCCCCTTTTTGCTAAGTGTTAGTTATTTTGTCATTTGAAAGAGAAGTTCATCAGCTCCTGCAACTATAGGAAGCTTTTCCTCTGCCAAATTTAGCCATAGGCATCATCTGGGAAGTAACAATGTTTAACTTGGTATTTCAGTCATATAGTATGTACGAATAACTAGCAATGGTAAGGATATGCTTTTGTTATCTCTTCCTTTAGGAGCTTGGACTAGACTTCAGTCTTCTCTAAATGTTTTCAAGCTTTTTTCTATCCTACACGATCCATTCTGCCCAATGATGGTCTCCAATTAGCAGTCCAGGAATAGTAAATTAGACATTTTGAACTGCAATAAACCTTACTACAATTATTGCTATCCTTATTGCTTCATAAAAAACAACTTCTCCATCTACTCAAGGATGTCTCTTGCTCTTAGCAGCATGTGATAATTTGCTGGTAGAATGTTACATTCACAACCACTGTCATATTTCTGATTTGACGTAATAATAGTAGCTTGACAAAGTGAAAGTAGCCATCAAACATTAAACTCAAAATTAAATGATAATAGCTTTTCTCTGTCCTCTGTTTCCCCAGCTATGATGTTCAAGAAACAGAGACCCAAACTGTTTCTATTTAATCGAGGATAAATTAATCACGAGGTGTCACAGGCTGAGTATACTGACTTTCTCTATAGCCTGAGTTTGTTAACTTGTGTGGAACTATTCTGGAAGTACATTTTAAACTCATTTATTGCATTTTAGTACTGATTGAAGTAATCCCTGAAGCTTTTTTACTCAAGACAATTTGTTTTAGAAGTTAATCCTATGGTTTGGGACCATTAATTAAGGGCCTTCAACAAAAGTGTTTCATATTTAATCAATTAAAAGTTCATCTTTTCGAGCGGGTATGCGCAGAGCGCTTATTTAAGTCTTCTGCAGCTTTTGCTTCGTTCTGGCCACTTGACTTTAGAAGTGTAGTCTGGGTAGAATGTTGTAGTCTCAGTCGTCATTTCTGTAAGACTCTGTTACCCAGACCTTGGCTATTTTTCCTCTTAGTATTGCAATAGAGTTCAAAAGTTCCACTTCTACCACTTTCTACGGTCAGTTAGAAGCTAGGTATATGCTACAATAAAGCCATATGCCTTGGGAGCTCTTTCACTGGCTGCTGAGCTGAAATGAAAAATAACATTAAGCTCTACTCTTATTCCACTTAAAGGCTTTATGCAGTCACAGCCTTTGCAATAGAGCACATTTGTGCCCGTCTGCAGCAAGCATTTACTTTTTACATAGCTTTCAGCAAGTATTTCTATAAGGTTGTATTTTGTTGTCCCCTCCAGACTGCTCTACCCCCTAAGACTTTTCTTTATCTGGGTTAATACTACATTTTAATGGGAAGAGTCTAAAAAATTAAGCCATCTTCTTTTTCAGGTGTGCTATTCAGTTGATTCTTAAAATAATGTAAGAGCATGTTTCCGAGAATTGTGGTTAGATTTTATTAAATGAAGTCTCTTTGGGCTACATTCTACGTGAAATGTTACCATTTACATTAATTAATATTGCAAACTTCTGCTTGACAAATTGGGTCTTCCCTCAACTCTTTTAACAGTAATAGACCATAAATATTCCTAAGCACAGAAACAGGTGGTTATCCTCAGAGGCAAGTCAAGGGAATCCAAAGTCCTTCAGAATAAAGAATGTGCCATTGTCAAAAGTGCTCCTGACTGCCTGTATTTGCTTCTGATGACTACTTCCCATACACTGCCTCGGTCTCAAGTCTGTTCATGTTCACTTCTTTGAGTGCCTTGTTTCCCAAAGTCACTCCTAAAACCCTAAATGTCAGTCATGAGCTTTGACTTCTGTTGCATTGTTTGCAATACTGTAAGTTCTATATGTCATATGTGGCCTTTTGGAGTGGAAACTAGTGGTGTACATGACTTGACTAAGGCGAACTCAGCCCTGGAGTAGGTAAAGATTCTAGATAAATGTTCACCCTTATCCTTGTGAGTGTTAAGTTGTGTGTCCATCTTTAAAGGACAAATTGAATTTGTGGGGTTTTTTCCCATGTGTCACTGACAATTGCAGAAGTGCTTTCAGATGGCTGCTCTCTAAGGAGGTTGGCTCTGAAGTTAGTTCTTGAAGCTGCGTGTGTATCAAGACCCTTACAGCTACGGGTATGATTTGTTTACTATCTTCTTGTTTTTCCTCTGAGGAAAAATTTTTACTTCTCTTGTTCTGAACAAGGTTTCAATCCCAGAAGAAGACAGCAAGTGTTAAATCTGAAAGGGCTGAAAAAGAGAGAGAAGGATTAAAATGCATTATAAAACATGCAGCTAGGATAATTGAAGTGTAGTTTGTATGATTCACTCTTAGAATGTGACATTATAATACATGGGTACGACTACTGTGTTTTTCCCCATGTTTAGTAAGTAAAAATTATTAATTTGTGATAAACTGAATATTATTGAGGCTGCCTTCAGAGTTCTCAATTTGATATCTTATACATATAAAGCAATGTAAAATTTATGACATATTTTTGAAGCATGAAGCTTAACTTTTTTGATGGACTCTGCTAAATAAAAGCATTGGTTTACTTTTTTTTTTCCTAATAATTCCATGCTGTCATGGTCATTTTTTTTTTTAGGATCCTTGATTCACAAGGAGGTCTTAGTTATAGTGAAAGGTTGCAGTTATGTTAATACCATTTTTTACCTTCAGAATAGGTATACCATAAATAACATACCAAGCATGTTCTTGCCATTATAGCATATAATTCCCAAGAATTTCTTCCTTTCTAAAATGTTTCAGATTATAAAATGTATGATACATGTTGAACATTAGCTGTGCAACTTCAGGGCCACAAATTTATTGTAATCTCTGAGTTGTGATACATGTTAAAACAGGCATTTCTTTAGCTCAAAACCCCATACATTGTGACAGAATTGGGAGTTCTTGCTCAGAAGAGGCAAAAAATAAGGTTACAGCTGAAATCTTGTCGTTCAAGTTTAATGCATGTTTGCAGTGCTAAGAGAATCTTTGGCTCCTGTTCTACTATTTCATATTCACGAACACTAAATTCACTCACATTTTATGTATATAAACCTGTTGAAAAGCAAAACAAACCTGATGGAAAACTTTAAACTTAGAACTGTGTATTATCAGTGCTGAGAAAAAATATTTTTTTAGGTTTTATTTATTTAGTTCGTTCTACTACTAATTCCAAGATTTTCAACAAACAATTTTATCCTCCGTTTAAAAAAAAAAAAAGGTAGTTTTGGTACCAAATAAAAATACTATTATGTGATAGTTTTTTAACAGAGCCAGCTTTACCAGCTGAATATATTGCATCTAATTTATTGCCCTATTAGCTGAGAACAAAATTCTTCTGTATTTTTTTTTTTTTCTAGCCAATGCAGAATACTTTTGAGAGTAATTTAAAATAAATATGTACAGCATTTAGGGTTAGATTTATATCTTAATTTATTCTTCTAAACATGACTTCGATTATTTTTGTTTTTAAACCCACTTTAATATGCATAATGTTCAGATTTTAGTGCAAACGTGGAATGTCTTTTCCCTTCCGCCTGGTTTCTCTATACTTATTTTTAGCACAGTTGCACATAGGCTCAATTTTCTGTACACTTTTCTGCAAAAAATAACAACAGCTTTGTTACAAAGTAGGTGTCATGAAGAATTAAATGGTCAAACCATAATTTATCACACCTTTTTCTGGTAGGATAAATCAACACCTACTAGTCCTCTGATTTATCAGCCCTTTCATTGCAATGCTCACTTTTGTGAAGTGTTACGTAGTGGTGTTATGTCAAAGGTAGACCTTGTTCTTATTGATCCTTTACCCTCAAAGTCAGCTTTATAGTCTGTTGCAGCAAACTTACCGCAATTACTGTGCTACATTATGATACAGTTTACCTTGCATAGGTGGCCATATACTGTTTAATTTCTGAGATTAAGGGCTACAAACCACTAAATGAGATTTCGTCCTGTAATTTTTAGTATACTTTAGTTTAAAATTTTATTATGGATGATACTAAATCATACTTAATTTGAGGGGGTTTTGATGCATACATTCTTTGTTCTTTTCTTTTTGTGTGTGTGTGTGTTCACATGCTTAACTGTAGTTATATGGTAACATGCTATTACAATTTTTAAAGTATGCTTGCCTTAAAACCTGGTTGAATTCAACCGTTTAGTGATTCTTGACAGAGCTGAGAATTCTGGAAGAGGTTTTGACATCTGAATATGGGCTGTTGCATTCAAAAGTTTTCAAATAAGGTTCGAAACTGATTTGGCAAGTGCTTGCGAAGGATTTAGTACACTTGTATTTAGTATGTCATCTTAGCCTGCTACCTGCATCATAAAACCTGCAAATTTTTTTTGGCAAAATTGATACTGTGTCTAAAACAGTTTTTTTTAACTTGCGCAACATGTTGATGACACATTTGTAATGTATTAGAGGAGTACTCTTTATTTTTTTTTCTTGTTGTATGTGAATATGGAGCTAATTTATTCAGTTTTAATAAATGTTAATAAAATATTTTAGAATATTTTAAATACAACTCTATTATTATTTTTACCATGAAACACAGATTGAATTTTAAATAACTTCTGTTCTTGCACAAGTCTCAAAATCAGCACAAGCCACAGTAAGTTAGTACAATATTACAAGATACTGCTTCATCAAATTAGCAAGTTTTTCTTTAAGTAGATTTTTCGTCTTTTCAAAATGGAACATGGTTCTCTTTCATATGTAATGTGCTTTTTTCATATGCATGGATGTTTTCAGGTGGTTTTTTTTTTTAAAGATACGCTTTTGGTTCTGGATGACGTTTAGCCTTTGACCCAGCCACTTTCTTACAATAAACAGTTTGTTGATGAGAGCAGCTGCTGGGAAGATTGCTTCCAGACTGTTCTGTTGCAACTGAGTAAGAAAAGCAAAAGCCAGGATGCACCTTACAGCATTGCTCTCCTGTCTTCCCTCTTTCTTCACTCAGCTCTGGTTTGCGTTGGGGACAGTGCAGTGGGGCTTCCTGTAGCCAGCCTTGTCCTGTGGCTGAGAAGACTGTTACGTAGTCAGGGACTGTAAATGGTAGTAGTCTATCAAAACTGAGAAATCAAAATAAATGTGTACTGGTTAGAGCAGTACGCATTCATTCTTTTTTTTTTTTTTAAATTTATTTTATTGTTCCATCCTTTTAAGAATTTTTGATACTTCTTTGCATATAACAATAAGGAAAAAATGTGATTCCCTCATTTCTTGTATATGTTTTGCATGACTGAATGATAGCGTGTGCCTTCTAGCAGCATAATATCTAAGCATAACACTGTGCTAAGAACAACAAAGAGATCCTGGTATAAAAATCTTGACATGAAGACCATTTTTCCTTTTCATTTGTAGTAGATTACTTTTTATTTTATTTTTAACCTTATTGACAGAATTCTTTTCTCTACAGAAGGTAATGTCTGATACATTTTTCATTAGTTGGTGAATTCTGAGCTGGGCCCTGCAGCCTGTTTTTAGAATGGACTGCTGCACATTGGTTAAATTAATTTTCTGCCCACATACGGTGCTTTTTAAAGCTAAATTTAATTTTGGATTCAAATTTAGGCACAAATTTATGAGCAGTTGCTGGACATGTAGACTGGGAATGGATTGAAATCTAAGATGCTTCATGTTCAAAGAAACGTAACTGCAATGAAAAGGATAAGGATACCTTGCAACACTTTATTAAAAGTCTTTCCCTTTTATGGACTAGGTATTCCACACATCAGTTGGCTAAATGGACCCACTTCTATATATGACTGTTTCTGCTCTGCTTACTGCTGAGATGGTGCACTGATGTAATGTAATACTTGTTTTCAAAAACACACTGAAGTGCCGAGACGAAAATAAGGAACTTTGTCTCTGGAATGATCTTTTAGAAATGATTAGCTTTTTCTCCCTCTCTTGAGAAAGTATATCACAGACTAAAGTAACTACCCAAATCACTAGAGACTCCTAAAAATCCAGTTGGTTGTGAAGTTTAAAAAGTTACCAAGCCCTGCCATCTTCCTAAATGCCCTTCCATATTCTATGCAATCAGCTCATGTTTTGCACTATGTCTGGGTTTAGGAAATATCAAAAGATTATTAATAAACTGAAACAGATTTCCTAGTTATGTAGTATCCTGAGAATGCATAGCAAATATCAGCCAAGTAACTACAGAAGTTCATGAGAACATGAAATGAGAATGTACCTCGGTTGTACTACAATAAAAGCTTTATGAAGTTCTTTGGGGGATGGGGAAAGGCAGGAGCAGAGCAGTGGGGGTTCCTCTCCTTCTGAAGATTTTTATACTATGAACTAATACACGGAATCACAAAAATAATGGCCCTCTGCATGCTGAATAGAGTAAGACAGATGCACAGATTCTCCCCTGACTTAACCTAGAGGAGTGACCTCAGTGAAATATGTCTTTCTAGTAATAAAATACGCAAAACAAATGAAAATATTACAAGTAATCTGAAGATAGATTGAAATCAGACAGTGGGACCATGGAGGAAAGCTATCTAGCTTGCTCAACTTTTATCTATTTCCTTGAGCAAGGACTGAACTTTGAAATTAATTATAAGCAGTTAATATTAAAAGTTTTAGATATGCTTTCTGAAAATTAATTTGAGTACATGTTTCAAATCAGATTTTGAATGTTTTGTAAATAGCTTTTGTGTTTTAGAGTTCTGTTTATTTTTGCATGTTTCAGTTGTTAGCAAATCCATCTTCAAGCTTACAGTTACTTAAGTCTATAAAGGCAGCTATTCACAAATCCAGGCGTTGATGTGTGGTTCGGTAATGTTTTTACATGGTTTTAATAACATCTGAACAGTATTGAAATAATGATTATGACTATCTAATGAAATCTCTTTGACGTACTTACACAAATAATACATCTGCTATCTTCAGCTTTCTGAAGTCCTGATGAGCTAGTAAAAGATGGCTACTACACCTTCGTTGCCAGTCTTGTTTTCCTTGGGAGGGAAGAACAGCCTTCCTCCCATCTTTATGAGTGTTTCTGTGGAAGAGGTTACAGCAGGCCTATTCTTCATCCTCTTCCAGTTCCTCTGTCAAGGCAGTGATCATCAAGAGATGATCTTCCTTTTGGTTTTGGTTTGGCTTTTTTTCCTCTCTTCCTCAATCTTTTCCTAAAGAGAAAGACATTATTCTGGGTTCCCCCCACCACCTTGTGAAAGAAAATATTACCTTTTAATGAAGAGTTGTGGTACTAAACTTAGTATTTCTAAAATGTTTTTCAAAGCCTCAGTGAAAGCTAGTGTATACATACTAGGGTTTGAAAGCAATAAGGATAGTATATAACGTTTTTTCTGTTTATCTACAGTAAGGTTTTTTGGTGCCATTTAATATTTATTTATTTTTAGCATTTTTCTACATTGACTAAGTATGAAAATTATTTTAAAATGGGGCTATGGTTGTGTTATGAAACTGTAATCTGCTTCAGATCTCAAAATATGGCATTATTACAGGAAGTAAAAACACAGGCAGCATCAGAAAAGCATTTTGTGTGCCTCATTAGTCAGAAATGTCTGCCAAAACCTTGCCCTCTTGTGCTAATAGCTGACTTTTCCTGCTGCTGGCCTCCTAAGTCGCTAGCATTCAGAGCTGGAGTTGCCACTGTAGATGTGTTTTTTGCTGGCGCCAGCCTACTGCTTACTACCACGTTGGACTTCAGTTTGTTTCTATTGGATTCAAGAGATGCTATGGAAGCTCTCCAGTGGCTAATTTAGCACCTTTAAACTTGTAGGGCTGTTCAGCAAAGCTGTGTAATACAAGGAGGATATATTTTTTGTGTATGTGTATATGCAAGTGTGTATTTTTTATGTTCTAAGTTGAAATGAGATTCCAAATACTATGCACTCTTTATTAAAATGTGTTCTTTTTCCATCAATGCTATTACAGAATTCATATGAAATATATATGTTTAAGATAATACCCGAAGTGAATAATGCTTATTTGAAAACAGCCAATTCAGAAAAAAAGCAGGTTAGCTATATAGCTATATGGAGGGTGTGATGTCTGTAAATCTGGTTGTGGTCCAAGCAGCCTATTCATGTCCTTCTCTAAACGAATGGTACTTTAGACCTGTGTGATCTACACTTGTTTGTGGTCAATAAAATATATGTGTATGTAATTTCATGTGTACATTGACAGATAATATATAAATCAATACATCAACTGCAAATTTTTTTGAAGTGAAGCAAAAATAGACGGAGTTCACTGGAAACAATTGCATCTTGTGGAATGGAAGGAGAAAAATTGTTAAATCGTGTTCTAGCTACGTATCCAGAAAGTGAATACTTGGCCTCACTTACTCAACAAGCAACAGCTAAAATAGAGTATTATATTATAGGCACAATATTGAGTCATTGGATAGAGCATCAGTAGTTAAAATTTTCTCATTTTTCCTCCCATAAAAAAGGGAGAGCTGACGGATGTATAATGTTTGTTTGTTTTATGGCATTATATTTTTAGCTTTCGTTTAGTTTCGCCTCCATGTTTTAATAGAAACCAAATGAATTTAGGCTGTGACTGAATTTTGTCTCAACAAAGAATTCCATTGATAGAGAGTTAAAGATCTATCGTCATAGAGTTTGATAGAAAAGAGCAGCTCCTGAATATGCCCAGTGAGAGACATACTTGAATATATCTGTGTGTGTATATGAACATACGTATAAAAATAAGAAAACATATCAAAATTATATATGTAAGTAGAATGCAAGACCAAAGGCTTGGATTAAGGATTATTTTGGACCATTATAAATGAAAGTTTGTGTGCTTTGTGGGTCTCATTGGTTGATAGAGCCTAGGTGCGAATAAAATCTTCTCTATCAGAAGCTGTAATTTTGTTATTTTATGCGACAACAACAGCTAACTTTTCTCATATGTCTCCCTCTTTTTTTCTCTTTTATTCAATCTCAACTGCTAAGTAAGAGTTAGGAAGCAGTGAAACTAATAATTACAAAAATAAAAAGAATTTTAAACAGCAAAAGAAAACTTCTGTTACGTAGCAGTTTCTTCACATACCTGACCAAACTTAGAATCATAGAAAACAGATGTTAAATCATAAACAAAATGCAGCTTCTACTCTTTCTTCTTTATAATTGCCATTTAAACCTTAGTTCAACAACTTGCAATGTCAGACCTCCGATCCTCGATACAGTGACTTCTAATAAACCTTTGTGCTGATCAGTGGAGGAGCTGAGGGGATGCAGTATGCCATAGCTTAATTCTCTATTTCTATGAATTTCATGAATTAACATCCACTGTATCTCCCTGTTTGCTCAGAAAAACTTTTCATTTAGTGAGACTCCCAATCTGACAGTTAAAATTCTGCTGGTTCATCGGTTTGTCCCTGGATTCAGTGAGGCTGTTACTGCTTTGAAATTTCATCTCTCTCTGTGCTTCTGTCTGGGAGGATTTAAGTTGTACTTTGGAGTGCTGGATGTGAATTTCTTAGTGATATGTTGGGTAGTTCCTGTTGGCATAGTGCTTTTCTGCTTTTTGTAGTTGTTTTTTACTAGGCATTGAAAATATATTGTGCTTTTACCATTTAAAATATGGATAAAAAAATTCTCGTTATAAATATTAAATTTGCAGTTGGTTACTTTAAGTATGAAAAGCTGATTAGCTCTCTTGTCACTAAGTTTATTTGACATATCAATTCTTCAGGAAAGAAGGCAATATCTTTACTTCAGAGAATGGACATATAAAATGTGGTTTTTATTATAAGAAATCTAAATGTGGCTTGACTTCAGTTCTCCTATCCAAAACTGATGCAGTAATGATGAACAATTTCAGAATGTTTGTTCCACCTATTTATAGTTCTATTTATATCACATTACTACATACATTACATTGCTGATAGTATGCATAATACAGATTTTAATGCGATTGTATATGTAAGTAGCTGCAGATACTGTCCTCAGTGCCTGAATGTGTAACAGCTACAGGTTTTTTGATTGCATACTCGCTTAATGCTTCTACCTGCATGTTTTAGGATTTTGATAATTGTCAGGGTAAGCATTGACCAGGAGTTTGGGTATTCCCTTACCATGTGTTGGGTGCCTTGCTTACGTGCCTGATCTGGTCCTTGAAGTGCAGAAGGCCAGAGAGTTCCTGAACCAAGGGTTTTCATTTAAATGGCCACCAGAGGTTGCTGCAGAACGGCGGACGCAGCTGAGGACAGGTTTTGAATTCAAAGCTAAATCCTGAATTTGGGCAACAAATCGCACGGTTCAGGTTCTGACGTGATTATGTTCCTTTCAAATGGAGTTGAAGCAGAGGTTAACCGTGACTTCTTGTATACATTTATTTCATTATACAAAAATGTGCTTCTTTGTGTGGCAGCATAATTGTGGTGACTGAAATGCATTGGTTCAGCATCCGTGTTTCTGTAACTTTGTGTGAAGGAGGTTCAGTTAAGTTTTCAAGCATGTACTCGGACAGTACTTGAAACTTTGCTTCGTTAAAAATGCAAAATCATATTTTTAGGAATTTTTAAAAATCAAATGCTGTTCTTAATAATGTAGTACTCATGTTTATATTGTTGATCTGCTCAATAAATGTGTACATTATGGGAAAAATTACCTTCATAATTATACATATGTAACAATTCTTAAATGGTTCAGTATGTGTTAGAAACAAGAAAATTAAATCAAGAAGTAAACCTGAAAACTATGGGGAAAAAAAATCACATGAAAGAATACACTCAAGAGGATAAATAGTAGGAATTGTGTGGCATATTTGTAATAATGTAACATCACACATAAATATATGGTATTTTAGTTTTTTCAGAAAGTATACTATGGCAAAAGTTACACCAGACTTTCTGACGCATAGTATCGAGCACCTTCATTGTTTGTTTAGAATGTAATAATACTTTAAGCACCTTTATTTTTTTAACTTAATGTCTGTTTCTGTAAGTCTGTAAATCCATCCTTATGTGAGTTAAAATTACATTTTTGTTTCTAGGATTTGCATGCTCAGTTATGCTAAGTGAATTGCTGTGTTTGGAAAGCAATAGGAAAATGCACTTTCTGATTAAGCACAGTTCCATATACTCCCTCAAAGAATGAAAGCTACAATTTTTCTAAATATCAATGACAGCTAATAAGTTACTATGTATGTATAAAACAAGTAGGATAGTGTGTAAATAATTTAGCAGCAGTCTGTCAAAGCTATGTTATTATATGATATAACGCTAAGTGAAGATACAAGTGCTTCATATAGATCAAGTCAAAGAAATGCTTATAAAACCTGTAATGCCACATCATCATTTATGATGCATATGCAAAAAAAAAAAAAAAGACAGACAGAAAATAGTTAAAGCATATTTTTTCCAAGAACTTGGATGGAAAGAGTTCAGGTGGAGCTTTAGAAAACCAAGAAATGAGAAATAATTTCTCTGCAACTAAAATTTAGCTACTGAGTTGCTCTTAGGTTGTCCTGGGGCTTAGAAACTACTGCCTTATTGCATTTGGAAAGAGACTGTTTCTTTCTTCCTGTTATGCTCTGCTGCCCATACTACAGGGCTTACAGGGCTGCAAACCAGTAAGTATGCTGACATTCAGCATACAAAGAACGTCATACAAGAAGCAGTGTCCACGTGAAACTTGAGAATGTGTAGTTTCCAAGGATGGAAAATCTATAGAAAGGTGTTAGGAACAGGACCACTTTTCTCATTCCTCCTTAAGATATAACAATGGGATTTGGAAAATTGAAGTAATTCCTTGGATAGATAACTGTTTATAAGGCGTTTGCTCTTAATTGAAGATTTTGGGGTTTAAAGATTGGGCTGGATATTGGAGACATCTTGTTCAAGGACAAGAGAGCTTAGTCCTGTCTTCAGCACTCACATAGGACACACTCATATTCTAGTTACCAGATATGGCAGTAGCGGGAAGGAGGAGCATATATTTGTTTAGGAACTTTTTATTTAAAAGTCAAATGTCTTCCTCTTAAAAATTTGAGGGCAAGAATCTCTAGTACATTATTTTCAGTAGAATAGAATACACAATTTTTGTGTTTT
The DNA here is from genome assembly GCF_001431845.1 of Calidris pugnax. Taxonomy (NCBI): domain Eukaryota; kingdom Metazoa; phylum Chordata; class Aves; order Charadriiformes; family Scolopacidae; genus Calidris; species Calidris pugnax. Next base: position 6,127,731 of record NW_015090805.1, read on the forward strand.
CATGTATCATATAAAAGACTGCTTGGTCTCCATGAGGAGAGCTCTTCGAAATTTAAGCTACACACTTAGCAAAAAGAAATCCCAGTGTCTTTGTTTGTGGGCTGTTAACTGACAATCTCTAAAGACATGGCAAACATTTAATATCAAATCTCTCAAAATAGAATTCGATATCTCCAGGAAGAGTACTGTGAATGTGTTAACAGTGTTTTCAGAGTGTCACCAGACAGGTAATAATCAACTAATTCATGTCTGAATTTCACATGAAGACAAAACAAAAATATTTCTAAATAATCTGAAATAAAGGAGAGAAAAATCAAGGTTTTGGTGTGTAGATCTAGAAAATTATATATGCATGTACATGTATATTTCATATTTAGAATCTTTTGCACAGAAATATGTATAAGCATTGCCATTGGCTGTGACAAGGACAACAGAGCACACACAGAACTGCATTTCATACACTGGTAGTAGACAGCTGCTCTTTTAGCTAGCTAATTAACAGCCACTTTTGTCTATATTTAAGGTAATAGTAACTTCTTAGCTGAAGGTATAAGCCCTTTTAGCAGGTATTCTGCTGACAAATCAGTAAATGGTTTTCTTAGCTGCTGCTTTATCCTTCTAATTGAGCCTTAGCAATCGACTAAAGGCCTTCCAGCAAAGAATTTTAGTATGTTGAAAAACCTGCATAATACGGACTCATGCTTCAGAACCACTAGAAACCCTGTTATAGGGGAAGATTAAGCCTAATTAAAGTGCAAAGGAACGTGGTCTCAAGTGCTAGGTAGTACCAAGACTACCAAGTAGTGATGCCAGGCTGGACTAGAACGAGCAGCAGAAGTTTTGAAGAGGAAACGGAGGTAGTTTTCCTATTTTGAAGTAGAAGATGATTGCTTGAATAAAAAATGTTCTCAAAAGAATGTTTGTGTGTCTTCACATGTGATGGTCTATATTTCTATGATTTATTTTATTTCCCTTGCCCACAGGAAATCCATCTTGCTTTTCTGAAATGGCTTGAGGGAAATGTAGATGCTGAAGGATTAAGAGCATCCAGCAAGGTGTCTCTTAAATTTGTTTCATCCTGGGAATCAAAAATGGAGATAACTCCATCTCTCATGCCGGTCATCACTGAGATGGGAAGTTTCTCATCAGAGCATTTCAGCCTGAAGACATATCAACAGAATCTTCAAACAAAGAAGCTTGGAAAGATTTTTCTTTTTACTGAAGTTACCACAACAACAATGAATCTTCTAGATGGGTAAGACAGTGATCTGGACCATACCAAATAAGCTTTCTAATCTGAAATTCACAATTATAGTAAAACACAATGTTCAGAAAGAAACTTTTTTTCTCTTTCATTTATTTGTTGCCTGCCAAAGTAAAAGAAAGCTGATTATCTTCTAGATCTTTGTGTTCACAGAATATTAATTGATAATGTGTAAAATACTAAGCCATAAAGGGTGGCGAAATCAGAAAACTCTTCACTTGGCAGTGGAGTTTAATCATTCCTCTTGCAAAGCATGAATAGCACCACAGGAGATTTTAAGTTATTAAATATTTAGGAGATTATATGCATTTTCTAGTACAGGTTATTTTCCAAGATAGTTATATGACAGAAGTGATACCAATTAGATTGTCGCCTTAATTTTAATATTACTGTTTTGTCTCATTCCTTTTACTCGATATTTCACTAAAATGCTCTTTAGTGCTTTGGATTTTTAAAACACTGATTAAGGTTATGCTAGATATTCTTTCGTCATCACATGGATGACTCTTGTAAATGAATTGTGGGATACCTTTGAGAAGGCAGTTCATTAGAGTTTTGAATGGGATTAAGCAACATGAAAATCACAGTTACTAAATCTTAGGTTGGAGTCTATGTACAAAGACTATACTGTTATGTTTCATGAAATAGTCTGATGGAAAAAAACATCTTTGGGAAATCATTGCTCTTCAGGACAGATTTTTCTATGTATGTTTCTACGTGGACCTATCACTTTTCTTGACAGCTACTCTTGAATATGGCTTTTGGATGTACACAGATATGCTAGTGCAATAAGAGGCCACAAACAAGCGAGTTACTTTATTGAAGCATTTGTAGCATTTCCTTCTTAGTTTTTAGTATTCACAGCATGGTCAGCCCATTGGATTGAAAGCAGAAGTACTGTGAAGAAACCGACTAAGTGATAATTTAATAGGTCAAGACCTTTCTTTTCTGACAGTTGTTTTTCGTGGTGGTTCTCAGTAATGTTATTCCAACATCTCAGTAAGATGAAGTATATAATACAGAGTTTTGTGAATTTATTTGGATATCACAAGCTAAAGAGAATTGCATGTGGCCAATTTATATATGATTATATTATCAAGAAAGGCAAGGGAGCTAAGAGAAGTGGTCTTCGTTTTTCAAAGACTGTGGAACTTCTACTATCTTATTTCTCAAGTGCTGTAACAGCTGAGTGGTCAGCGCTCAGGTTGCTTTTTTACGTTAAGTAATCCATAGGTAATGAAGTGTTTAAAGATGTAGGTCTTCAAGATTTTTCTCATCATGATGCAGCTCGAGTACTCAATTTTCAGGTAAGATGTAAACTCCTAGCCATTACATGGCTCTAAGTAGTTCATACTGTGAAGGTGCTCGCAGTCAGATTATAATTTGAACAATTAAATTTATCATTCAGAAAGACCTTTATTTTAATAAGTTAAAATATTTGTCTTAAGTATTACGGTTGATGTCATTGTAAATACTTTGTTGTCATGGATAATAGAATAATGTAGTCCATGTGATTTTCCATTCAGCAAAGTGCCTTGAGGCTTCTCAGATGATAACATTTCATAAATCACTAGAAATGGATGCAAATACCTATTAGGTAATTTTTATTGAAGAAAAAAAGTTGTTGAATTTTCGAGGTATTTCCAAATTAACCAATAGGAATTTGTTAGTGTCCCTTATGTATGTAGTATGTCACTTTTTTCTAATTGCCATTTCTGAATGAAAGGAAACCATATCTCAAGAAAAAATAGTTTCTTTGCTTGAACAAAAAATTGGTACCTATTGATCATTTGTGATTCCCAGAAAAAAATTGCCATACCATGTAATGTATATCATATATGTGTATGTAATCATATAATGCAATGAGCACATGTTACATGATAGACCTCTTAGGTGTCTCCAACTCTACCAAGTTAGTGATGACTGAAAATATGATACAAACACCGCAAGAACTTAATTAGTGTGGTTAGTAGCAAATTTAGCTAGTACATTTTTTTTCTTAGTAAATTATAAGTAAATTTATTTAACTTAGTGACTTTAGATTTTCTTATACCTCTCCCACCAGCTGAATGTCAGACTTTTGACTCTCTTGCTTTCTACTTCCCCAAACCTTCATACCCCCCTAAAATTAAGACATGGAAGGAGAAAGTGGGCTGGAACTAATTTAATGGCTGAGCGACCTCACAGTAGAGAAACAGCCGGAGCCTAATAGGGGTCTTTGTCTGCATTTCCACCCTGGCTGGTAACGTGCCAGTCAAAAGTCAAGCAAGAGAAACAGGTGGAAACTATTAGACCTGTCATAAAGTTTGAAAAATTGATTCTGGAGGCTAAGTGAATAGATTGAACTTGACAGTGTTGTCCTAAAGATTCTAAGGGAAAATTCTATAGTTTAATTTGGGATCCCTTGATTGTTCATTAGCTCTCCAGATGGCAGGTCTTGGCAGTTTGCCTATTAATGTACACACTGTATTATCACTGGTGTACATTTTTATGTCCTACGGTAACAAGGAAAGTGTGAATTCACCTGTAGGTATCTAAAATTAAATGGCATTAGTCTAACTGTAAAATAAAGATTTGTTTAAATGACAAATAGTTTTAAATGATCAATATCACTTTTATGATTTCATGTTAAAAACTATTGGAATAATTTGAGACTATTTTTAAAAGCACTTCCACTTTTATTTCTTAAACTAAAAATTAAAGTCCTTACCAAAGATTAGAAGCTCCCTTGTTTTTTCTCTAAAAGGAAATTCTTTCTGTAAGTTTCATTTCATAAACCTTGTCTTCAAAGATATTTATCCTAATGCCACCTGAACAGGTTAACCTTGCCAGAAGCAGTTCCGTTTTCTCTGTCTACTGTCCTCAGAACATTTCTGGGATTGCAAGTTTTAAGATGAAATCATTATTTTTGAGGATGATCTGGTATAGTGATACAAGTGTTACAATGTAGAGACGTACTTATTAAACTCACAAGATCTAAGATTGATAAATATTTCTAGCACACTCTAATTGGCTGCAGTGATTTCACAAGCATTTCATTAAAAAATAATTGATATACATTTCAGTTTTATTCTTTACCAGCACTTTATATTCTGTTTTAATATTTTAGTTGGCAGAAGATTTGACTTCTACATGATTAAGCCAGCATGTGATATATTCTATATGAAATGTCATTGTGGATCCCTTTTCCCCAGTATTTAAGAAGGACAAAGTTCCATTGTTAGGACGAGTTTGACACAAAACTGGTGAATTTTAGTGGAAATAAAATGTGGGATGAAGTTGCTTTCATAATTGCTGAATAGGATATTTAAATAAAATGTCAGCTTAGAATAAACAATTTCCAAACAGTTTAAAGCTTTGCAAAAGAAAATCCTTTACATCTTTTGGTACCCGCTCAGTTTTTCTTTATCCTTTTCTAGATGCATATGGTTGAATTTTTAAAAATTGTACTACAGCTCTAATTTTCAAAAGTGAATATTAGGACTCGTTTTATTTTAGAACTCTTGTTTTAGGTGTATTCAAATATGCATGCTGCTAATGCAGTTATAAGTTAGTGAAAAGTTAGAATAGCAGATAGATGAAGGAGATTGAAATGGCACTTCAGAGGTACAAGCAAAGAAGTTGAGATTTACGAACTGTGTTTTGCAGTTAGTGATTTTTTTTTTCAAAATCCTTGTGATGTGTTACTCTATGTAAACACAAATTTTTAAAAAACAAACCAAAATCAGTTAAGTTGTGGAGAATGGGTTGAAATGTGGTTTGAAGATAGAAACTTGGCTTTAACATAGCCTTTGCAAAATATGCCATACAGTCACAGAGCTTGTTTTCATTCCATCATCAGGTATACCCGTTTAAAGCTTCCCCTTGCAGATACTTTTCTCCGAATTCCACTAGGACTGTAACTACAAGCCAGAATTATTCTTGCAGCTGTTGGCTCAACTTGATCGACCATTTTCTTAAAAGCTATGAAAATTGTTTACTGCTTTTAATATTATTTTAGCTAGCTGTGTCTCGTAATCTAGGCTCAGGTGGGTGGAGGAAACCGTTTTGCTGTAATAGTCAAAACCAACCACAAGTTGCGTCACTGACTGTGTGGTTTCCTCTCTTGAGGATGTATGGGTTGTTGGAGTACAAAGTCTTCAAAGAGTAATCTTTGTCTTTTAACACGGTGAGACTATCCTAGTACATTAATAGTCTGCTATAAATAAATGTTTTATCACCAGTGTTAACAGTTTGTAAAAATTAACCCCCTACGCCCTTCTCCCTCAAGAACGTGTGTTGGAGAGCTGGAAAATACTATGGTGGGCAGGAAGGATGCCTTTCTGTCAGGAAATGGACATTGCTGTTGGGTATTTAAAAAAATGTGTCAGTTTTGATTAATTGGTCAGTTGCATTTAAATTCTGTATGCATCTTATACCTAACCAAAAATATTTTATCAGTTTGGATAATGAGTGTCTCTTTGTGTAGAGACCTCTCACAATAGTTCATATTGCTTTTAAAAGCTTAGATCCCTTGGTTTGTTTGCTTTTTAAAGTGCAGTGTGGGATAGGAATGCTTTGCTTGATGAATGGCTAAAAACTAAAGTTAGATACTAGTGGTGATAGACTTGATCTTTAAGGATTTTTTTTGCTTTTAATCTACATCCCTTTCATTTAACTTAGCCTTGATATGGTACCATATTCCTTTGTTCTTTACATCATTGGGGTTACTAACTTCTAAACTTCTTTTTTTTTATTATTATAGTGTTGAATATAATTTATTTTTTTATAGTGTTGAAAGACTTTTTATTCTCAAAAGGAGAAAGTTAGTGCATTAGAATAAATGCTTCTGTGTGCTTGCTTTCTTCAAGGTTTTTTTCTTATATTCAATATTTTGTGCCTGCCTTTGGTGATGAGGTTTAGTCAAATAACAGTATATGTTTGTTTCCCTTAAATCAAATCAAATTAATTTCAACAGTAATTTTTTCTAATTTAGTTTTAAATGTATAATATTTCATACTTTATTCTTCCATTCACTTACTGGTAGTGTTTTGCATCATCCAGTGTTAGAGAAAGCTGTCCTTCAGCTTGATAACAAAAGATCATGCAGGAATTTTTGTAATACAGCCAAGAGTCTGTTCCCTTCCTTGTCTGTAGACAGGGAGGAATTCGGAAGTTTTTGGCACTGGTTTGGTTCTGTGCCATTCCCAGACTCTTCTTTGCAATACCATTTTTCATTACATGCTTGCTGAAAGATTTCTGTATTGGGATTTGTCATCTCCTTTCGTCAATTTTCCGTGCCTTTCTTTCCACCTGTTGTGAACAGTTCTTGAGGGCGCTAAACAATTAGGTCCCTATTTTCCTGTCACGCACCTTGTGTGTCTGATTTTTCATGGAATCGAAGGCAAAATATGTTCCTCTTTATTTTTTTGTTATGTAAAATTAGTAGATTTTCTTCCTGTTAATGAAGTGGGCCCCCTGCTTGCACGGTTTCTGTCAGTACAGGGGGAGGTTTGGCATTCCCAAAGGGAATTGAGTCATAAAAAAAAGATACCCGTTTTGCAGAGCAATTAACCCACATTGAACTTTTATAGTGTATTGTATTACCCTGCTGCTGGAAGTTCCTGGACAATTGGCATTGTCGTATGAATACACATATAGCCTTGGAGCACTCATCATTCGTTAAATATGAGAGGAAACCCTGTAAGACTGCAGAGTTAAAATGAGAGCTAAAGAATGGAAATGGAAGGGTTTCAATAACATTTTACTGGTTTGTTTTACACAGTGCTGTTTTCATGCACATGTTTTAAAACAGACTTTTTGTATCAAGATGAAAAAATTGAACGCTGAAGTTACAAACCATCACATTTTTTGGAAGGAGAGGATTAACTTGATAAAGTATATAATCTATGTAATAGAATACAATATATTATAATAATACAAAATACAGTGTTATATGTTTACAGTACTAATTACAACATATTACATGTATATTATTGTTATTCACTTGCTAATTCTGTGACTGTCAGTTCTGCCTTTGAATTTTAACTTTTATTTAGCAAAAATAAATATTGCTTCAGCTTACCCAAAAGTGCTTAAGGATTAATGTTTGCACATCATTGAGAAGGAAATTTTCATGCTTTTTCAGTCATTGTTTTGTAGCATATTGTTAAGTATAACAGTGTCAGTGTGACCGTGTATCAGGTAGGGCTATCTTTGTGTTCATCGAAGTTCTGTGCACTGGGAAACCTGCCACCTTATTGCTACCTGTCTGAGCTCAGACCAGAATCAGAATATAGCCTCTAATGAGGTCATGTGCTTATAGCACTAAGTGAAAAAATTCAAAGGCAGGCATAACTCAGTGGAGGACATGACCCATTGACTTAAAAAGGGGAGGGTAAGGCACAGCAAAACTAAGTATATTGATAATGTGGTCAGATGAAACAACCACCCCACCTCCCTAATTAACCTCATTTGAGTAGCTTGGGGCTTGGACAAGCCATGGATCTGTGTTTCTCCCCCATACCTTTTTATTGTAATTGTTATAATCATCAGAGTAGTAAAAGAATAAATTGAATATGTTGTGTGAAATAAAACAGAATAGCAGTTGGGTATTTCAGTTACTTGATAATGTGTTTGATTAAACGGTTTCCCCGCATTATGCGTGGTTGAGGAAGCCCCAGTTTAGAAACTAATAAAGAGTGCACTTGGCTGGGCACTGCACACACTTCTTACACTTGACCTTTGAATGAAATGTACTGGAGATATTCAGCACATGCAAGTTCCAAACTGACTCCCATTTTTTTCAGGACACTCCCAATTTTTCTGAATTCTGCAGAAAAAGTCGAGCCCGGTGTAGTGTTGTTTTGGCATCTCCTCTGGCCATTACACTTGCTTTAAGTGTAAAGGCGCAGGGCCTACCTCAGCCTTGGAATTATGTCTAAAGGGTAATTTTTGTCTGATTATTTTAGGAAGCTGATGGGAAGGATCACTGTTGTCAGCCATGGTAACAAACATGCTGTGTGCTAGATTTTGACTTTAACTGCTTGTATTTGAAACTACAACAAAGATGACAACAACTACAACGCTGAACTATGAATAAGTGCAGTCACACAAAGTCTGAATTATTCTTTGGAAATGCCAGTTTCTCATTCTGACTAGACAGGGAGAAGAGCATAATCAGATTTCTTAGGAACTCAAATTTAGATCATGACTTTCAGTTTCCATTTTGCACATCTTCTCTCTTTGCTCTGGTTAGAAATAAAGAAGAAAAAGAGGTTGGATTTACAGCAGTATGGGAGTTAAGGTAGGAACTAAGAAACTCATGGCATGGCTGTTTAGGCAAGTTTAGACAGCACCTGTTCCATTGTTGTTAAGAATAAATACACTGATTTTTTTGTTTGTTCTTATGCTGCCAGTGGTGATTTAATTTCAGAATAATTCCCTGATTGTTTCCAGAGCCAAAAACTTTCAAAGCTTGTGTAATTTCTTACTTAAGCAGTAAACTAAGAAAATCCCACAGAATCAGAATTCTTTACCTAAATCCCACTGGCCTAATTTATTTTCACTTATACTCCTAGTTAAAATATTTTAAGAATCTGTTTGTATTCAAACGAAGGCTTGCATTTATCACACCTCATATCATTTAGCCTAGAATGTCATGGCCTGTAGAATGGTGTGTAAAAAAAGTGAGGTTCCCCTACTGCAGTTTTGTGATCCCCAGGATTGCTATAAAATGCTGTACCTCATGTTGCTTTCAAAAGAATTTACTGGCATTGTTCTTGTTGCTTAACTGTTAAACGTGGATGAACTTCCAAATTTTTTTGTAAACTTGAACTGACACTATTTTTACTGATGATATTATCTTACATAAAAAACCCAAAAGTATTTTAAAGGATTCCTTGCAAACACAAAGCTTTTATGGTATATTGCATTAAGCAGTTGCAGAACACAACTATAAATTGTCGAATAGACATTTCTCATTTGATCTGTTTTTGAATGGATCATCAGTCTGTCTATTCACAGAGAGAGATGAAGAGGCATACTGAAGAGAAAAAGAAGAGAAAAAAAAGTAGGGAAATGGAGGCTGAGATATAGGAAAGAGGAAATAGAAATACAGCATTTAAGGGATACAAATCTTATCTGTATTTACTAAATTTTTTTTAGCAAATATGATAAGCTTAAGGTAAGGGATGTAAGAGGACTGCAGTATTAATTGGGGAAAAATCTATACATCATCACAGTGCCTAGCAAACCAATTACAGACCAAAAGTCCAATATTCTCTTGTTCAAATGGGAAATTGTCTACTGAAAGATAATTTACATAGTGTTTGGATTTGATTTCTTGTGAAGTCATAAAGTCTGATAATAACTCCACTTAAGCATGTGGTGGTTCCATTTCTAATTTTTTTTTATTTGAAAATTGGGGAGTATAAGGAAAAGGGAGCACTTTATTTTGTTGAGGCTAAATAATAATCCTGCTTAGAGTCATAACCGAATCTGCAAATCATGATGTCTGGCTTTGCTTGCTTATATTTAGTCATCCTTTTAATCTTTCCTACCATCATAACAATTTTTGAATACCTAATCAATCAGAATCCCACAAATTGCTTATATTTCCTGCTTTTAAAAATGCAGCTTACAACATATTGTGTTGTACTTTTTGGATATCGTGTAACTCATTAAATTGAATTTAAATTACATGCCAGTAGAAAAGCTCAGAATTCATTCCACCTGACTGTAATGCTTTCCATCCATTAATTTACTATCTTTATTCAAATCCTAGGATAGGCAGTTAAAATTTCAAAATGGAATTTCATTCACCCATTTTTAAGCCCCCAAAACTTATTGGTAGACTTCAGTGGTCTGTGGGCTTAATGAAAGAAGACAACATATTTTTATATTGCTGTATCATCTTTCAGCTAAAGTTTTTCACCCAGATAATCAGGTGCTTTGTTTAAACCTAAGACTTGATCTTCATATATGTCTGAAGAAGAAACTAATTTGGTCTTGCAAACTAGTTGCTAGAAAACCGGCTTCCTCTTAAGGATGTGTATTGCGCAATATGACTGTTATAGTGAAGCTGAGATTTATGAACACCAGAGGAATACATGCAGGTAATACTTTAGTGGCTAGAAACATTTCAGTCTTCACTGGAGTAAACCAGGAGTTGACGCCCTCGGAATAAATAGTTGCTTGATATACTGGTGTAAATGCAGATGTCAGGGGTATCAAACAGGCTTACAAGCCATTTTAGAACTGCTTATTACTGGCATTGAACATAAGTCTGATGAAGTACTGATCTTGTACCAAAAAACATTTTCTTGTTGAATATAGATGTTCATTCCATCCCAAAGAGGAAGAAACATTTTTCTATCTATTTTCTTAGATTTTTTTTAACCTTTTTCCTCTAATAAATTTGGTTTGTGCCACTGGCTTCTTATGCAGAAATTTTGTCAAGATCATTCATTTGTGAAATAATACAGGAGAATGCTTATATGATTTCTGTTGGGCTTGCCTGAAAGAAGAAAATAAAGTACTGTCCACAGGCAAAGAAAAAAAAGATAGAATATTATTTTACAGCTTTCAAGAATGTTACAAGTTTCAAGACTGGAAATTAGATAAAGGGCTCTCACTCAAGTCTGAATTTATTAGTAAAAGACAAAGTGTGTAATTTATCTGTGGTACTAGATATGAGATATAAAAGAAATTGCTGGTGGCCACCTGCTTTAATGCACACTTAAAATCTTGTGCAGTAGTTGATGTCATGTAGAATTCATGTGATAGGGAATAACTTTAGGTTAGTAGACCATGCCAGGTTAGCAAGAATTGATGCTTGTGGAATGTTTAATATTTTCCATCACAATTTATCCATCCATTTAAAAAAAGAAAAATGAAATAATCACCTCTTGGCAAGGTTTTTGAAAACCAGCCGTGAGCGGCTTGGATATTTCTTGTGGTAGTCAGGCACCACAGAATTTTTAATAGGAAGGTGTTGGAAAGTCGCTAAGAGTGCTGTGACTTCAGCTTATTTGCCTGTTGTTTTGTTTCTATCTTTGCATCAGCATTCTGCTACCATTCAGTTGTTCCTTCTGTGTGGTTTTCTTTGGAACTAAGTGCAGATTTCTTCTTCTGGGGTGTGTTTTCTCCATCAGAATGCTGACAACGTGCTGCCAAAAAATAGACTGAAGATGTCTTTTTGTGCCACAGTATACCAGCACGCTGTAAGGCCTCAAGTAGGGAAGAATCCTTACCCCAAGAGGCTTCTTGCTTTTAAAAAGCTATGGCAATTAAAGATTCTTGATGTAGATGGTTGAAGCGCCTGCTGTATGGAAACATTCAGCCTAGAAAAGTACATACAGGCACAGAATATCACCTTTGCAGTGGATTTAACTGGCTGTGCTAATCTTGTCTCTAGGAATTAAAGTTTCTTTGATTAACTGAGATTGTCACAGAGCCATACACTGTAACCACAGAGCTGGAAATTGATTACAGAATATATTTTGATAGATATTTCACTGCATGCCATGTTCCTGAGGGGATTTTTAACCCTTCTGGCAGAGCAAGATGAGGAATTATTTTGCTTAACAGCCTAACGTGGCCTTCACAGCACCATAAATGGTACTATAAAATGGTCTTAATTTGATCTAGTAGTTTATCTAAACTATTATAACTTTAGGTGTACAAAACATATTAAGATCTTTTAGGTAATTTTTTTCTATTTCTTAGTCTCTGATATAGACAAGGAGTGCAGATTAATGTTTATCTTTTGGAGACAATAAATAGAAGATTTCTGCTTACGTTATTTTTATTTCTATTCCCAGTATTTTCCTCACACATTTTCAGTACTTTGCTGTTATCAGTAATTTTTATCTCCTTATTTGTTAGTTTTTGGTTTGATTTCATATTTGAGATGGATAAGATATAACTTACTGTTACTACAATTTCATTAATTAGTGCCACTAATGTAATTTCTAGTTTTAATAACTAGTAATTACAGAACTCATGTCTTTTTATTAACATATAATTTCATTAATTGAAATAATTCTGATAGTCGCTGGCTGATAATTAAAAAAATAATAATTAGGAGAAATCAATCTTATTTAGGTTAGGAACTCAGATCTTGACCTGATATATATTGGGAAGAAAAATCTTTGTTTTGGTAAACTGTATTGAATTTAGCTTTTCCTATACCTTGTTGTCTTAAAACTCTTCATTGGTCCTGCAGTTCTGAACACAGTTTGGAACAATTAAGTTATAAGTATTGAATACCTTAAAAAGAATAAGTTATATTCTAAATTTCCCCTTCATTTTTTATGTAAATGTCAACTGACTTGAAATATGTAGATTACATGTATTTCTGACGTGTCTCATCAGGAATTTGCATGCTGCCTTCTCTACCTTTGTTTATTTTTCATCTACTTGTTCTTCCAGTTAAAACATTTTTTACACTAGAGAATGGATTCAAACTTCTAACTGTTTTCACAGTATGACTAAACAGTAGTATCAAGTATGAAATTCGGCACAATTCCACCTTCTCTTTAACAACATAAATAGTTCAGAAAAGGTACAACCAAAAGGAGAGAATGAACTTAAAAAACTGAACTGTTTTCAGCTATGGGGTGCAGAAATAAGAATTTATTTTTTTTCCTAATGTTTTATGCAGAAATAGGAGTTCACAAGAAGAGATATACATAAATGTCTCTTCGGAGCATCTGCAAGACTAAGTGTAACGCATTGTGTACTTAATGCTAATTGAGACTATTCTGCACGACTTACCAGAAAATTCAACCTTGAATTTTAAAGAAACCAGCTTGTAAAGGGAACTGAGAAACCATTTGCTCTGAAGATTTTAGATATACGACAGTCAGGTTTTTGGGAGGAGGATGGAAGGAAAAGGGAAGAATAAGTAAATTGTAAAGTAAATAATAGGAGTAAAATTGAAGATTTCTTTTTTATGAAGTCCAGGTTTATCAATGAGCAGGTCCTGTTACATGTTTGCTATAACATAAGTCAGTCTAGGAGAATGTCTGCTGGTCATCATTAGCTCCTTGCAGAAGGTATGTTACTGTTCCAGACTTTTCTGGTTTTTAATTTAATATAGCATGAGCATATAAAGTATGGTAGGTGTTTGTGGGAGTGCAGATAATTGGAACATTAGGATTCTGATAACCTGTTTTTCGTCTAATGTACTATTTGGAGGTGTTAGCATTCAGTCGTCATCGGAACAGATAATATTTAGTCGTTGACAAATTATATTTCACTAGTAACTGGAGAACAACTGGACAGAAACTATAGCCCTTTACCTGGGAAGAATGAATGGATATTCTCCAGTTGGCTGAAGCTGTAATACAGGGTGTTCATGACAGCAGAATTATATTGGTTTAGAGGGAAAATGGTAATTTGCTACGAGGCATTAGCTTAATAAACTGGTGTGCCAACAGGAGAGGTTAAGAAGGGTGAAAATGTTCTATTTTGATGTTTTGCCAAGTTAAGCAGTGAAATATTGTGAACATGAACCAAGTGAAATGGCATGCTTTCTACTTGGATTTGAAACCAGAAATCTCGCTGAGTGAGTGATAATTCTTAAGTGGTAGTGTGTAACAGTAAATAAGTAGATAAGTACCCTTCCTTCCCTGCTTCCTCTCCCACTGAGAAAAGATTGCTGAGCAAAAATCTGAAGTGCTGAGGTGTTTATTTTAACACTGGGAAACACTTATTACTTCAAATATTTGCCTGCTTGTATATCATATCTATTATACCAGATGTGCCACATACAAATTAGACATGGCTCATAAAGTGTGGTAACCCTAGATTTTTCAAGATTTTCGGATGTAAATTTCCCTTTTATTTAACTGTTCTCTAACTCGTATCAGGGAGGCTTTCTAGGCTGTAGCTTTTTAATTAAAATCAGCATTCTTTCACGTACTTTAAACACACATGTATGTATCTCTTAATTAATTGTATAGATCTGCAGTGCATTTATCTAGTACCTTCTTGGAAATGGGAAAGGAATTTTTACAGTGGTGGTAACTATACAAAGAAAGCCTAAGCTAAATTCAGATTACAAAGTACTAGATCAGAGATGAATCAAATATAAAAAACAAAGCCAAGAGTCAAACTATGCTATAATTTCTTTTTCACTTGTACTGTGAGATAATTCAGATGAACACTTTATGTGTGTGCTTATCTTGTACTCTGTTATCTAATGGATGCTACCATAGGAGACTTAACATATTCATTTGGTTGAAGAGAAAGTTGGGTTTTGGTTTGTGGGTCTTCTGGTTTTTCTTCAACAGCACTCCAGGCACCTTTCTTGGACTTCACAGAAGAGATGCTTTGCAGGCAGCCAGCTGGGACTGCTCACCCATTCTAGCTGGCCATGGAGCTAGCTGGCAGTCACATCCAGTACAATGCTAGGTAACACAAATGAACTGCTCTTCAGTAAATTTAGGGTGGCTTTTTTCTTGTATTTAGAATTATCACTGAATTAAAAAAAAATCATGTTGTGAGTGTCTTTACAAGCGTCAACCACATAACTATTAAAAAAGCTAAATGGTGAAGGCTGTGTATTATGAACTGTCCTTTAATTTTTTTTAAAAATCACAAACTTTTCAGTCTGTCATGTACTTCAGTATTTCTAAAGATTTTTTTATTGTGTGATAGTATCATCAAGGGAACGAGCTGTAAGGCAGAAGTATTTGCCTAGTGTGTGTTTTCAGTTTTATGTGTTCTAGTAAATCTGAGGTGCTTCGTTCTGGTTTTCAGGTTTCAAAATACATTAACCATCTCTCCATCTTACGCAGTGGCTCATACCCACCTCATTACAAGAAGGGTAGGAATATGATCCCTAGATGTGGTTTTTCCTAAGTAGGTGATTATTGGTGTGTATGCCGTTTGTGCGTAGATTTCTGCACTGGACCATATTACATAGTGCATTAGGTCTTCCTAGCATTAGTTACATTTACATGTAGGGTTTTTTTTCTGTGTGAACACGTTCTGGAGGGCAGTTTTGAAACACTGATATTTGTGTTACTAGGATATGTGTGGTGTCTGCGTTATTTGTCAGTAATCTGAGTTGGATTTGGTTTCAGAAAATGTGAGTTAGTTTTATGTCCACTCTGATTTTACCTACGTCTGTTTTAAAGCACCAGCTGTGTGGCAGATGCTCACATTAAGGTTTTGTGTTTCAAGCAGAATCAAGAAATTCTCAGGATACCTTATTTGCTTCTACTGCAGATTTTTCTCCTTCAGATACAGCCAATCCATAATCACGAGTGTATAACTGTTTCAGTCTTTTGTCAAAATCTACTGACTAGAACTTGTTTCCCTTAATTTCTCCTTTTCTCTGTACTGCTTCTCTTCTGCCAGACCATAATTGGTGAGTATGATCTACAGTGGAAAAGAAAGTCTCTTCTGATGGTTCATCTCTGTCAAGTCAAAATTTTGTCACTACCTGCAAGAAATGATGATATGTTTATGTTTTGTTTTGCTCTTCACTATATCCATGTCCTTAGTTCTTTTGATCATTCAGGAGTCCAGTCTACTGTTTGCTAATCTTACGTAGTTTGTGTAAGTAAATGGCTCAAGTGCTCTGATGCTCTAACAGCAGGGGCCCTTATCCTGTCCTTCTTGCAGACAATTTTGATGACTGTGATCAATCTAGTTGGCTTTGCTTTTTTTCTTTGTTTCAGAAAGTACAATCCCCTTGCCTTGCCCCTTTCTTTTTTGCCCCATGTAACTGCATATCATAATTTAAAGCTTTCTTTTTAAGGTGTTACAGCAGTTCTACATGGAAGAGAACTCATAAATTAAGGCCAGAAATAGTACTGGCCACAAAGTACTTGGTATAGTATTTTCTCTGCAGCATTCCTGCTGCTGCTTCAAGACTGATTTGCTCATGTTTTTCCTTGCGTGTCAAATCACATAACTTTTTGTTGAGGCTGTGTGGTTCTAAGAATACTTACAAAGTAGAAATTGGTACAGGATTAGGGCTTAAATTTACCTGTCGTATTTGTTCCATTTTCCAACTTCGTTTTTTTTTTCTTTAAATTCACGGTTGTTTTCAGCAGGCTCTAAATGTACAAGTCAAGACTACAGGCTCTAAGTTAAAGTATAGTTTGACCTTCCCTAATGTAGGAATTTAACAGTTCTGTTTGGGTTTTCTTGAATAATTTTTTTCTCTTCTCTGTGTGCTTCATAATTTTGCTTCCAGAACAAAAAGCACTAGCCTTCTAAATATATTTATTTTCATTTTGTACATACCATATTTTCAACAAATACACCTGGTTGAAGAGTTTTGGTTTAGAACGCACTCGTGTACACTTGTACATGTGTATTCATGTACACTTGACTATATGAGACGTATTTGCAGTTGTGAGCTTTAGTAATGTAAGCACGTGAAGACTTCCGAAAGGGAGCAAGTATCTATTTCTAGGCTTTTATATGACAAAATTTAATCTTATGAAGTGGTTTCACGATGTTTTAAGGCATCCATTTCATACATTTATATGACTAAGTTGATAAAAAATTTGTACTCTGATTTTTTTATGCTTGGGATTTGAGCAGGCTTAGTCCTGTTCTGGAAACTAGCTAGAATACTTTACAAGGGTCTTCCCCAGCCCTTTTTAACATGTGACTATTCTATGTGTATTCAGGGACAAATTCCAACTTTCCAGTAAAGTTGGATTATAACATATTAAAGAAAAATAAAATGTAATTTATTTTCCTCATCCATTAGTCCTCATAACTCCATGCATCTTTGGTTCATGAGGTTTATGATAGGCTGAAATTTAAAAATTTTTGTGGGAGTTCTTTCTTGTTGTGTTGACAGAACATAACTCAGAGAATTACTGAAATAGCATTTTATTTCAACACTTAGGAGGATTTGAATTGTAGGTTTCACTTTCAAAATTAGCTAAAAAAATAACTAAAGTGAAATTTGTTTCTCAGATTCTTAAGTGATATAAGACGAATTGCATTCTGTATGGGAGATTTTATAGCTGTATGTGTATTACAGGATGTTGAATAAAAGTTGCAAAATAAGGTTGAACATAAATATTTGTGGGGAAAAAAGTAATTTCTTGCATAGCATCTTATCACAGAGATGAAAAGGTAAAAGGCCAAAGGTACACCCTTTTACATTTTAATGTAATGGTCAGCAATCATCTTTCTAAATTGTATTATGTTGTTATGCTGCACGTGTTGAATATGGTCCCTATGGAAACCAAAATTTTATGCGGAGGGAAGAGCTCTGAATTTTTCCTTAATAGGACACAATATAATATGTACATTCTAGTCCTGCAATATTGTGTATTCTACAAAATAGCAGAGAGCTGATGTGAAACAGGTGATTTTTTAATTTGTAGCATAGGATGATAGCAGCACCATTGATATAAGTGAAATATTTGTGGCATACACAACAGAAGCATGAGCAAGAAAAAACCCTTGGAAGCTCAGGTAGGAATGCAAATTGGACCCTTTGACCTACTTCCCACATAATTGAAGTGGGTTTTCTGGTAACAGGTTCTAATTTAATTCCACAATGGTGTCACAGAATGATGGAACTGTTTCTGCAGTCATTCTGCATGATTTTGCAAGCAATAAATGAAGCTTTCTCAAAGTATCCTATATGTGTCTTTGGTCATTCTGAGCACCTTTTTAAATGTAAGTCCAGTTTCATTGGCTTTAAAATTCTGGCCAGAAATTATCCCCCAAATCCCCTCCTCATGCCTCAAATTAGGCAAGACAACACCTTGGACATACTACTGAGGGAAAGGACAACAGGTCTTCCAGGAAACTCTCTGGGCATTTTGAAATACTGCCTGAAATTTTTATACCTTGTCAAAATATTCCCTGAAATGTACTCTAATAGCAGTCATGCCTAGAATTAGGAATCTAGTTAGCGGCTACTGTGCTTCTGGCAAGTGTAGCTTCCAGCCCCACTTGGATACACATACGAAACTGCTATATAAAATAGATGTCTCTGGAGGCCCGAGTTTCAGAGACTATAGTTTGTAATCTGGTAAGGGTTGCCATTCGTTATGTTTGTATTACAGCTTCTGCCAAGTACTTATGACAGAATTATGGAAGTATGAAGTGCTTAAACAGAGACTTTGAGAAAGAATTCCTCGGAGGAAACAATATTTCCTTACTGTGGTTAGGTGACTGGATGACTATAGACCACTATTTCATTTGCACTGCGTTGGATAAGTGCTGGTTCATGTGGGTGGCTCATTGGTTTGTTTTACTAGGGATGCAATATTTCCTTTTCAGGCACTGTAACTCCTCATAGATAATTTAAAGGTTGATGTGTGATAGCTCCTGCTCATTTACTGTGATTTGAACACTACATGTCCTTTTTAGGAATGAATGTCACAGATGAGGACCACCATTTTGAAGTACTGCCCAGTGAAAAACTGCAGAGGGCCAAAGAATCCACCTGTCTAGTTCTCTGGGAAAATTCAGCTAACTGAACAGAAAAGTGTTATAACTGTCAAATGCAATCAGCATGCTTTTTTTTATGGATACAAACATAGAACTGACATTGATGAAGTTATGTATGAGAAGAGCTAATTCTGAGAAATTCAGCTGCTCTAAGATAGTAGGAGATGAGCCATTTGAAGAGGCATAATGAACAGCTAGCTGCACTCCCAGTGCGGACTGCTGTAAATAGTTAAAACTCTGTTTTCGTTATCTTAAATTAGGTGTGTTTCTCAGCAGAAGGTTGTTTTCTATTTGGAAGATTTTGTGTTCACTTGGTCATTCTTTCCCAATGGAGATTCATGGGCTGTAATTTCAATTCAGTTGTTTGAACAGCTAGTTTTTGTGTGAGCTTCTGAAAGCGTCTGTATCCCTGGCTGGGAATCCAGCTGATAAACAGCAGAGACTTTCACCTGCTCGATTTTAGTCAGCCTCAGGAAAAGTAAAATTTTCAGCTGACGAGAACTCAGTGATCTTGTTTTCAGATGAATTTGTTTGGGAAACTTGAACTAGAACGTGAACAGACATCTAATTGAAGTGGGGGACAGGAAAATGTTGTGTATGCAGGGGGAAAGCCTGATTACTTTTCTCTTTTCTCCAGCATTCACAAATGCATGTGATTGTTCAAGCACCATAGTTTTAGCTACAATTTGCCTCACTCATGTTTGTGAGCTCATGCAAAGGGTTGTATATGACAATAAAATTTGCCTTACATTAGTTCCAGATAACTCATAGTTGTGAAGTTTTATTCTAGAAGCTGCCACTCTTGCAACCATGTAATAAGCAGAGGACCGGAGCTGTAAAGATGATTTATTTTACTGGGATTAGAGCCATGCTATTTTAAAATCATAACAGTGTTATGATGATAAAAGTCAATAGCATTTTCATTAAATATCTCAGTGAGCTGCATGAAACTTGGTAGCTGTGTAGGTGACAGTAGCAGATAACTTAGCAATTTTTAAATTCAGTTACTTTATTTCAAAAATTTGAAACAGAGCAAATCTGTATCATATCTTTATGGTGGATTCTCTATTTTAAAATGTGTTGATCAGATCATTTGATCTGATGCAAATGATGCCCTGCTGACATCAGAGGAGAGAAGGGGGAAGGGAGGGGGCAAGAACTAGAGAATTCAATCATATGTATAACCACAAAAGAGTAAATAAAAATATTCTTGCTAACTTTTCCAGTCAAAATACCAATGTGAGGGAATACTACTCAGTCTGGATACAAAGCTTGTATAGATTCTCTGAACTAGTTTCAAAGCAGCATATGCAACACTAGTGTAGCTGATTGAGCCTGGATTCCTAACCTGAGTTAGCATGAGTGTTGTGCTTTACTGTCCTTCTTAATATTTACAGATACTTGAGCTCATTAGTGAAAGCAAGTTTGGGAATCCCACATGCATCTCAGTTGCTGCTTTTAATTTGCTGTGCACATAAAGTCTTGGAGTACTGACTACATCAGCTGTAAGGATGTGACTTGATTCTAGGAAATTCATATGCCCAAAAGAAATCTAAAAGCTTTACCTAGCAATGATGCTTACTGACAGCCTGGTCAGTTAGGCCAAGGATATCTTTCCTAATTATAAACAGATGCTTGCCTTTCTGTCTTGTCTTTAAGCATAGTTTTCTTAAACTGAAACCTAACAGTACATTAATTTTAACATTGAATGTTAAAGTCAGCCTTTCTAGTAACTGGGGAGGGGTGTGGGTGTGTGTGTGACCCTGTGTGCTTCTGCAAAAACCTTTCTATTTGGAGTTTGAGAAGAGAAGAAAATTCCACAGATTTCCCTTAGTTTAGGTTCTGTTTTAACTTTGTAAATCACACTTAGGAACATAGTTCAAACCTGAAGAAGATAATAGTGGGATAGCAAAATACAAAACATGGAAGATTTTAAAGTAGTTGTGTGTATGCGGTACTGTATGTACTACACTTGTTAAAACAAGAGGTTACATAAATATTTGAGTTTTTAAAGATCTATTGCAGTCTTTTTTGAAACTAAATGTCTTATTATCCAAATTTGTGTATAATATCTTATTTCAGGAGTGATATTAAGTATGTAAATGGCAGAAATGTGGATTTGTCACATAAGTAGTCATGGTTTTCTCTTGTTTCTTCCTTGGTAAATCTAGCCTTGCCAGGAGACGAGGCCAGATTATTTTTGTGCTGCAGAAATCGTTCCAAAACAAACCCTCTCTGTAGTTACATTATCCTTCAATGTAAGGAACATGTTTGGCTTACATATTGCTGACATCTGCCAAATGTTTCTTTACCAAGTGTTTAGTGTAATTTGCAGTGAGCTGGTGAATACTTAATGGCCTTTGTAGAACTTCATCTTTTATGTCCTCCTCAGCTAAAGCAAATCCTTTCATCATCAGTGTTACCTTTGTGCTGGTTTTTTGCTGGTTAGATCCTTGCATTTCCCACGCCCAGTTTCTTTGGGATTTCTGGGATTTGATTTGGTAGTATATGCTTTTTTTAATTAAGTGGTCCTGAATAATATCCAACAAATATAAGAGGTATAATGAAGGGACACGTTTTTCATTTAACTCCTAGTAAAATGTAAGGATTTTACCTTCTTTGGCATCCCTTTTTAAGTTTCATAGGTGAAGTTGGATCAGTATTAAAATAAGAAATTTAAAAGTTGGTGGAAGTGGTAATTATAGCTTTTCTTCTCTTCTAAGTTTTTATGTGTAGGAGCCCTTAGTTCTGTTTTTTTTTGAGAAATGTTATTCCTTTTCCTCTCTTCTCTCTCCTTCGTCACTTCCCCAGGCAAGAAAAATATCTTGATCAGTTCAGTGAAAGCAGGTTAGGCCACTAAAATTAGCTTTGCGCCATGAATTCAAACCATTTTAAAAATAGTTAGAATTCAGAGGCGGGGGGGGGGGGGGCG
>NW_015090805.1:6149515-6260302 GCF_001431845.1 Calidris pugnax
AGCAATTACAGGGGTGGGGGGGGGTTGGAGATGGGGTAATTTATGTCACTGAACTTTTCCCTTTTTAGCATGAAGTGTACCTGGAGTCTCTGGAATCGCCACAATGGGGTTGTGGATTTTTAAAAACAAAGAATAATGTTAATTCTATTACCTACTCAGTCTCAAGTATATAATTAATGACATTCTGCTCACCTAAGTTTAACTTGAAGGTTAAAAACACAGTAATCAAAAAGCTTAGTTTTCAGATTATCAGTTGTAATCTCCAGGCTCCTCAGCCCTACAAAATTAAGCTACCCACTTCCTTTACAAGAAATAAAGAAATCCACAGTCCATTTAGACTCTTCAAAATGCTAGATGAAGGAAAAATGACTTGGAAAAAAATTTCCTAAGACATTGAAAATATCCTTTCTAGTAAGTCACAGAGAAGATGGATAGGGTGATAAGTTTTTAAAGCAGGCAATATTGGGCCAAGCTGAGTAAAGACAAGTCTTTATTGATGGGAATGTTTTCTGAAAGCTCTGATGTTTGCTTTCAGATTTAGCTGTTGTTTGGACAAGAAGGACTCATATTACTTTTTCAGATCTATATGAGCACAGCTTCAAGGTTGCAGATATAAAGAACTTTTACAAATTTTACACTTTCATCTATATTATACTTCATTTCTTTTCAATAATTTCAACTGTATACTAGTACTGATACTGGAAGGTGCTGTTTGGTGTTTATTTCTTAAGCTGGGTTTGCTGTAAAATGTGCAGTAAAGTACTTAAAGTAGAATCTTCACATTTGGTGCAAGCCTCAGAATTCAGAAGCTTTTAAATGCAATTTTACTGTAGAATTGTTCATTTTCCTATAATGAATTATAACAGGTAGTAACAAAATTGTCTTTTTAAATTGCTTATAGAATTTTTTACAAAATAATTATTTTTTGTTTTTAATAGATCAGCACTTGCCATCACATTTATGAATTTTATTATAAGGATACAGGCTGTGATTTTAATAGTGACTAACCTCTACATCACAGCATTTTTGCTCCTCCTTTTCATAAATGTCTTCACTATGTTAAAAACTTTAAGGCATTTAATATTAGAAAGTTTTTCCTGTGTAAAACCAATACAGTTCCAGGTGGAAAACGGGTTCTTGGGAATGTAACTGAATTGGTTCAGAAAGCCTTTCAGCTGCAGGTTGCTGCTCACCGTTGGGTCCTTTTCCCAGAATGTCTGACTACTACAGATCTGGTTTAGTGCACAGTCATCTGGTTAGTTCAGGCTGTAACTCAAGATAGCAAGTTTGTTGGATGTCTTCTCAGAGAACCGATCTTGGAAACTCCTGTGCAAGTTAGTGTTTCTTAATTTTGGAATGCTGATTAACAGCTGCGGTGGAAACATTGTAGCTCCTTACTGCTGTTGCTGGGACTGTGGTCAGGGGATTACATCTTGAGCAGTTCATCAGAAAACAGTGTTACTGGGCTGTTGCAGTTTGAGGAAGGCTGATGAAGAGTATTTCCAATCAATAAGGTGTTTTAGACCTACTGAACATCTGTGTTCTTGTTTTGACACTTAAAGGGGCTACTGACTCCAGCTGTTAAGAATATTTTGCATATCGTAACCATGCATTGTAATCAAAACTCATTTGTCTTCGGCTCAACAAATGAAGATTTCCTAACAAGATTCATAATTGTTGTTTAAAAGTAAAATCAATCATTTCTATATAATTGCCCAATTTATAACCTTTCCTTTACCTTGTGCTTTACCTCATAGTACCATGGCAGCGTGCTGTAGGTAGAGAGGAAAAAGAGGAAGGAAAATGGGTTATTTGGTGAAGCATAGGGCATGCGATTGTTGTTTGTTGTTGTATGAAATCACAATCAAAATTGACACAAGTTGCTATTAAACTCTATTTCCTGTGTTAAAAAAAGTCAGTATTAGCTAAAAAGAAACCTGCAGCAGTAGATTTGCACATAGACCTTAATGAGCCCAATTGACCTTCTGTGCTGTATTTACAATTGCCTTAAAATTGTAAGCAGATGTTTGAAAAACTTTTGTTAATAGGTCCCTAACATCTGTTTCACCAATGATATTGCCCACCAAAGCAGTTGTAATTAGTAGAGCACCTAGTGCATGCATCTTTTTCTTATTGGTGCAGATGATCATATTTCTCCCTCAGGTATTAAAGTAAAATCTTATTGGCACTTTCGTTTTAATAAATTCTACAACATTTCTTTTGTGAAGAGTAGAGTTTTTCCACCAAATGCAGAGTAATGTAATAGTTTTTCCCTATGAAGTCTTAAAAAATGCAGTACAGTACCGATACATCCACTAACACTAGACAAAATGTAGTGGATGGTGGAAAAACAGAATATGAAATACTGTGTGCAGCTGAAACTTTTGATAGCATTTGTCCATTTGTGCTGCTCATAGGCATGATAGAATGTGTGTTTCAAGTGGAAAAAAGGAAAAATGAAAGGAAGAAAATCTTAAACTCTGCTACAAAAAAACCCAGTGTCATTTGCCCATTAAAGTTCTTTTATATGACATAGTTTCCATTTATGTGAGAATACAAAAACCTGTCTGCTTGTTCAGTTTATATAGCACTCTTTTCAAAGAAATTGTTATGACAGTCTGCAAGGGTAAAGGTTCAGCTTTAACCTTGTGTTGGTTGCCAGCCGTCATAGCTCTCATGGCTTCATTTTTTTAAATAAACTACAATTTGAAAGTTATTCTTTAACTCCTACTTTATAAAACGTAATATGGAAAATGCAACTGGGGGAGGGAGAGCTGTGCAAAGCTGCCAATAAAATTTCCACTCCAGTTGTTTCCATGTGGACCTCATTGGAGATAAGTCACTGACAGAGGAATAGCCCCTTTTCCAAAGAGAAGAGTCTTTTTCGAAATGTTCTGCTAGCTCCCAAAGCAGCTGCTAGGCTTTACAAAGTGCTGGAGCTTTCTACAACATCCACTGTCTTTTCAAACCTGTGAAATGAAGACTGCATTATGCTTCAGTTGGAGTTTGTCTAAATAGAATGGATTTTAGCTACATCATTTGGACTACTGTAGCAGCAGACTGTAGAGCTGTATATGTAGTAAACTCTCCCTTACTGAAAGTGGGGAAGGGAGGAATTTTAGGAAACAGGATCCTTACAAAGTGTCACATTCCCTGATAGCGGATGACTTGTGGAATGTAAGTTGTGGTGCAGGACTACATTATTACAGAGACATGTCCAAGTGTCTTTTGCCAGCTGACCTGTATGTTAAGTTAATGCTTAAGTCAACATCATCAAAGTCACTGAGGTGCTAGTGTTATTCATATAGAACATTATTCATGTATTGCTAAAAAATATTATTGTGACCATGATTTTCTACAGTTATAAGGAGCAGCAAGATTAGTAGATTGAGATTTTTTAGCTGGATACAGCTGGAAAAAGATTTGGGGCTCACGGTCTTCCAATACATGGTGATTTCTACCAGACGTAGAAAGAATCTGGGGTCTGATGCCTTTTGAATCCAAGGAAATATCAAGGGCTGCCATTAATGATAGTCCTTTAGTTTTCAGTTTGTGTTAAAGATTTCTGAATTTGAAAAAAAACAACACAAAACAAAAAAAAAAAAAGGAACTTTTTACATCTTCCTTTCCCTGTAGTCTTTGTTCGCATAGCAAATTAAGATGAGAGTACAGTAATGTGTTATTTATTTTCTACTAGCAACACCATTCTCAAGAATATTCCAGTGTGGTGTTTCTTGCAAAAGCTCATTTTCCACAAGAATATTTTCTAACTGAAAATTTTCAGACTGTGGAGGTGTACTGTTACTTTTTTAAAAAACTTGAATAATCTCTCAAGTCCCATTTTCCTTCCAAGGATGAAATGTAAACCAGCTTATTTCCTATTCTTTATGTGGACCTGATATCACGTAGATAGTAATGAAACAGGTTTTCTCTCTTGAAGCCAAAAAGAAACATACTTGACTAATCACGAGAGGCATTTGTTCATTGTTTATATGGACAAATGTAAAAATAGAGAATACAGTTATGAAAACCAGCTGATACACAGAGGTACTTTTGCAAACCACTTCTTTTTTATGTGGTGAAGATCCTTTCATTGATACTTAGAGTTATGAAATGGAGGAACTGCACATTTACTACTGTAAGTCATTTCCAATGTCTCTCTAATTAAAATAACTTTTCAAAATAAGCGGTAGAGTTAGTACTTTAGGTAAACGATATGTGCAGTTCAGCTTTTAAAACAGTCTTTTCATTGTTTCATCAGAAAAAGCCTCACTTTTTACTTGCTTGGTTTTGTCAGCCTTCTGTTTTGAAGCATGCTAAGCTAAATTTAATCAAAATTGTCAAGTAAAAACACTCGTATCTAAAGGAGACTATAGGGATTTCTAATGTGGTGATTGCATAGTGCTTCTTAGCTTCTAGATGTAGTCTTTAAGGGGGGAGGATGTATGGATGTGCCCAGGGGGTGTAGTTTGCTGCAGTAAATTCAGACTTACTCATAGGAATTATTGGGAAAGTCTTTGCAGTTGGTATTTCACATTCAATTTAGTGTCCTTGGCACCTGTGACTTAATAATGGAACTCATTCTAAATTTCAGTCTGCTGTAAAGATCATCAGATTTTAAAACAATGAACAACACACAGAAATATTCTTTAGAATTCCGCAAAGTTTTATCAAATGTTTCTGTGTTCAGTTTGCACAAATACCATCAATAAATGGAAGCTTGTGCATTGCTAATATCAGACGAATGTGTTCCTGGAGAAAATTCCTCTTTTCCTTTTTTTTTTTTCTTTCTTTTTTTGTTTTTTAAGGAAATATAGTACCTGTGAATATTAAACTTATTTGATAGACACTATCAATAAGTAATCACACTCCATCTATGTACCAAACTGTAATGCAAAAATTGCACATTTTTTCTATATGTGATGAAATATGTAAAATTCTGTAGGTGTCCTTTAGATCAAATATTCGTCCATTAAACCTGAATGAGAATCAGATTTTTAATACTTAAGCTTTATTTATTTAGATTACAGATATGTCATCTGAAATTATTTATGCTCTCAAACAGCTAAATATACAGCCTGGAGAAACAGTGAACATCATGTAGAACACTAAAGATGCCAGCAGGGCCTTTTTTTTTTTCCTACCTGTACATTCTGTGGACATTGAAGATGTATGTGACATGTTCCTTAAAAACATTGGATGCAGGTTTGAGAGTTTTAAAATTATTTAGTGTGTAAAAAGTTTAGAAATATTTATTGTTCAAAAATTGAGTTTTTTCCATAAAAATAACAGAAGCAGCAACTTGCCAAATTTGAGGTAATGTAGGACAGTCTGATGGATTTTTATTTTTTTTTTAGACAAAGCTATGTACAAGTTTTCTTTGCAGTAGCAGTGTTATTGTTGATATGTATTTCCAATACCAAGTCTCAATACTCAGTTCCCTGTGAGTGAGTAGGAAGTAAAAGAGTAGAAAGTGCTGTTCATCCAGACGTTGCAACCATGTTGGCCTTCCTTTATCTATCAAATTTTTATCTAATGAATGATAAGAGACAGTTATTCACATACAGGTATTGTGCAGGCACCACAGTCATGTATTAGAGTTTTATAATTGAATCAGTGGTCCTATCTGTTTATCTTAAAGTAATGGCAGTGTTCAGCCTACAATTAACGACTGCTAAATCCATTCTGACTGTAGCTTTTGAGTACGCATCGTAACTATTCTGTGCTTTCTGATGTGAGCTGCTTTAGTGATGTACATATTAAACTGCTTCATTCTGGGATAATGCCAGTTTTCCTTTTCTCCCTTTGTTTTCCTCTTTTCTGCCATTTCAGCACTTGCTTAGGTAATGTATGGTGTTGCTGCAGTTCCTGGGAAGGGCTGATAGTCATGGGTCAGTTCTTTCTTCATGCTTCTAAAGGGCAAAAAATTACCCACGTAGCCAATCTACAAACTACATTTGTACAATTCATGACTTCACTAAGGAATTTTGGTAATAAGGAACAGCCAAAAAAACCCCGAAACCCAATCAAAACAAAACAACAACAAAAAAAACCAGAGTAAGATTAGGATACCTTTAGAGCTATTCCTATTTGTCTGATAGGCAAAATGTTGAGCACTGGACGCATAGTTTTATTCTGAGGTATTGAAGTTTGAAAAATATTGCAAGGCTTCTAGTAAAATCAGAGGTGTTGGTAACACTGTAGTACATACATCCTGGTGAAGGCATCAATGTACCAATGTGTTTACGTGTTCTTATAGCCAAATGTGCTACATAACAAAAAACAGATAAGCTACTTGGAGAAAATGTGTATTTATTCTTCACAAACTCTTTTTTGTTATGAATCTTTTTAAGATGAGCATGTGCTCAAGTTCCATTGCAATTAACTTTCCTTTATAGATTTACAAGTACATCGAGTTAGGTGGCATGAACTAATAACCTGAACTTTCTTTTCTTCTGAAGTCAAACATACAACATGAAATACAATTTTCAAAAGTTGAGAGATGAAATACATCAATAAGCAGTGTGTATGTGTTATGGCTAAAGAGCTTTTGATTTGTTTAAGAGATAAACTAACAGGGTTTTTCCAATTTATATGCTGCTTTTCTAAAAAAAAAAATATGTAGAGGGAATACCAGCAATTTTGAGTGTACAGAGTAGAAAGTATGAGTGAATGTATAGAATTTCATGGTTTCATGTGAGCTGTATGGAAAACAGTAGCATTCATTATATAGTTTGACAAAATGTTCATGATTGCAGTTGACTTGCAAATTTCTCTAAAATTACACTTCTGTGAGAAAACAGGTCTTTCAATGTGTAAAAATTACCATTCGTTTCTTTAGTTTTGACCTCTGTTGATCTTACTAATTCTTAGTTATTCTCATATGTTCTAGTTTTGCTAGGAGGAAAATCAGGACTTTAAAATATCTTATATTCTGTCAGATGTTTGGGGAGATTGTTTCAGAGAGCACTCATTAGCTCAGGTAAGATTCAATTCCAATTTCTGTTACAAATCTTTGAGAAAACTTTAAAACTTGGTTATCTGAATTCCATTTAAAAGTGAATGTACCAGCCATGAGGCTTTTTTTGTACATCTTTAACAATTAACCCCAAATTTAGTTGAACATTAAAAAAATTGCATGTAAGAAAATACAGTAAGCATGCTGCTGTATTCATGCTTAGTTGTTAGAAAAATATAGCAGTTTTAATTTCATTTTCATATTAGGATTTTTATCTAAGGAATTAAAGCAAGGTACAGTTGTTTCTATATTTTTTAATGATACCTGAACTTTTTAACATTTGACTTTTTGTAGTGGACAACTTATTTGGGGAGATACTGTAAGCTGTGGTGCGTATAGCTAAAAACTCTTAACTGGTCAGAAGAGTTCTGTATAAAATCCAGTTGGCCTCAGTTTGCTCATTTCATGACCAAGTGCAGAAGATGTACTGCGGGAGTGCATCTTGTACATATCAACCAGCCTTCATTCAGGGGCATTCAGTCCAAAATCCACCTCTAATCTTTTTCTTGTGCGGACGTTGCATCCTCATCACCAGCTGTTCTGCTCTGCTTAGATCTGATCGTAGTGTGTTGCACTACTTGCTGTTTGCACGTAGCCAGTGTTACCTATAATGATAGAGAGACCATGCAGTTTTGAGAGAAGTGGGTTTGGAGGCAGTCATCTGACTGACTGATAAACTGCAGAGGTAACATTCCTCTGGGGCCAGAGTACAACAAAATCCTACCAACAGAACTTTTACAGTTGTGGTGGGTAAATTACTCCCCTGACTATAGGTGGCTGCTGGAATAGACCTAATTTTTAGAGACTTCAGCTGTCTTTTAGAGGGCCCATAAATTGAGGTAGAGCTGGACGAATAAAGGTTTAGCAATCTGAATACTGAATTTATTTATGTTAGTCTGTATTAGGTTTTGATATCATAACTGGTTTCTTTTAATTAATTGAATGGTAAAGGAGCTTTTTTCCAGGTATTAATGCTTTTCATTATGTATGAGGATCTCGAATGTCATGACAGGTTGGGGTTTTTTCTGTATTCTGATAGTGTAGGATCTGTTGTATCTGAAGGCCTGTCAGTTCCATTATTTAGGGGTTTGTAGCAACGACTGCATGAAGAAATCAAGTGGTGTTTTCTCTCTACCAGGGTTAAGAGGAGAACAAAGGAGTTGGAAAGAAATCAGCATTTCCCTGTGAAGTGCATTCAGTTGTCCTAAATTTCCTTACATTAGTGCCCATCATTTTTTGGTCTTCACTAAGGCTATCCTTTCATAAATTCTGTAGTGCAGCCATTTCAAGTTGACCCATCACAAAACTCAGAGTTGCAGATAAAAAAGAAAATTTGTATGCCTTTTAACTTCTCAGTAAAATGTTGTTACATACAACTAGAAAAAAGTTCACTTTATTCTTAAATCTCCTTATTTCTTTTTCTTTTTTTCTTTTTTTTTTAATTAAATACCATATTTCAGTACCTGTCATTTTCATGCTTCAATTATTGTCAATTAGCAGCACTTACCTACTCAGTTTAAAGTCTCACATTCAATACTAAGGTTTGGTCTAAACAGTTTTGTACTATTTAAACTTGTCAGTCAAAGGTATGATTTATTTTTTTAACCAATGTAGTTGTATTGATACAATTCCTAGAATAAATATAGTTATATAGGTATGAGGATATATTTCCACCAATTTATCTTATTTCCCTTTCCTGTCTAGCAGTATAGTTGTGAAGCAGTACAATGTTTTATATGACCAAGATCTTAGGAAAAAGAACAGAAGAGGTTATTGCCCTGTTATGTATTTCCACTGGCCAAGGTCACTGTGTGACAGTCCCGTTTCTGTAGTATCAAAAGGACATTTCTCGATTTGTATGTTGTCAGCACTGTGCCAGTGAAGTTTCAAGTATCTCTGTAGGAATGCATTCTTGGATGAGAAAATCTTGTTTTCCCATTCCTATCTAAACACAGATATGACAGTTTCGAATTTTTTTTTTTTTTTAGTAAGAGCAGAATTTTCATCTTCTTGTGTTTGTAAATTATGCTTATAGAATACTTTAGTAAACAGGATTTACTCAATCAAATTTACAGATTAGCTTATTGATCACAACTATTTCATGCTGGAGATCAATGCTAATGTACTTAAAATCTTTAATTGTTAATCCATTTTTGAATTAACATTGATGTTTGTTGGTATAATCCCTGCTCATTTGATATTTTTGGAGGGTGCAGAAAAGTATTTTCTTATCCATTAAGCCATTTATGGGAAGAAAAGGACAGAAAGCAAACAATTCATTTTCTGCATACAATTACAGATGTTGCTCTTAGCTAAAGAATTAATGTCTGGTGTAATAGTTGTTGGATGTATATTGGGATGTCATGTGTTACATTTTATACAGAGAGATACACAAGATATGGGAAAGGTAATAAATTATTTAATTTTTAGGACGGCGAATTTATTCTCATTTTAATCAAGGAGATAGGTATTGGCCCAATTACTGTAAGCCATTGCTGCAATTCTAAAATGTGCTAATGTGAATTGCTAGCTATGTCTGGTATTAAATGTAGTATCGGACAAAATGAGAGTAGATTGTATATCCCCACTTGTGCACTGCCTTGGTCTTACTTAACTGGGACAGTAGATAAGAAACAATGCTGACATACAGGATAAGCAGCAGGCCAATATCAAACCTCTGACACTCAGTGTCCAATACAAGATTACCGTCTTCACCCAAAGTTGACTAGAGATACCATTTTCTTGGTCTGTTTGGAGAGTGGTTTGCAAATAACAGGGAGGAAAGACCTGAGTGTGCTATTTTCCCAGTTCCTCACCTGTCGCTTCCCCAGGGTAAAGGTCTGCCAAACCCAAACTCTGTAATATATTATTGGCTGATATTCTTTGGGCATTTTTTCTGTTCCAGAATGATGCTGGTAGGAGGTGGGAGAAGGATGGGAACATCCATCCAGCTTAGATCAGCCTGGTCTGCTGGATCAAGCAGGCGCACAGCAAAACATATGGTAGCAACATAGAAAAGGAGAAGATAAATCAGAAAGTGCTTTAAACTGCCTTGCCCACATAAACTGGAAATAGATTGTGCAGGAGCTTCAGACAAGTTTCTTCTTTATCTGGCAGTTAATATGGTGACTATCTCATTCTAGCGGTAATTTTTTGGGGGGGTGGGAAAATGAACTTTCAGGGGATCAAAAGTTAGACCAGCATGATCGCTAAATCCTCAGCAGCAGCACGTATTATTAGATGCACAGTCTATTTTAACCCTTTTTTTTAAAATAAATAAACTTTCTTAGCAATCATTATATATAAACTTTTAAATCTGAAACTCTAAAAGGGGATTATTTGGATGGTAGAGTCAAGCACTTAGGTTAATAGATCCCACATATGCAGTTTATTGCATACTTTTGTTTATTGCTTAAGGCACTAATTCCCTTAAGTGAAACACAGTACTTTATAGAATTAAATAAAATTATATAAATTGTTTCTTTACCCACTTTTAATGTGTTAAACAGAAAATCTCTCTAGCAGATGAACATTAAAGGCACAGCAAACTCCAATATCGTCATTGGTATTGTTATTGCTAAAACTTAACCGTAACTTAAGTTAGCTAACAGAGAGCAAGCATCTTAGTAAAGGCATGGTAGTTCTCTTCCATTTTCACATGATTTAGCAGGTGAATTGAATGTCTGTTGAATCAAGGAAACAAAGAGCTTTTTTTTTGTCAGCATGCTGACTTGAAGCATGCACATGCTGGGCTTTTGTAGTCAGGGGGAAGCCTTCGTTGTGCCCTGGTTCAGTTGTAGACTCCTTTCTTGGCATAAGCAGTGCTAAACGGACAGAGAGTTTGTCCTCAGTTCTGTGCTTCGAACTATTGTAGTCTTCAACATATAACAAAGAGCCATGAAGTCGGCATATGCAGCTTTGACAGATGGACTGTGGGGTGCACACCAAGCACATTTCAGCAGTTGAAGCCTCTGCAGATAGAGACACGTTGTCGTCACCTTGGAAGAAGTTGCTGGTTTGCAGGATTGGGTGCTAAACCAAATAGGTTTTTGCTCTTTTGTAAGAGCTGGAGTTATTGGCCAGATTTAAGTCGGTGGCAGCGTCAGGCTCTTGAGAAATTAGATACATATTGCTAGATAAAGCTGCTTGTTGGTAGTTGGTTATTAAAAAGCAGCATGGCCAAGCAGTAAAAATCTGTGACCATCTTAATATGGTTTGTGCTTTCACATGAAAGAAGTAGACTTTTATGATTGTTGTTTAAAGTAGATAAGAATTGAATGTGCTAAACACATGGTCAGAATAATCTCTCTAAAACAGCTTAACTCTGGTGATCAGTAGCAGATTCTCACTGAAGTGTCTGCTGGTTTTTAATGACATACTTGTCAACATGTAACCTTAGAATATAGACACCATGGTAACAGTTTTAACACAGTCTCTTTAAAGAGAATAATTGTGTGGAGCACAAATAGAAACATCTTGACTCTTGTAGTCTTTTAATCCACTTAGAGAAATGCTTTTCAATCCATCAAGCAGCATTTTCTGGATCTTGTTGAACATCTGTCTATCTTGAAATGAAAGTATAAGCAGGTCCTCCTATGCCATTTTTGTTGTAGACCTTAAAATGATCATTTCGATTATATTATTTTGGTATTAGATTTGAGCTAAAGAATACAGAATGGAAAGAATGTTGACATTCACTTGGCTATATTATAATAGTAATTTGCTTGTACCTGTTCCTGTACAGCAAAATGCTTAAGTGTGTGCATTCTTTCAGGCATGTGAGTGGCTCCACATGCTTGATGTTTTGTACAATGCATACACTTAGGTGCATGAATACACTCATGTGCATTCTAACACACCTATGCTGTGTTAGCATCATGGTGATCAATAACTGTCTGGGGAGATTTTGGTCAGTAAAGGCAGCAGGATAACATTTTCTGACACAGTGTGAATGCACCAATGGCTGTGTTTGCCAGCTGCATATTGCTAAGTCTTTTGTATAGAACTTGCCTTTCTGTTAAATATCAGAGCACCATAGCCATGTGGGTGTCTTTGGGAAGAGGTAGCCCATTGCTGTGCTTAGGACCGTCTGAGGGACAAGCATCAACTTTCCTGCCTTTAGGAGATCTTCAGGGCTGGTTAGAGGAGCCCTTCAGGAAGGTATTCAGTCTGGACTGGTTATACTGTCCTTTGAAAAGCTTTCAGGTTTACATGTGAACAGGCTGTGGTGTGCAGCAATCAAAACGCAATAGAAATCAGTAACATTTTTGCTAGGCATGGCATAAACAATGTGCCTTGATACCGTGTCGTCTAATATCTTTTATAATTGTAAGCATGCTTTTACAAAATGCAGTTCAATAACTCACCCTTTCTAGGATGTGATGACCCTCTTCTTTACTGTGATAGTAGTAGTTTATTTCCTATAACTGGCTTATCTTCATAACCTGATAATAATTGATATTCTAGTAAGGGAAAGTAAGTGCAAAATGGGAGGCAATGCAAAAAAAAGAATCTTGAAAATTATGTTTTCACCATTGTCTACATACATTTTTTCAGTATAGACTTAAATTTCTCTGAAATATTAGAAAATTGGGGGCAAAAAAAGACATGTTGGATTTCTATATCTATGTAACTTTTTGTTTGGCGTTAACATTAGCTGCTATAAAAGATAAGTCTGTATATGTGTGACTTTTTCCATGGTGGATTCCTGTGGGTAGTATTTTCTAGACCCACTATATATCATTGAGCATTGTAGTCTTTACCTACATAATAATTGCATAACATTTTTTTCATTCCTAATGGAATTTAATTTCATTCCCTAATCTAACAGTCAGGACATAAAAATACAGTCAGTTTAGCAACTGGAATCACTCTCAGGTTCAGTGCTATCCTGAAGAAAACTATTATGTCTTTTCTTTAAAATTTGCAAGTTTGTTCAGGTTTTCTCACAGTATTCTTTCACAAATATATTTATATCTCATGAAGTATTAGTTTCCATCTTTGTGTCTTATGTGGAAAGAAATTGACATTAAAGGTT
Source organism: Calidris pugnax (assembly GCF_001431845.1). Taxonomy (NCBI): domain Eukaryota; kingdom Metazoa; phylum Chordata; class Aves; order Charadriiformes; family Scolopacidae; genus Calidris; species Calidris pugnax. The sequence goes on from NW_015090805.1 coordinate 6,162,571, forward strand.
TTTCAAATCCAAATTCTTACTGACTTCCCCTTTGAGAAGCAGTTTAAGTAAAATCAATGCACTTTTGCTATGCTGTGCAAATAAGCTACTTTTTTTGCTTCCATCTACTTTTGGTCAAAAATACCTTTTTGGAATTCTTCTAACAAAATACTAAAGATGAAACCTGGAAATAAATTCTCCAAGACTGAGATACACTAAGTTTCTGCATAAATATTTGTAAATCTAAAATTGCCAGCATTGTGTCACTTGTATAACTTTTTAAAGTTCTGTTGCTTTGAATAATATGAGAAAGTCATTACCTTATTTTCTGGATGGAAGTCTGTGTTAGGAGCTATTCAGCTATAGGATTTTCAGTGAAAAGTCAATCCTTATCTTTTAAATGCAATACTAAGTACTAAATTGACTTTTAATTTAGTTTTCACTTTTTACTTAGTTGTTCTTAATAGGCTTTTTTTTTTGTAGCCGTTTCTTATGATTCATTTATTTCTGTGAGCAGAGACTTTATCCCATTAAGCTTAGGCGAACTTATGCCAGTCCACTGTATTGTGGAAACTATGTGTTTGGGTCATTTCCTGTGATTTTAGAGTGTGAAACATTTTAATGTCAACATTGCAATCTTTCACTAGCCCTTCAGTTCCCTTTTTGAAAGGCTAAATGGACATCATTTTTGTTAAGGGGGAAAAAATGCATTAAAACACTTTTTTTTCATCTTTAAGTAGGTCACTTTGTGGTAGTCAGAAACAGTGGAAAATATTAGTTTGGATTTTCCATCTACTCTTAAAGTATCTTCAAGATGGTGCTTGTGTGCTGATGGCAGGATTATTATCACAAAAGCAGACTCAACTGAAAGTTAGTTGTGTGACGGCTTAGCAAAATGTGGTGGTACAAATCCCTTTCCCCCACTTAGAGTGAGAATTGCTCGCTGCTGAATTGCTCGCTTGTCTTGCGCGTTATATTCTGAGTTTGTTTACACGTCGATGTCGGGAAGGCATTGTGATGAATAGTGTTGACTACAAAACAGCTAGATGAAGTATGATCTCAAACAGTCATAAAATTCTTTTTGCCAAAGTCTTTTGGCCTAAAAAACTGAATTCCATTCCTTTTCTGGATTGAAAGCATCCAGTAGATAGATGTACCATAACTCTCGATCCGTTGTGCTAGCAAAATCACAGTGTATTTTAATCACCATGCTAGGCAGCATATATGTATATGTGAGAGGATGACAAATGAGTTTGTGGAAGGGACACTTAGTTCTATTGGTTTTTCTTTATTTATCCTGTACCAGATTTTATCAGGTTATAAATGAAACAAGACTTTTCTTATTGTGATGTTTAGTATGGGATCTGATAATCAAGAAATATTCTGTGAAGGATAGTTCGCTATTGGTGATAACTTTTATGATACATGTAGTCTTTAATTAGAAATGAGGGGCATGTGTTTCACTTTGTAAACTTTGAGAGTAGAAAATAATAGAAAATATGTTTTTAATGCGGTTTTCTAAAATGTTTTGTGCATAGTGTGCTTTTTGTAAGATACCTACATAATCGAGTTTTGATGACACTACTACACACTTCTTAACCTGCTTCTATTATATTTTATGCAGTGAAAATACCAAGAGATTCTACATATAGAGAAGGCAAAGGGTTTGCTTTTTAGTTCTCCCAATCACACTCCAAACTCAGGACAGCAATAGCAAACAAGTTTTTATTGCTTTTTGGTATCCTCTTCATCTGGAAATGGATAATTTTGTTTCATAAAGATTAACATCATCTACATTCAAATAATATGGTTCCACTACCCTTCCATAATTATTATGAAAATTTTCTTTATAATATGAACTATGTCTGTTTTCTCTTGATCCCCGTCTTCTTTTACTCTCTGTCTTTACTGATGAATACGAATTCTGGTTTTGGCCTTTCAGACTTTTAATGTTGCTGCCCGCAGAGCAAAAGGTATCCAGATGATATTTAGCCTGTTTAGAGGTTTCCTTGCTTTGTTGCTCTTGGATGCTTAAGTTGCTGACTCAGAGACAATATTCAGTTAAAAATTTTGAAAATTGTCACACTGTGTCACCGTGTACAGATGGAATGTGCATTTGACAATTATTGACATATGTAAAACTCAACATTGGTGCATTAGAAGCACCACATTCTCAGGTAGTAAGTGGATAATCTAATTTTATTTCTTCATGAAGTAAAACCAAACATACCTAAACATATTTGCATACTCTGGATTGCTATAACAAATACTAAGTAAGTTTTACATGTAAATATTTGCTTAAAGGAGGCTTGACTGTCCTTTTTTGTAGTGGATTTGCAATGTAATGGAAACTGACAAGTTCTATTTACAGTGGTAGCATTAATATAAGTTTCTTTTTATTTATTTGAATTCTTAACAGTTTTTAAGAGATTATGTTGTTTGCAGGTGCATCAGAAAAGATGCTTTGAATGTTTTCTATCCGACATATTGTAACAAAAGTCGGTTCTTTAAGACCTTGCACTTTTAATGAACCATCGTATTGTCAACTCTCAGAATCTACTAGTGTGCCTTTTGGTGACGTTGTTGAGAATTTTAATGCATTTTAGTTCTCATTCGGCACGGCCTATGTGCTCCTCACGGGAGGGTCTTTGGAAATAGGATTAACTTCTAGAGGAATGCATTAGCCATGCCACAGAAGTAGGCAAAGCTCTAACTAGCCTGATAGATTGCTCCATGCTTCAAATCCTTCTAACTACCCCCTCCCTCTTTTTATTGACAGCTTCTTATTGAGCGGCCAGAAGCATTAGTGTATTTAGGAGTTAGATGTTTTGTATGATCCCAGGCTGATCTCATATTCGCTTTCTGAAATTAATTCGACACTGCTTTACATGTTAATCCGCAAAGGATTGATTTTGGGAAGGTCAGAGCAGTGCAGCCTCAGAAAATGGAAGAAAAGCTCCACTTAAAACAGCTCATTTCAGTTCCCAGAAATAAGTATAGATGGCTTTTCATTGTGACACTTAGCCAGCTGTAAGAGACTTGGTCATCTTACAGAATACATCAAACAGTGGCATTTGATGGGATCTGCAAGGAAGTTGAGCTAATTAAATTTAGCTTCATTAACCAATTGCAGTTTACAAATGGCACAACTATACTTTGAAAACCTGTTGTATAACAAAAGATTACTGTCATCTTTTAATCACCAATGTTATCGCATAGTAAGAGCAATCAGGAACAGTGCTTATTTTTTTTCTCTTATTTAACTGCATATTTATTTTCGGAGTTGCTAAGACTGGAAATAAATACACATGGAAAAAACCTTTCATTGTGGGATATGCTGTTATTGGACCATTATGGATAAATAGTGTGTTTTATTTGGAGCTACACAAAAGAGCAGGGGACTTGAATGGTAAAGTATTGTTGCAAGAGCAGGATAAGGACATCTAATAAAAGAAAGTATTACAAATATTGAGAAAGTGTAACTGAGTTGCAGCTGCAACTTGCTGAAATGATTCTTTTCATTTGAAAGCAAATGTCTCTGGCATGGTGATAGCTTCTGGTATTTAACAACGTGGTATATTTGTATGAATTGAAAAAGTCAAGCACAAAACTGGATTTTTCTTTACTGTATGAATTAACTTAAAAATAAATACTATTTTATATTAAAATGCAAGGAAGTTTTTGTTATAAATAACTTTTAACTTGTAGATTCATTAAACCATCTCAATTAAAAATACCAGGAAATTAAACATTTTACAGTTTGTATTTTCACCTTTTCTACTTTAACTTTCATGAATGCAGTGTTCATATAACTATTTTACAAGAAAAAAATTTGGATTCACATTTGGTTTGCAAGAGTTCAAACTGTTTCAGGTAAAATTTGTCCCCAAAAGCCTATAAATATCTAAACTTGAGTGCATTGCTCCCTGAAAGAGTAGTGAAGTCTTTTATAGAGTTCAGATGTGCTCCACTTTTTTTTCCTCTTCTTTTTTTAATTTTTTTTTATTTTATTTCTGTTTTTCTGTATTGAGCTTCATCCGCATACGTCTCTTTCTTCAGGTCAGAGATGATTAAACTTCCTTGTTAACCCTCCCTACCAAATATGCCAAATCAGTTCAGCCTCTCTGAATATTATTATACAGTGATACACATATCATTGTCAAAGTTGGCACTGAATTTGCAGACCTTTTCTAGCTTCAGTATTTATTTTTCTTTCATGGTCTATGGGTTGTATCAGTGCTTCCTTTATCCAAGAAAGGTATGTTATTTGATGATTTCCTTTCAGAAAACTTTCCTTATGCAGAATCTTATGATTCCAGCTATGTATATGTATAATTTGAATGTAGGTGTTTCATCTGTCAGGAATTAATGCAGTGTCCATATTCACCTGATAATATTTGCTCTGAAAGTGTAAGCTGCTTAATCCGATATTAGCTGGAGTCTGTTGAACACTAGGTCAATCACAAAATACCACAAAAAGTTAATGATAAAGTTAGGACTATAATTCTGATTTGACAAGCTCTCGTTGTTTATAGATACAAAAACATACTAAATTGGAATTTGTAGATAAAAGAAAAAAAATAAAGGTGGAATTGTCAGCCCAAAACATCTAACTTTCTTCAGCGTGATTTTAGAATAACAAGTTTTGCATTAAAACTATAGCGGAAAAGGTCTAGTGATATTAAATGGGGAACTTCTGTCAATATATAAAAGGTATAGTGCTGAAAGACAGTCGTGGTGCTGTCTTTTGCTTGGTCTTTAGTGTTGCTCCAAACTATGTTCTTTCTACATAGAAGTGCTAGGAGAATCCATGGTGTGATACTTCCAAAAATATGAGTGAAACCTCAAGCTGCAAATAATGCATTCAAGGACACTAGCAGAAATGACTTATTAAGATCTTATTAATGACTTACTAAGAAGTTTTGAATTAAGAATCTGTCTGTATGAAAATGAAGTAAGAAAGAACAGAATAAATAATTTATCTTTTTTTTTTCATGACCTGTATATTATTGTAAGTGTACCCACAGTTTAAGGGCATGTTTCTTTGTTAAAAGAACAAATGGACCACAAATCATGTTTTGCATGAGAATATTGTAGTAGATTTCTTAGGCAACACTTTACTGTAGAAGAGGACTTTCTTATTAAAGTCCTTCACTTTTATAGTGTGAGAGATCACAATATGAAATTGAGCAATCTGATGTTATCATCTAACCTCTAGAAAATACAGATAAGTAAATATTAATATGACAAAAATTAATTTTGCTATCAGTTTATTTCAGTAGCAGACTAGCAGAAGGCTAGCAGTGCAGATTAGAAAACTCTCAAATGCCTCTTTTACCTGAACTGCTCCATTTGAGTGCAAAAATAAAAAATCCTTGTCTGCAAGCAAGAAGATAAATCTTATTTACGACAGATTCATGACTTGATATTCTATCCCTTTTTTGGGGAAAGGAACAATTTCTTTTTTGTTTAAGAAGTTGTTTTAAGCTGTATGTCACATCAGTAAAAGTTATGGGATTTTGGCTGTGAAATTCTAAATAAAAATACAACTTGTAAATACACATTCAGTAGTTCTTGGCCACCTCTTAAGATGCTACCTGATGTTATAAATTCATTGAACATGTCTTACTGGAATTGATATTTATATACACCGGCATAAATACAGAGAACAGGATGGTAGGATTCTTAGATCATTTGTGATGGCAAGACTGCTGGTCTATGGTAAGATGCAGAATGAATTATAAATTTACATAGTATGTCTCTTCATTTTTTTAAAAGAAAAGTTTTGGGGGCTCCCTTTTTTGTTTTGGAAATCTAGTAATACTGAATCTTCATTTATTTGTATAAGTCAAAAGCAAACTTTTAAAAAGCAAACAGAAACATTAAGCAGACCTAAGTAGTCTTCTGAGTTTGGGTTTTTTCACCTCCTTTATTTCTCATATAGTGCTCAGTGACATTAAATAAAGAACAAGAATTGAGACACACAAGCTAAAACACATAACTGAATTCTTTAATTTTAAATACTCACTTGTATTTACAGGAAATTTCAGTAATATTGACTAACGTTGAAGTCAGTGATGTGAATCTTTACCAAGTACTTTGTTTTAGTAAATATACATGGGGATTTATTTGTGAAGTAAGTAAAGAAGACTCTTTAAATAGAAAATGTTGATCTGTACTAACTCTCTGAAAATGCCATGAAAATCATGGAACATTTCAACCTAGTATAGCTACTTGTTATGTATTATGCCAAGGAAAGAGGTGTCATAATGAGAAAATCTAGAGTCAAGTAATTTTATCAAAGAGGAAATGCATTATCATTGCTGTATGTAGACCTAGACAGGAAATTGAGGAGATGTGGTTTTCTCATTTTTTGTAGTAAATTGTGAAATAAAAGTAATTCAGACTTTGCTGATCAGTCATATTCCCAGTCTGTGCTTTTCCATCAAAAGTGCTCCCTGAGTGTTATGTGTGGTCTGAATATTCATGGATGGAAAAAGATGACAAGAAACCTAGGGATGTTCAGAAAACAAGGCAGTGATTAGCTTGGATGGGTTCAAACTGAAGGAAGATTGTACAAGCTGATTGGCTACGCGTTGACCATGAAGACATCTTCAGGGATTTACATTCAATATGAAGAGAAGTGACTTAGCCTATAGAAAACCAAGGTATCCAGAAAAGAAATTAAGAATAGTCTAGAAAAAATAATTTGTAATGTTGTTACAATTCTTAACTGTGATGGCCTAAGTATTTAAGTTAAGATACGGGGGTTTTTTAATTGCTTATTCCTTATTTATTTTTTTGTCAGAGGTAGGTTGATGGTTGGACTAGATGATCTTTAAGGTCCTTTCCAACCTAGACGATTCTATGATTCTAAGTTAGGTACAGCACTCAGGAAAGGTAGTACCTCTTGTTAGACCATCTGTTCTTGAACTTCTTAGCATTGGCCCTCTTGATCCTGTATCCTGGGTGATGGCTACTGGCACTCTGCAAATTAAGTGTACTAAGTGGAAGCTGTGTTGGCTGTTGAGAAGCTTTCTCTGAACTTTTAATTAATTCTGTCTTTAACGCTCTCTTTCTTTTGCAACTTAAACAATTAAATCTGAGTCTCTTTAGGTAAACATAATAATTATAGTATAACGATTATACTGTTTACAATAATAACAAGTTATCCTAAGAAAAAATGCTTATTTATAAAGCAGGATTTTGTGCACTACCACTGGTCTTCTGACATTAACCTGTACTGTGATCATCTGCAAGGGCACTAACTATTGATAGGTGTCTTCTCTAAGGTTGAGTCATTTCCTCTGTCTGCAAAGTAAAGCCATTTAATTTTTCTGTTTGACTTCTTGTAACTAATTTTAAGAATTGTGTGTCACATCTCCAAGCTAAATGTTTTGAGAAAATTTAGGAGCATGACTTAAAAGAAAAAGACTGTCAGCATGTGAAGGAAACTGGCTTCAAGCAAGAGATGAAACATATGAAAAATGTGCAATGAGTGCATTGTATAAAGTATACCTTTTCTGATGACAGAGTATATAATGATGTAGAAGTCATTCCTTAAATGCAAATAAAGTCTCTGCATGCATGAGTTCATAAAAAAGAAATCTTCTGAGGGTTATTATATGGAAAGATACTGTCCTTAGCTCAGGAAGTCTCTGAGCTGCAAATTGCTGAAAGCAGGGAGACTGTCCTGGAGAGGTATAGCTTTGTGCTAGCTCTACTCAGTTATTCTACCCTGGCCATGCTTTGAGCCATTGCTGTGGTTGGTTGGGATGCTAACCTAGGTAAAGCTGTGCTCTGACACAGCATCATCTTTCTTATGTTATTGACTCAACAGTTATCATGGCCAAGCTTGAAAAAACTAGTCTATAGCATGTAGCACAGTTTAGCATATCTCTTGGCCAATGTTTACACAGAAGTTGAAGATGAAATGCTGCTTCAAGGAGGTTTTTCTGATAGGGGAACGACCCCTTAATAAGTCAGACCACAACCTCATCCTTTAATTATGGTGTTGTCACTATGCAACAAGAGTTAGTATGAAAATTTTCCCTCAGAGTTTCTTTTTTTTTCCCAATAGATTATTCAAGAAAAAAAATTCTCTGAATTTTAGAGAGATAATCTTCAAAGTGTATATGCAGTTATTGACATTAAATTTGCCCTCTTGCTGTTAAGAGCAATTTTGAGTTTGTTTTGTAGACTGTCCATTCTGGTAGAAAATTGTTGATGAACTGACTGAGGGTGTCGTTATTATTTTACATAGTGTTTTGACTGTATGAAGTAGTGTATGTGCTGAGTACAGTACAATGCTCTAATATATGGTGTGATATGGAATGCCATAGTTCTATCTGGAATGCTGTTTAGAATAAGAGGGATTTTTCAATTCCCTCCTCAAGCCCTAGGCTGTACTTTCAATGTCTGCCACTAGCCAGATTCTGAATATTTCCTTTCACAATTCCCTGCTTCTTATACTTGTTCAGAAATCTTGTTTTAAGTCTGTTCTTTTAACAGCTCCAGCTTATGGAATATACCTCCCTTTAGCCTGAATGCAGCTGTTTCCCACCGCAAAAAAAATTACTGGTTGTATAGGGAGACTTGAATCGCCTTCTTCCCAAAACTAACAGATGGCTGAAAGATACCTTTAATTGAGGTTGTGTTGCCTTTGAGCACTTACCAATTGGTGATTTTGGAAAAAGGGCTTGTTTGAGGAAATCTGAAGCCTGGTACAACACATAATTATACTCCTAACTGAAGGCCTGAGATTGAGTATGCAGCTTTCCCTTCCCCCTTTGCTCTCATCCAGAAAAGGTGGAGAGAACAGAACAGGAGTCATAATGAATAGGAAAAAATTCCCAAAGCTGTGGTGGAAAAGTGGAAAGGGTGTGAATAGAAATTACTTGTTAAGAGGTGATTTATGTGAAATCTTAAACTACAGTTACTCAGGGCTTCAATAATAAATACTATCCATCCTTTATACTGAAGAGGTTTATTGAGAAACTAAGGCAAACATCTTCCATGCCATTTTTATTGCTGCCCTCAAACATTGTCCATTAGAGTTTAATCTGGGATACAAATGTGAGAGAGAGCACTTACTTAACCCAGTGGAAAACCTTGGACTGAAAGATGGCCACCGTAGGCTGCTTCCATTTTTAGTGCTGCATTTCACAGTTGAAAATGGTCAGTGAAAACAGTGCTTCTGTACACCTCTGCCATAGATGCAGCTATTAACAATGGCTCGTTTTTTTTCCTTTCTGATTGAACTGATTCATAGGGACTTGCACATTCCCCTCCAGGCTTTCCCCTGTAGCTCCGCAGTGCTTGGTTTCACATTTAAGAAAAATTTTGAAAAAGCTGAAAGGAAACTGTTGAAACTATGCAATTAGAAGATGAGAGTCAGTTTTCTTCTGGTTTTTACCAACATACAGGGAAAAGAAATTAAGTTGGTACCAGCTCTGCACATTCACTGATACTCAGATTAAGAAAAAATCGCTGTAGTTGTACTTTAGGCGCTTTATGAAAACATTTGCTTACTATTCTTACTGTATTCTCACTTCTTTTTTTTAAGGTAAGCAAATATATATTGCCCAGGCACAGATGTTTTTTTTAACATCAGCTACCTTGAAATTAAGGCTTTGTACAAGGTTGTAACCAAAGGCGATGGGGGAGAAGAGAAATACAAGGACTGAATTGTTTCAAAATGCATTTTTTTTAACTGAGGGGAATCATTGTTTCCAATCATCATAGTTTTTCCCATTCTTTTGTCACATCTGATTGATAGTGTCTTGCACAGAAGGTGCAGTGAAGCACTTTGCAGATTTAATTATTTCTGCATGTAATTAATTGTAATCACTACTTAATATAATAGGCCATAAATATTTTAAAATAGTAACATTTATTATTACATTTCCATAAACTTTGGCTCTTAACAACCAAGTTAAGGCTCCATAAGATCTTTGTACAAAGATCAGATTCTGAAACAATACAAAGGAGTAAAAAATTTCTGGTTTGTGACTGTGGCATCTTAGTATATTAATAAGCAGTGCTTCTGTTACTTAATTATCAGCTTAGTATCCATTCTTGTTTTAGCTGGAAGTCAATCTGTAGACTTCACCTTATGAATTTGATTTGGATATGATAGTAAGCGTACTGTCCTGAAGTCTGGAATCCCATACAGAGTAAGTTCAGCAAAGATAACTGAGCTTCCTGCCATTGCTCTTCTAGTGGGTTTCATGCCAAGTCTTTAGGGAGCACCTCTTCAGATGGACAAAATCATGCTAACCTGTGGAAATGTCAGCAGAGATGCCAGTGATGTGTCAGGTGACGCTAGCTGCTGAAACATTAACATTGAATAGGAGTGGGCTGTATTTTGTGGAGGATTTAGCTCTGTATGTGTTTTATAGGGTAAACTGTACTATTTATACATGTGGAAGCTGCGATTCTGAATGCATCCTAAAGATTTGGAAGTGAAATATCAAATCATGCTTTTTTTCACAAAACCTTTTCCTTTTTCATCTTCAGCTTTTGTTGTGAAGCTTTCTTTTTGTAGCCTGATTACCAAATATTATTTATTGATTTTGAAAACTCTGTGAATAAAATTATATTTTTGCTTGCCTAATAAAATATTTCTTACAGATTTATTCACTATCACCTCCTGTGATTTTTAGTTCTGTTCACACAGTTCCCAGCTGCATTATCAAACCCCAATGTAGAAAATTAAGTCAATGTAAAAGTATACTCTGTTTTTTAAAAAGAGGTCACGAATAGCCTTTCTTCCCTTGGTAGTCACCAGTGTTCTTATTACGCTTCATTTATATAGGTGGAGGATTTGGGAGAACCAGCTGGGCCCCCTGTCTGCACTCATCAAGAGTTAATTTCTGAAAGAGGTGCTGTTGTCATGAACAAGTGCAGAAGGTACTCTGGTGGTCCTGCCAAACAACAAGAGCTCTTAATTAGCAGCAATGTTCAATCAGACTGCTTAACCTGCCACAGAGCGGGGGAGGTCATGTTCCTTCCTGATGCACTGCCAGCCTAAAAAGCACCCAAGAACTGATCCCAAATGTTTTTTTTGAAAACATGTACTTGGTTCCTAGAGGCAAGGAAGGCAAGGCATGATCTGTTCTTGAAAACTGTCATCAGTAGAGTGAAAAAAAAATTTTTTTTTTTTTTTTTTGAAGGGTTTAGGGGTTTTTTTTTTTGTCAGTGTCCCCTCAGAAATTGTATGTTCTGATCTTGACTGGAGATGTTTCCTGTCAAAATGCTGCATATCATCAAGTCCCTTTAATTTTTTTTTTTTTTTTTGGAAGGATGTAGGGATTTCTTCTTCTGAATAGAATGCTCGGTTGTTTTTGAGGGAAAAATATTTTTCATCATAGTTCTGAAGAATATGAAAATTCATAGACCTATGATTTGATTCTGGTCCAGGAGGCATTGCCCTGGACTCTAGTTATTTTATAGAAGATTTGCTAGTCTACAAAAATAAAAGTGGAGGCCAGTGATGCTTTTCCTCTCATCTTTGTTCTCATCAGCACGTCTTGTGATATTTGAATGGTAAACTGCTAGTGATAGAAAATGCACATCACTGTGTTGTTGGAGGGAAGTTTCAGAGAGCAGTGTGGCTGCCTTGGAGGCCATAAGCTCTAATATAGAGCTCAGGATGTAAAGTTCTAGCTGATGAATTCCTTTAAAAGTCAAATTCTTGAGTTACTAATCATTGTATATAAATTATGAATGCTAGATGTCTACCTATGTATTGAAGTATTTTGAAGAATGAAGATGAATAGCAAATGAAAGAGGAGGCCAAAGTAAATAGTTCGTTGCTGTATGAGTAACTCCATGTAAAGTGGTCCATTAAATAGACAAAATTTTTGAAAACAAAATGGAGCAAATGCCAGAATATCAGTAACAGTAAAGTCTTAAAAAGACTTGAACCAATGAAACTGTTTGTTTGCCCTTTTCAGTGGCAGTTGGTAGTTGAAATAAAAATAAATAAAACAAGCAAACAAACAAAGTTATGCCTGAACCAGATCTGAAGGATCCATATCTTTTGTTTTATATTGATTATTTCAATTGATGTTCCTCTTTTACTGGAAGGATTTTGATTAACACCTGGGGGAGCATTTCCAGCTTTTTATGCCTTTACTTCTTTTCCATCTTGGTGTTCAGAAACTGAAAGCTGACATATATGATACTATATTGATCAGTGCTCATTACCAATAAAACAGGGAAATTAAAAACTGAGACACCTTTTTAAAGTGAAAGTGTCAGTTTTTTAATTAAAGATTTCATTATACTGCTTACCTTGAAAAGTAGCTTGCTATTCTAGTAGTACAATTCCAGTCAGTTGCAAGAGATCCAAAGTTCAAGTTTCAGTTGCAGATGATTAACAGGAAAATCAGGGGAAGAAGGAAACCCTAACTAGTGTTTCTATAGGTGTGCAGAAAACTTGTTAATAAGTTTGTGTAAGACGTTTCATTTCTATACTCATTTTAACCCTCCCTTCTTTCTATTTTAAATATATGAGGAATTTTGAATATGGGAAGAAAAGATCCCAGAAAGTTTTTGTTTGTTTGTTATAGCATGGGAAGATGCTGTAAACCACTGAGCTAAAAGAAACTAACTAATTGTAAGCTTAATTTAATAAGGAGCAGGCTTAATAGTGTAGTGGTGTTTTTTTTCTAAAGAACAATAGTATTTCTTTGTTTCTCAAAATTCCCTATTTTAAATTATTTGAAATAATTGTTGAAGTAACTCATTAAAACAAGAAAAAGATTTGCAAGACGTGATAGTACTATTTATTTCTATTTCCTTTAAGAAAGAAAGATTTTAATGAAAAATTTAACCTCAAAAGAATGTGAAGCAACTAATAAGTGAAATGTTGGCAGATTAACTATATTTCTTTGTGGTTTAACAATGATGGGAATTTAAGTGAAGTAATACCAGGGACATATATTCCTCTGTGGGAAGAATGAACTGAAAATATGGAATTCTTATTTAATACACGTTCAGAGTTTAAAATGTATGACTGGGGTTTTAATTTTTATATTTGGAAATAACCACAAATGCACACATAGGGCTATATGCAAGCAAACACAATGGGACCAATTTTTTTGGCTTTCTGGGAAGTCTCTTGTGCTGAGAAGACTCTGATTTGAAGGTATAGATGGTTACTGTTTACAGTAACATACCGGACCAAAATGAGTACCATGAGTACCAAAATGAGTGATTTCTCCATTGTTGCCACTTCAATGTTATACAAAAAATGTTCATTATTGCTAAATTAGTTATCGTACAAAACTGTAGCTGTCTGACAGCTGGTTTCTACCTGTGTAAGAAAAAGTTGCTTCTGTGCTTGCATTGCTTGATTACTCTCCTAGATTAACTCCTGAGGTTGATGTGTATACTGTATACTACACCATACATAACATACACAAAATAGCAGTATTGTGGCCAGGTGAAATAAAAAGGACTGTTATGCTTGTAGAGGCTTTCCCCTCCTCCCCCCTTGTTTTTTTTTGTTTTTTTACTTAAAGTCTTGGAGTTTTAGGAAAGCTGCCTGCATTGGTGATCATCTAACTACTTTATGAGCAGTTTAAATTAAAAGAACCTTTTCATGTATTTCCAGTGCAGATAGTTGTATAAGTACTAGTATAAGTCTTAAGTGTATCAGAAATAACTTTCTAAAAAATTGGCTACATTCAGAATTAAGTGAAATTATAATATGAACAGAAGAGTCACTCTTTTAGGAAGAAAAGACAGGTGATTGCCACAAGCCCCTTTCGTAAGATCTTTGCTTTGGTGGGAAAAACCTAGCCTAAAGAGGCTTCTTATGGAGAAGGTGTGTAGGTGAAGTAGAGTTCAGTGTGTGTACCACCTTAGTAGTGTAATTTACATGTACTGAAAATAGCACCTTTAATGTCGCAAAAAAACAAGAATGACTTTCATAAAAAACTATTATATAAATGTAAATAAGTGCAACCTTTCATATTTAACTTTGTACATAGGAATGAAGCCAGAGCGTTCAGAGAGTAAGGATTTTTCTTTTTACTTTTTAATGATCTGTGAGAGTAAGTAGACTAGAAGCATGCCGAGACGTGTTATTTGGTATTTCTTTTTCAGCAAGGTTTGTAGGGGCCTGTGCTCTTCAAATAGAAATAAATAACTATATATCTGTCATCTCTACTGAAGAAGTGTCTGAGTACAAAAGGTGGCTGGCTGTTAAGAATCCTGCATTAGCATAACGCTGTGTGATGGCAAAGAGGGACCATCCATTTTCACGGGGTAAAAACATGTTGGAAGTCTTTTGTATTACTGCGTGGGTGAAGATGTTGCATTAGTGGCTTTGTACATGTATGTTTATCATGATGCATACATTGTTCTCATGGCTTTGTAGAACTCAGAAGAGTACAGTGTATGCACTAAGCAAGGATTTGAGACAAGAATGTCTGCTGTCTTCCTGAGAAGTGGGAATGCTGGGCTCTGCCTGAAGCCAGTCAGCTTGTTATTTGTAGGATGCCAGTTATTATCTTCTGGGGTTTGTTTTGTTGTCTCATGATATGTTTTTTATAAGTTCAAATTCTGAAAGATAAGGATGGGAAGATGGAGGTGGAACTGAAAATAAATAATTTCACTGCTGAACTAGGAAATTTTGTTAATCTTTCAATTTAAGTCCTACTTTTAACCTAGGTGCATCTACATGAGACTTTCAATAATTATGTGTATTTTGTTTGCTCTCTTTTCATAACTCTCATTGTAAGCTAGGACAGTTAGATTAGGATAATAGTTCTTCATGAAAGAGTGGATTTCAGATGTCAAGCCCATGAAGTGAAAAAGCAAGGAAAAGAGCTTATCAACCCCTGAGTCAGTATAGTTTTCTTAATTGTGGTAAATGTTGAATGGGTTAACCGGTCTACCAAAAAAAAAAAGGAAGGAGAAGGAAAAAAAGTATTTTTAAAGGACATCTTATGAGTCTAAATATGCAAGTAATATTTTGAGTATTCAGGTTGGACATGATGTTGAGGTTTTGACCCCTTTTTCTTCTCAAGGTCTTGGGAAGTCTCTTCTAGCCTTGAAGTCTTTCAGAAAAAATGTTAATCCTTGTTAGTGTTGTTGCCCATCATCTTATTCTTGTTACATCTTCTCATCTTAAATTGTAGTCTCTTTGAGACAAAGACCAATTTTACTGTTAAATGAGTTTTATACTGAAGTCTTTGTCAGAACTGAGAGAGGGTAATTGCTTTTTGCCTGAACTTCAAAGGGTGAGGTAGCTGGGACTCTTTAGCCTGGAGAACAGAAGGCTGAAGTGAGACCTTACTGATGTTTTTAAGTATCTAAAGGGTGGTTTGAGGGAGGATGTAGCCGGACTCTTTTCAGAGGTTCCCAGTGACAGGACGAGGGGCAACGGGCACAAGCTGGAACATAGGAAGTTCCACTCAAATATGAGGAAGAACTTCTTTAGGGTGAGGGTGACAGAGCCCTGGAACAGGCTGCCCAGGGAGGTTGTGGAGTCCCCTTCTCTGGAGATTTTCAAGACCCACCTGGATGCAGTCCTGAGTAATGTGCTCTGGGCAATCCTGCTTTGGCAGGTGATCTCTAGAAGGTCCCTTCCAACTCCAACAATTCCGTGATTCCGTGATTCTCTTGCAGTTTCCATTTGGAAAATATTTTCCAAATTCCTCGCTGTGAAGAGCAGGGTAAAGCTGTGTTTTGCTGCTGCTGTAGTTTGTTGCTGAGGTGATTTCATATAAAGAATGGAAGTATGGTGCTTCCCATTGAGCTTTGTTTCCTACTTTTTGAATTCCAGTGTTTGCAGGTTTTTAAATACACACCAAATAATGCACTTTTAAAAATTAAGGTCTTGAATGTGCAAATATCTCAATTTATTCTTTTCAATAAAGTCATATGCCTACATTTCTAAAATGAAGGAGGGTATTCCTTAAGCAGAAGTGGAGCCAGGCAAGTGTTCAGGATGGAACATGACCACTTCCATTGCTAAATGCAACTGCACTGGAATTTTAGATAGGCAGAAAGTAATTGCACAGTTGGCATTTAGCCAGGGATCTAATATTACTATTCTGTAACATCATGCATCAGTTATTTCATAGAATAAAAATAGAATATTCTGTCTATTGCAATGCATTTAACAGTAATGACTTCAAAAGAAATTTGCCCTGTATTATGCCCATGATTCACAAATTAAAACTTGAAGACTTAAAAATATCTTATGGCTCTGTTCAGAAATGAACCTCTGTTCTATTTTGTCTGTAATTTCACAGACTGGAGTGAGGTTTAAGCATTTTTTGCAGTGACTGTACATGTTTTCTGCATCAGTGTATTGGGACTGGATTGTGTGTCTCGGAATGCACTTGAAATATCTTGGGTGGTTGCAGAGGTACTTGATCTCATTTGCACTATTACAAGTAGAAGTCATCAAAATTCTTTCTAGCTTGATCTGATGAGCATCAAATGCATATTTAAAAAAGCAAAAAGTGTCGTGGAAGTTCTGTTTTGATTTTTCAGAGGAAGAAAATGTTGGAACATTTGATTAGCTACCAAAGCCATGTGCACTTAAAGGTGGGAAGGCATGGTAAAGTCAATAATTTCTTTTGTGTTTGTATATCATTTAATGTATAGTTTAGCTTAAGCTGTTTTGCTTTAATCAGTCTTGGATCTCTACTGCGTGGATATGAGATCTGGATGTTAGACACCACCTCCAGGAGTATGAGAACCTTCTAAAATGTCCTGTGTATCTTTGCCGTGCATTATCAGACATAACAAATGCTGTGGTTTTACCATGCATCTGTTGCATGAGTAGTGAAATGATAGTTGGCCTTGGCATTCAGTAGGTGGATGGGAAATGAAAGTCCACCTGACTCCTATGCAGAGGTTTAGAACTAGACATGGTAATTTGTGAGTGCCCTGAAGCTGTTTCAACAGTGCTTTTCAGTGCATAGCAGTAGATGAGTTTTATGGTTAGAACTGCAGTCAGAGATTTCATTGTACTCTAAGGCAATGGCACAGCGTATTTGAACATGTGCAACAATGTCATATTTCTGGAACATGATTCCTGTGGTTATGGGACAATAAGAAGTTTTATAGAAAACGTTTTCCTATAATAATTTTGCAGTCATTTGCACATCCACTGTTTGATTTATTTCACTGACACCCAGGTGCTTTCATCCCCAGCCATGGGGTGTATGATGAACATGGTAGCTACAGCTCAATCGTGCTATTGTCTCTGATTTTTAGAAATGCATGTCACTGATCTGTGTCACCCGTGGGATTAGCCTGTGCAAAGTCAGAAGTTCAGAGCCTGAACCAAAGCACGTCCTTCAAGTTGCTCCCAATGAGGGACTTTGGTGAAGATGTAAAGCTCTTCCTAACATTACTTATGCAGAATAATAACACAGAGTAGTGGAACAGTAGTGCCCGATGTATGTAAGTAAATAACTGTATCATTTTTCAGAAGCAGCACCAGTATGCTTTTTGTGCTTTTATAGCATCATCCATCTGTGGTTTTTTAAATGCTTCACCAATAGTTACCATTTAGCTTTCCAAGATCTCTTAGAAACGCTGTGGATAAATAGTCATTAAGTGCATACTAACATGGGGAAACAGAACCACAAAAATTATTATTTTTCTTTGGATCCTACAAGGGCATACATAAAAAATTGTTTATGGGAAGATCCCACACTGTCCAAGTAGGATTGAATAGCAAGTAGTGACTGTCTAGACAAATCAAATTGATTTTATGTAATAATAACAGATTGAAACCGAAGTTTTAACCATTCCCTGCATGCAATCTTGAATATTCAAAACTACTAGAAGAGGAGGACTTCGATCAAAATGTCAGTGTTATTTCCTCCCCACTTTGAGTGACATAAAGTTTTTTCTTATAAAGTACGGACTGATACTGATAGTTTATCCCATTCAACTTCATTTTTCTGTGATGATGATGATGATGATGATACTAGTATTATTTTCTTTGATTATGTAAGTGATGTCTAAACTGAACTCTGCCATGCTCATGCCATCCTCATACGTTAGCCCAATACACAGCCCTAGCACTGGAGTAGAAGAACGTTTGTCAGCACTGCAGAGCTTTTGTGGCACTAGAAACTTAATCCCAGTTTGTCTGGGAAAGAGGCAGCCATGCGAACAGCTGCATTTCATGAGGCCTGATGGCAAACTGCCTTGCAGATAATGTTTTCACCGAGTTGCAAGACAACCAAAACCATCAAAATATAGTCTAGAGATGTTAGTCAGCCATGCAAATAACTTTGAATTCATATGAGAAAGCACATCTATACTTATTTTTTATTTCTTTCAGGTTCTTCAATTTACAGTGAATGCTATTTAACTGGATTATCCAAAAGTTTTCACTAGAAAAGGCCTTATTGATGTGCATGTGCACTGGCAACTAAAGAGGGACTGAGGGAGTAACTCAATTTGACTGCAAACATTTTTTTTCAGTTGCTAAAATAAGTTAATTTTTCTGTGCTTATGTACACCTATAGGATATTCCAAGCATTGTTTGGATTTACTCTTCACAGTGTCTATTCCACGTGGAAAGAACTGCTTAAGCTTTAGTGAGTTTTGCTTAATGGACAGATAAATAAAAGTTTCTTCTGCTGACCCAGATTATAATTTATGATCTCCTTTCTAAAATTCAGTCATCTTTTCTTTGAGGAAGTATCCTAAAAGCTAATCAATGCAAGGAAATTCAGTTATAGGAACTCTTCAGTAACAAAAATAAATGTTCATGTCAGAGAAAGGATGGAGTGTGGTAAATAATCAGAGACGTGTTTTATGTTAACGTGCAAGAAATTTTTTTGCACAGTAGAGTTTGAAAAAAGCATGTAAAATTGAGAACTTGAAAATGCATTTAATGATTTTGGAAGGCACCTTGCTTTATCTGATATTGGAATAGCTAATAAAAGTTTTATCACTTTATGTAACTTCAGGAAGAATTTTTTTGCTATCAAAAAGACTTTATATTAGCTTTTAAAAATTTATAGTCTTATCCATAATTTATTTTAAAATACAGCAATAAATAATAAACAAATATAACTTGATAATATCCCAACCATTCTGTTGCTGCATTAGATGCAAAGATTTTGATTTCTTAAAAAAATATCTTTTTATCTTTTGTTGTTGCTAAACCACTGAGAGTTTCCAGGTAGTATCACACTGGAAGCACATGCCTCATACTTTCAGTTTGAGAGTTGTGCTCCTTTTGTTGTATTTGGCTTGCATCACTGCATGTCTTAGCTTTGAGGATCTGTAGAACAAAAAAACCCACCAGAGAATTAGGTTGTGGCCTGTGCATTGACAGAGGTCTATTTGATCATGTCTGCATTTGGTTTTGGAATGAGTGTTCCATTTTTTGCTGCATAAGAGTATCGATGTGTAAAAGTATTCTGCCCAAGTTGAGCACTTAGCATATATCTTGCCTGTTAGTAAACTTCAGGCTCTGCTTACGTTCTGATGTATAGCCGTGGAATTAATGTAATGCTTCTGCAACTCGATACCTGAAATGGTTTAGTCTCTATACATGGGAAATGCCCCAGAAAACCTATGTGTTTATGATGTGGACATATTCTTTGTAAGAACCCATATGTTGGGTGATAGTCATTTACTGGTCTCACAAGTCACTTCTTTCTATCTGTTCTGCTAATACTAGTGGGAATTTTGTGTGTGAGAAAGAATAATTTCCCCACAGTGAATGGACTGCAAAGACAAAAGATGTGCCATCATTGGCTGAGCCTTGTATTTTACTTGTACTTGGCATTTTCAACATACAGTATGTAAAGTCCAGTGCTGTTTGAATTTTTCTTGTTGAACGATTTGAGCCACTCTAGTGATGGCTTAGATGCTGGAAGTTATGCAAACACTAAAAAGATGGTTCCTGACCCAGAACTTACACATTGTGAATGAAAAAACTACCTACAGGGACAGGACGAATATGGGATGTTAGATTGAATGGTAGTGAAAAGGGTCTCTTAAGTGAACACAAGCAGCTTACATTTGCTGCAATAAAAAGTTATCCCATAAAAGAAAACAAGTGTGATAGGAAGATGAATTTTACAGATTTTTTTCTAGATGGATAGGAATATATTATTCTTTTATGTTAGTCTTATGTCCATGGTTGAAAAGTCAAAATTATTTATGGAGTAATTTTTGAAAAAGTCACTTCTTTAAGAAACACCTGAAAGGAAGAGTATTTACCTTATTCTTTCTCACTAGCAAAGAATACTCAACACTAAATATATTGTGAAAGGTGGGGACAGGCAGCAGCAAACACTTGACATTTACAACTGCAACTTTATTAATTCTGTGAAGAGTTTCTTGTTAAAATTCTGTTAGTGGTGACAGAAAAAGGTGGTAACTTTTTCTTCAGCGATCTTTGTCCTTTTAGATGCTTAACTCCTTAGTATCGTAGCTGAAGTGTTTAAACACCCTTCTTAAAACTAAGACCTATGTGGAGTGTGTGCTGCCAAAGATCTTCCAAGTCAAACAGCAGATTATGACCTGCTGAATTTTGTTCTATGCAAAGTCCATGATTGTTTGCAGAATAGAGTTGCCTGTTGCATTAGAGCTTCTTGGGTTTGGAAAATAGCTCTGACTTTTAAAAAAATCCAAATGCTTTGCCTAGGAATAAGATATTTACCATCAGCATCAGAGTGAAAAGATGTTCCCAAAAATCTCTTTTTCTGGGCCAATATACCACTTATGCAAGTGCTTTTTACTTTTTCATGGAATAAAGGAATTTAAGGTGCTACAGCTAAGGCTGATGTTTTAACTATAACGCGAAGACCCATTTAGGTGACTTGCTTGTTTCCATTTCTACTGTATTTGTAGTTGTTCTTTTCTTAGTCATGGTTTCATGTAATCTGCTTTGTACACAGTGAGGGGCATCTAAAGGATTGTTGAAGATTACAATTCTTGATCTCCCTGCTTGGAGCTTCAGCATCACTGATCATATTTTCATTATCAGATGTCTTTGAGCAGATTCCTTGTGGTGTTCTGATTTCACATGAGCAATGTTCATACTCGTGGCTTTGGTGGTTCTGCTGATTCACTTACTAGGTCAGACAGCTGAGGCTTCTGACCTCAGCAGCCTCATATCTGTCAATGCTTCGGCACAACTAATTTCAATGACCAAATTGCGGGTGTGCATTTTAAAAATTAAAGTATTTATGGAGGAGCTATAAGGTTGTAGGGAGGTAGGTTTCAAACTCTAAACAATTTCAAAGAATCAAAGAATGGCCTGAAATAATTAGGATTCAGATTTTTACGTGTAAGTGTGACATAGAGTAATAATCAGGTGCAAATTATTGAATGAAGATAGGGTGGTTGGATGACAGTTTTTGAGAGAAGTTCTGGCAGTTTGAGTCAGGAATTGATATAGGTTAGAAAAAAGTCTTACTGTTGTAACAAAGGAGGTGAGAACTGAGACTGAAATTCATACAAAAGTGCTTAAAAATGTGCTACACATAAAATGTACGGAGTAATCCTTCCAGTTCTACTCAACACTGGGAGTGCTTAACTGGAGTTATTGGTCCGGTTTTCATCACCAGGCTTCAAAAGGTGTGGATTTGCTGGGCACAGTACAAAGCAGAGAAAAGGGAATAGTGGAAGGTATAGGAAACATGACTCCTTAGATGGGGAGAGTGGGATATAAAAGAACTATGTTTCTTTCATCAAATGAAGACAAGACTGGTGTAAAGAAACCTTTACTTGAGTCAATGGTCCCTTATGGGAACAAAGTGAATACACGCTTCTCCATTTTCAGTGGATATGGGACAATGTTTTAATGCAGAAATGGCAATGCAGTAATTTTTCCTTTAAAATTAATAAAGAAAGGTAGTTTGCCAAAGGAAACTGTCATTTTTCCATTGTTACAGGTTTTTTATGAATAGTCTAAAGAAAACTTTACCAAGCATGAAAGAGCAAGGGAGGACTTAGATAGCACGTGTGTTTCCTTTTAACCCTCTGTGGCTGTGTGTCAAATTGTATCTTACGCTTACACCGTAGCTGTCAGCATTAACCTGTTGTTAGAGTAGGATTTCAGCTTGCTTCTATGCAGCTGTGGCTCATGATTTCAAAGCTGGTTACTGGGAGATAGCCTTCTGCTGGTGGAGTGGATTTTTACTTTGCACAAATATGCTAACTACTGATTTCTTCCACATATGCATTCATTTTATTCTTTTCTATTTCTGAGGATTTTTGCATAATACCATATATACGTCAGTGCTGACGCTTCCCATTTAAGACATCCTTCCCAGTCCAGAGCCAAAGGAATTATTTAGTACTGACCACCCTAGCCTTGGATAAATCCTTACTGTTCCATTTAAAAGAAAATACGACCATGTCTGTCTCTCAATTTCGGCTTGCTTAGTGTTAAGTATTGCTAGGAGTCATAGTATCGTATAACTAATCCTCCAAGTCTTCCTCTTTCTCTTTGATGCTTGCTTCTACTCCTGTGATCCGAATGGTTCTGCTCATTCACTTACTAGCCCAGAACACCTCTGCTGAGGCTTCACATCTGACTAAGCTTTAGTAAAACTCAATTCAAGTGTCAGGGTCTACTGAACACCTGTTTTGTAGAAATGTATCAGTAAAGCTGAATGAGAAAGTTTCTTTTTTATGGCCTGGATTTTGCTTTCACTTTATGGCTAAAGAATGCACAGAAAATTAGGTGAAGGAGGACCCAGAGGTCTATCAGGAGGTTCAGAAATTATTTATGACACATTTCAAGTATTACTCTATGAGTACTGATTACATATCTGACAAGCAAATGCAAGAATGGCATGTCATCAAACACATCCAGCTGAGAACTACTAATGGACAATGAGACCTAGCTGTTGAGATACTACAACAGAGTAACTCTGCAGCAGAGATGGGGAAGAAGGAGGAATGGCAGGGTGTGAGCCATCCTGCACTGTTCTTTGGTTTTCATACAAGAAGGCTGAAATACTGTTTATAGTGGTGTGCAGTTAAAATTTGACGTGTTACATTTGTCAGTATCTGCAAGTAATTCCTGCATTTGCTAAGGTAATGGAAGAATGAAAGGTGTTTTTTCTTTGACAATATTTGGTGTATTCAGGCTCCATTATCCACTATGTGCAAATGTCAGTGGTTATTGCTCAGGAAATTGGCAAGATGCCAAGATCCAAGTATAGACTTACCTGGGGACCTGTATGGTTTCTTGTCCCCTAGCAATTGCTGCTTGAGCAGCAGGCGTTATCTGGATACATGACTCAGGATGGTTGTGCAGCCCTCCTTACTTGGATGTCAGCTCTCTCCAGATCCTATTCATCCACCTCTCATGGTAGCAGGTATTGGTTCATATTTTCAAACCGGGCATTCCTTTGAAATTCACAAAATTAGGAAGTTACTGCTTTTCGTGCATTTGAAGAATTTGAAGTAATGAAGCTACATGGTCACCCTTAGGTTTTTCTCCTAACCGCCTTGACAAAGAGAATCCACTGTTTCAGGATTTAAATATCAGCTACATTTTGTGTTGAGCTGTGGTTAAAGTCTACATTATGATGACTGTTTCTGGAGTCTACAGAGGATGCTGTGGCCAGCATAAAGTAACTTCCTTATTTTGAAATCCATTCTTAATCACCCATGAAATTAACTATTGGAGTCTGCCTTCAAGTTGGCATAGTCTAATACTAGGGGTTTTAAAAATATTTCACAACATATTTGGAAACAGAACTTTTCTGTTCTTTATTTGTATGTTTTTGGATGTTGGCTCTTGCATGAGTAAAGTGCTGTATGCTTTAATACTGAATTTAGAAATCTTGTGGTTTCTATTGGCACTGCGAAGGGAGCAGCTAGTATAAGACTCCGGTACTTGATGAGAGCATTTTTTTGTGTTTTAATTATTAGACGTATGAATACAGAGCCAACTGAGTTCAGCTATTGTGTTTATTGCCTTTTATTTGACTCACCATTTAAAAAAAAAAGGCAATAATTTTTCTGGATTACCATCTCTAACATGATTTGTAACTTGAAGTCAGAAAAGGACTAAAGTATCATCAGTCCTTTCTTCACACAAGGAACAAGGAGTCACAGAAAAATTCTATTTAGGGTTGTTGAAGTGTAATGTTCATTATTTATAACCCAGCTTAATGCTCCGTTTCAAGTCAGCTCAACAGTGAATTAGAAGTGCGTGTAGGACTTTTATGCCTTGTGAAGGTTCTAGTTAGGCTAGCCCATGTTGGTGCTCTAGCTGGTAGGCTAGACTCCTCATCCAAAAGTGCATCCCCTGTGAAGCATCGCATGGCTTAACAAAGAGGAACCAAAAGTTGGATGGCAAATGTAGCTCCTGATGCTTCAGGGGGAAACAGACATGTGAAAGCCTGGTTGTGGTACCATGGGTAGATACATTTCAAATTTTAAATCATTCAAAACTTTATTTCAATATATTTGGTATATTTCGATATATTTGAAGCAACCTATGTGTATGACTAGGCTGAAAATACCGCAAAACTGTGTTAAGTGTTTTAAAGGAAGAATGATATTGTTTCAGACAAATTAGTTCCTTCATTTCTTAGAGTACAGTGGCTTTTCTGAATCTGTATTTTCCATGAAAAATTACACATATGGAAAACATCTGATCAGGTCTAATAATGCCTTTTAAAAAATAATGCTCAAAACTTCTTTTTATTAAATGAAGTATTTAAAATTTAACTAAAATTTTAGAGCTAAGAATTTTCTAAGAATTTATGTAAAAGGCTCTTGCTGGAACACTTTTTCTTTAAACAAAAAAACCCTTTTTTCCCCAGGTTTGCATTCAGTTTTTCCTTTTGCATTAACTTCTTACATTATACTTGAGAAATTTCTAGTTGCTACACACCTAGATTTTTTTAATAAAGAGCTTGAAAAAACCTGATATTTTTGTCTGTGGGAGTTCTGCAATTAGATTCTGGGCTTATTGATGTAGAAGGAATACAATGCTTTTGATTGCTTTTGCACAGAAAAATGTTAGTAATATTTTTTTCAAAGATTTTGTATTTCACAGTGCTTAATGGAAAAAAATATGCACAAGTGAAATAATTGTGCTTTACTTGCCAGTTT
The DNA here is from genome assembly GCF_001431845.1 of Calidris pugnax. NCBI lineage: Eukaryota > Metazoa > Chordata > Aves > Charadriiformes > Scolopacidae > Calidris > Calidris pugnax. The sequence goes on from NW_015090805.1 coordinate 6,187,636, forward strand.
ATAAAGCTATCGTTGTTTTATTAATAGTTGTAACACCTGTGCAAAATTATGAAGATTTGATTTAATGCGAAGTAATGTGTCAAATTACCAGCTTCATGACAATGCTTGTAACATACATTGTACAGTGTACTCCATGTCATAGAAATAAGAATATGAACTAACGTTTAGAACTTAGAAACCGTTCTGTGTGTATTTTTAAATTACATGGTGAGAGGGGCACATGGAAATTTTAAAATTCACACCCAGATGCTTTTGGACAAGGAAAACAGTGGTAACAAAGAAATTTGTGTGAAATTTCAGTTAATTGTTTTTCACGTTGAGAGTATTTTTCAGAAAGAATGTTAAACTAACCAAAAGGTTCCCCAAAGGTAAATCGTGTAGACCACAAGAAATGTCAAATAATGTAAAAATATACTACCTCTTGTTTTTATGTAGGAAAACTATTGAGTTTACCTTTAAAAAGAAGAGAAAAAATAAAATTATTTTTCAGTTAGCATTGGATTAGGAAGATTAGAAACTTACTACATCCTTAGGTTTATAGCCACAACCACATTATTACTATTATCATAAACCAGCAGGGCCTAAATCTGGAGCACAATATATGTTGCAGGCATAAAATAAAAGAAACAAAAGCAAATCACAGAGGAAAATTCAAGGGCTTTTAGACTGTTCTTTTAATTATAAATTACTTCTATGATTTTAAGTATGATTGGGTTTGAAACTTTCAATAGTAAAAGGATAAAGAAAAAAATATTTGAGGGAAATAAGTGTTATTGCTAATTTTTTAGGTCTTCTACAGAGACTTAGCAAGGAATGAATGGTTTTTTGTTGAAGTGCTTTAATTTTTCCCAGTTTGCAATGGAAACCACTGTGAAGGATCTGGGGAGGGCAGCTAGTTTCTGCTCATATAGAATTCTTTTTCATGCTCACTTTAATTTACACGATATGTCCAGTGTCTTTTGTTCAACATTAACCCTAACTGTTTGAGTGGCTACTTGGGAATAACTTCATCACTTCTCTGGTGGAACGTGGCAACTATTTAACACCCTGTATGATTTAAGACAGGAAATGAAGTGCTGTCTTAGTAAATTGCAGAGAAATTTTTGTAAGGAAATGTAATTACCCCAGACTAGAAATTGGCCAGAATATCGAGTTAAAATTGCTGTGTATGCAAAAAGTTCTCGGTTTGCTGTTTTATCTGAGAGGTGACTTTACGTTGTATTATATGAATTCAGAATCACGATGGATTACTTTTGAGATCCTGATGCTTGTGATGCCTCATTCTATAAGTTAGTGAATCCAGTGCTGATTTAAAATACATTTCCCACCTTCCTGAAATGCTGTTGTTTCTTGCCATACTGTATGAGGTTACTTTCTCTCAGACAGTGACCAAACTTCTACACTCTTACCTAATGAAGTGTGATGAAATTGCTGTTAAAAGTGACATCACTACAAGCTGCATTGGTCTGTATCTTTTAAATTTTTTTATAGCGTCGGTAATGTGCTTTACTTTGGACAAGAGTGTTTAGATCTGTTTTTGATCAATATGTTTAGGACTTTTTATTCCACTCTGAAGATTCTACTCTTAACATGTTGTGATAAATATGTTTTGCTACATTCCAGTAACTATTCCGTTTCTTAAATCTTGGCACTAGAGTTCATTTTATTAATGAAATCTGTTTCATTTCCATTTGTCCTGTGTTAACTTTTCAGTATGCTTCAGGTAGCTTATTCAAATAAAAGCAAGGTCATGAATTGAAAAGATTACTTATTATAGGAAAAAAATTAAATAAATTGTTCAAAACAGTATAGGTTTTTGCTTTTCAAATTGAAAATTGAACTTAAACTCCTAAACTCTCCTCACATCTCCCTTGGAAACCCCCTCCTTTACTGTAACTTTGTGGTCTTGATGATATTCACAGAGAAGCTGATTTACTGAATAAAGACGTTCTTTAAGTTTTCAGTTTTGGAACATTACCAGTGTGTCTGAACCCAGGTTTCAAATTTTACTGGCATTTTGTTGGCAAACCAATTTTTTGGAGTCCTTTCTTATTTGGGTATGTTTCCTGACACCTTTGGCTGTATGGTACTGTGTTTTAAAATTCTCTTTTTCTTTTTTTAAGAGGAAAAGCCTATAAACATATACAAAGGACTAATTATAAAATATCTGGTACAAAAATACAGAGACAAGAAAATTACCAGCTGAAAAATGCAGTGAGCAGAAAAAATGAGCATTTAATGGTAGAGTTTTACCCCGCCTGTTCAGCAGGCCTGATTCTCAAAGCAATTCCACAAGCAAAGCATGCACTATTCTGAGGCCATAATGCGGTAATTTAAATCAAGCGTAAGTATATGGGTGGTAAGAAAGAGGTGGTTTGGTCTTCCCTTCTGTCTACTGGCCTCTTTTACTGTTGCTTCCCTTTTGCCAACAGCAGTGTTCATTTATGGTGAGCCAGATTAGAGCATTGATCCAGCTGAAAAATAACTCACATGACTTTGCTCTGCTTACAGTCTTCCTATGTATTTTAATTTTTTTGAAATTATTAGTTATTAGTGCCCTCAAAGAATAACCAACTAGCCAAAGTATATGTAAGTTGCTAACCTATGTCATTCATAGTATCAATAGATTATTTCTTGCTTAAAATGTCATGACTAGTATAGGACAATCTTCTTTTTGTAGTATTTATTGAAGTAAGGTACAAGAAACTAGCAGTCCAAGGTTCCAGTACTTTTTTAGTTTTCCACAAGTCTGGGACATTGTAATCCCTTAACGCTTTTTCTCACTGATGTAGGACTTTACTGTATCTAAGGAGTTCAAAGAGAATTTGACACTAAATGGTCCTTTCTGTACTAACATTGCTATAGGGAAACCCACTATAAAGTGAAAGTAGCTATGAATTTTTGCAATAGAACAGAAGAGTACATTCATGTAATAGTGTATTCTGGCACATATTTTGCCTGCTGGATATAGGCAAAGTTATAACAGTACAGAGTGGTGAGATTCCTATCATTAAAATAAGCCTCAGTAGGATTAACAGTTTACGTGTTCTTCTACCTGTCATAACTGTGGCAGTCAATCTTTTGGGAGCCTGCATGTTGCACCTGGCCATGTATAAAATACTGAGCGGAAAGTGGAAGATGGAGAAAATTAAATATTTTGGCTAGTAAGGATCTAGGATCTTACTTGGGATTGGAGATTCCGGTGAACAGCCTTTGGGCTAAGTTGCTAATTTAGTAATTAGTAACTAATGGCTACTTTCTGACTGATTTCAGCCAAACTTAAAGGTCAGCTAGAAACACCAGAGATACCAAGTTTCTGTACATTTCCTGGAGTCAAAGAATCATTCAGATTGGAAGGGATCCCTGAAGGTCTGTAGTCCAACCTTCTCCTTTTAAGCAGGGTGAACAATGAGTTGAGTTCAGACCAGCTTGCTCAGGGTTTTTCCCAGTCAGATCTTGGAAATCTCCAAGAACAGAAATACTCCACAGCCTGTCTGGGTATCCTATTCCAATGCTTAGTTATTGAATTATAGAATGGTTGGAGTTGGAAGGGACCTTAAAGATCATCAAGTTCCAACACCCCTTCCACGGGCAGGGACACCTCCCACCAGACCAGCTTGCTCAAAGCCCCATCCAGCCTGGTCCTGAACGCTTCCAGGGATGGGACATCCACAGCTTCTCTGGGCAACCTGTTCCAGTTCCTCACCACCCTCACAGTAAAGAATTTCTTTCTAGTGTCTAATCTAAATCTCCCCTCTTTCAGTTTAAAACTGCTATCCCTCATCCTATCGCTCCACTCTCTGATAAAGAGTTCCTCCACATCTCTCCTGTAGGCCCCCTTCAGGTACTGGAAGGCTGTTATAAGATCTCCCCGGAGCCTTCTCTTCTCCAGGCTGGACAACCCCAACTCTCTCAGCTTGTCTTCATAGGAGAGGTGCTCCAGCCCTTTGATCATCTTTGTGGCCCTTCGCTGGACCCATCCCAACAGGTCCATGTCCTTCCTGTGCTGAGGACACCAAAGCTGGACACAGTATTCCTGGTGGGGTCTCATGAGAGCAGAACAGAGGGGCAGAATCCCCTCCCTCGACCTGCTTTTGATGCAGCCCAGGATGCGGTTGGCTTTCTGGGCTGCCAGTGCGCATTGCTGGCTCATGTGGAGCTTCTTATCCACCAGTTTTCTTCATAGTTCTATGTTATTTGCAAGCTTGGTTAATGTGCCTGCCATTTCCTCCTAAAGGTCATTCATAAAGATACTAAGATATTAAATAGGATAGGTCTCAGGATAATCCCCTGAGGAACTGCAGTTTTATCCAGCCTACAGGTAGAGTACAACCCATTACTTTTCAATCTCAGAATGCAGGTACTTTTTGCTCATCTGGTAGTGCATCCGTCTAGATCACTGAGGACAAACTTGGATACAAGGGTGCTGTGAAAGACCATCTTTAAGGTGGTTGCAACATTTGCCCTTCTCCGTTCATCTGGGACTTCCCCTGATCTCTTTGCCATGATGACAGAAAACAGCCTTGATGTGCCATTGGCCAACTCTCTCAGCACTCTCAGATGCATCTCATCTGCTCTTGTGGACTTGTATGAGTCAAGATTTCTCAAGAGGTTTATGAAATCAATCCTTTTCTGTTGCTATTTCCTCTTCTCCTTGAACCCTGTCTGTATGTGTAAAGGCCTGGTACACCTTGCTAGTGAAGACTGGGACAAAGAATGCATTGAATAACTCGGATTTTCTCTGTGCTTTTCCTTCAGCCTGCTGCAAGCCCACGTTTTCCTTATTTATTCTTATAATGTAGCAGTAGAAGTTCTTGTGCCTAGGTTTCTTACCAATCTCTAATATAGTTGAGCTTCAGCTTTCCTAACATCATGTTAGGATGGCATGGGCAATGGGCATGGGCAATGTTTCTGCATTTCTCCTTTGTAGCATTTCTCCTTGCTTCTTTCTCTTTTGTACATTTCTTTTTACAGTCATGAATTCCTTTTTTAGCCACACTAGACTCCCTGTTCACCTACTTCTTTTCCTCACTATTGTGCTGGACCGTTATTTTGTCTGTGGGAAGTTGTGTTTAAAGACCAGGTCTGTTGAGTTCCCTTGGCCTTCAAAGCTGCCTCTTATAAGTTCCCATTTATCAGGTCCCTGAAAAAACCAAATCCTGCTCTCATGAAATCCAGGCATTGTACTCTGTTACTTGCCTTCCTTATTCGTCTCAGGATCCTGAACAGCATTAATTCATATTAGCTGTGGCCAAAGCTGCCACGGATTGCCACCTCCCCAATCAGCTCTCCCTTGTTTGCATCAGAGTGAGTCTATCACTCCAGTTGATGATCTAATAATTTCTATTAAGAACTTGACCCTAGAAACCCCCAAAAGTCAGCTGGATTGCTTGCGTTCCCACTTTGTTTGCCTTTTAGCATATATTGGAAGATGGGAGTCCCAGTCAGGATGTGATCTGCAGATGTCCTCAAGTTGCTCAAAAACTCTTTTTCCACTTCCTCCTCCTGATTAGGTGATCTGTAACAAACTCCCACTGTGATGTCCTTCTTGGTGTCTCCTCTTCTGTTTGTGGACCACCACATCTCAGTCAGTCTACTGCCTGTTCTACTGAAGACGTACATATCTTTGAGCTCCTTCAGATATTCATGCTCTCATGAAAACAATGTTCCAGGCAGGAGAGAGAGACCCAGTTCAGTGTTGCCACCAAGAAGTCTGCATCGTGGATTCAAGAGTTACCTATTCTTGGCTAGCACACCTTCTGACAGGCTATTCGGCACACAGAGCTTGGAATCAAACACAGCGTCATGCAGTTGAGGACTATATAAAGAAAATGGAGAGCAATGGAGGGGAGCTTAAGAAAAATATTAATAGACACACTGTTCATTTTCAAATCAGACATAATGGACAGAAACAGTGGATGTAAAATACTAAAGCAAGTGTTCAGGGCACCTTTTTGTCCAAAATAATACAAGAAACTGGTCAGAAAGCATGTTTGTTTCCATTTGACTAAAAACGGAAAGGTTTTTTTAATGTTGCTTTTATAATACTATATAAACAAGCTATTTAAGAGTGAAATTTTTCAGAAAAGGAACTTGAAGGGAGAAATCTGTTCATAAGTTACCTTCTTGTGCCCGGGTATTTTAACATCTGGAATGTAATGCTGCCTGTTGTAATACCTCTGCAATACTGTAACACAGCAGGATGCATTAATGAGAGTTTCAACCTTAAACCCACAACATCAATGAAATTTATAGTTGTCAGGCCATTAACATTATTCAAACATATTTTTTGTGGTTTCAATTCCCAATTTACATTCACGTAGGAAGAAAAGTCATTGTGTTGACTAGCCATGAAGAGAGAGTCCTCCTTAGACTTGAAATTTCTATAAAACAATTAAGTACTGTTTATTACTTTTGACAGCATTCATAGTATGTGCTACAGGGCAGGAGGAGGGCATTTGTATTAAAAATTCTGCTAGAATCTCTCTCTTAATATTTCAACTGGTTTAATATTCTTGAATACTAAAAGTGCCTTGCTCACGTTTTGGAAAATACCACAAAAATGTTTAAAGCAGAAAAGAAAAATTTGCATTAAATTCTAGTGTCATCTTCTATGGCCATATATATGCCACCTGATATTCTTCCTGATGGATAAATTTGTCTTCAAATGTTTCATGTTTCCCTACTCTTGTATCTCAGTGTGGTCTTTTGACTTGATATGTAGATCAAGGTAGTTACAGAGCACAAAGAAGAACAGAGAGTTTCTTGAAGGCAAAAATTTTGGGGGGAAAATGTGGTGAGCACTGTGATTAAGTTGCTCTGCAGAAAAATGAAATTGTTAAATCTGCAACTGATTAAGTTGAAAGAAAAGAAAGGAAGTCAGTATGTAAAAAAGCTCACGTATGGTTACTCTTTCTGGGAAGGAAAATGTAAGTTGCTTCTCCCAGAAAAAAACCTAACAAGCACACAAAATTTACAAAGCTCTGAAGTTTGGGGGGTTGGTTATATAGAGCTTTTTATTATCATAGGGCTTCATGGTAATTCCAGCACAATCTCAGGAAGTAGTAAAAATAAATCTATCTGTCTCTTGCTGTATCAGTCTGAGTATTAACAACTTCCCCATGTTGTGTCTGTTAAAGAATTTCTTCATGGCCCTTAAAAGTACAAACTCGGTCTCTGCATTTAATATGTTGTTACCTGCTGCCAAGCCTCTAATAGCTACATTCATACACATTCTGTTAATCATATCTCTTTGTTCTAGACGTCTGTGTTTTAGACTCATAATTAACTTTTTCCCTTGTTCTGATTGTTTTCCTCCCATCATGGCAGCATTTCTATTTAAAACCAAGTATGTGAATGGAGAACTAACAGCAATCGATGTATTTTGACAAAGCCTGTAATCTCTTCCTAAGTGTGCTTCCAAATTTAAATTAGATTTTCATGTTGCAAAACCATGAACTTAGTGTTGTAACTGAAATCACACTGTTTCCAGAAGACAGGACTGAAGCCTCATGGGTGTAAAAAACTATGCAGGCTTTTCTCTTAGGTCACTATATAAGAAGATGCAACCTTTTAATGTTGAAGTTTGCTAGTAGATAGATGAGCCTCGTCCCAATATGTAACCCATGGGTTCTAAAGGAAGGAATTATCGAGCTGTATTTCACGTGATCTGGAAGGGGACTGGCAAAGAAATAATCTGGTTATTACTCTTTGCCAACATCTCTCTGATTGAGGAGTAAAAAATGAGGGAAAACATTGTGCAGTCTGTTATGGCTTCTGTCTGTTTGCGTTCAAGTATTTCTAATTAGCAAAGGCATTTGTGGTCCAGACTTTGCTTGAGCCCTTCAATGACCTCCCATTTTGATCATTCTGAAAACAAGTCAGCTGTTTGAAAGATAGAGACCTTGGGGATCCTACATGTTTCTTGCTACTGGTAGAGCCCCGAGAGTTACTGAAGCCCTGCTTTTCAACCTGTGAAGCACAAGGTGTACAGATAGTTCCTTAGCTTGTCACCAGTCTAAAGACGTATGACTGTGGGTGGCTGGGGCATAATTCTGCTTGCAGCTGGTCCCTGCTTCCTGCAGATACAGATTGCAGAATTTGAAACACCTTTCTTACTTATCTGAAATTCAGGGGAAATAGTTTTGAATGGTACCTTTTGCTGATTTGGACTGCACTTATCTCCAAGACAAGATCGCTTTTGTATGAATGAACAGCCTGATATTTGTGTCCGAATTCGAAGTAGGTTTGTAGGCTATAAATCACTTTCTGGGTTTACCTTGCTGGCAACATCCTGAATATCTGTATTATCTGTTAAATAGCTCTTCCTGAAAATGTGAAATGAAGGAGGATCATAGTACAGTTCAGATCTGTTTTCAAGTGGCTTGAACGAAGTTCTCACAGTAGGGTTTTTTCTTCTTTTTAAAGTCTAGCGTTGACTCATTTGGTGGTGTTAAAGTGCACTTTCTACTTATCCCCAGAGGAAAGTTAGTATTCTTTTAAGTGAAACTATTTTAAAAGCAGAACACAAGCCTAAAATAAGCCAGTGTTCTCTAGAGTTCTCAGAAGGTGTAGATTTATTTACTGTAGTTAAATCATAATTAGTTCTCAGGGGATAGTGTATCTTTTAAACTGCTTTATTGCCACCATATTGGTTTTCTAAATAATCAGAAACTGCTGCTCTTATATTCTGTAGTATGAACAAAAACTTGCTGTAAGTAGAAACAAATGTCTAGAATTGCTAGTTGTCACTTACTGAAGATAGTGGCACACTAAAAATAAGCACTTCAAGAAAACATGAAGAAATACAAAACGTATGTTATCAGAGCGCACCTTAAATGAGCTATGGCTATATCTTTTTCCAGCATAATAGATATAGTAACGTTTTACGTGATCATTTTTCAGTTAATCTTTTTTTAATATTCTAATGCTTTTTGGTCAAGAATAAATGTTAACTGAAAGTGGAAAAATGGTAGTGCAATGTTAAGGTAAAATATTACCTGATATTTAAGTGTAGATTTTCATGAATGTAGCTCAGTGTTCCAGCTGATAAGCATGGGTTTTTGTTTTTTTTCCTAATTGGCAGGTTAATGTTGGAGTTGCCTGAGGAGATGGGTTTAATAGCAATTGCTGTTCGACAAACACAAGGGAAAGGTGAGTAAAGTTGCTTCTCATGCTAGTAAATGTGTACTAAACATATGAAATAGGTAGTTTTAATGTCACTTAGCTGCCTTAAAGATACATTGTGAGTATTTTTTCTAATATAATCTATAGAATAATCATGTCCTCTTCTCCTCCCACTTGAACTGTGGATTCAAACTCAAGCCCTAAGTTCATAGAGACCAAAGTAAACATTTTCAGGATGTTTGGTGGCTTTTGCAGAAATGATTTAGTGGTCTTCTAGTTTCTGCCAAAAAGTCTCTCCAGTCATAGAAACTGCCATCACTGCATTTACTGTAATACAAGTCAGACTTCCAAATCAGAACTCCTTTTTGACTTAACTGGAACATAACTGGGTCTTGACTTGCTCTGAGATAGAGGTTTCTTGAGCATGCAAGACCTGCTTGAACTGTCATGTGGGCTTTCACAACCTTTTGCAGATAAATATTCAGCTAGTTCTGTCTTTTTCGCAGGGAGGAGCTAGCTCTGATTTAAAAGCCACATTTATTTTATTAGAAGAATATAGTGCCCAACCTAATAAGCTCTTCTGAGTACAGATCTACATGAAGATGGTTACCTGGCTATTGGTACAGATCTAATTTGTGTCAAGTTGATTCACAATGTGGGTGGGTGCACACAGAACATCTTCACAAATATTTTTCCCTTAAAGCAAGATTTTTTGAAATGTGAATGTTACCAGATACAAGCAAGTCAGTTAGGACATTCTAGGAAACTGAGTAGCAGCATGCACATTAAACAACCTGCTGTTTTTTAAAGAAAAAACTTTGCACTTTAACTATTTTTCTCTCAAAATTTGTTTGGAAACTCCATTACATAATTTATGGTAGATTCTTGGGTGGATACTATTGAACCTCTCTTTTGCAGTTGTCTACATTAACAAAGTGGTCTTTTTTATAAATAATTTTTCCTGAGTTGAAGTTAACCTTTTTTTCTCTCCCTCCTCAGGTCGTGGTGGAAATGTTTGGCTCAGTCCTGTGGGCTGTGCACTCTCCACTTTACATATCACCATTCCTCTACATTCCAACCTGGGCCAGAGAATTCCTTTTATTCAACACCTGGTGTCCTTGGCAGTGGTAGAGTCGGTTAGATCAATACCAGGATATGAGGTATCTCTCCTAATTTATCTCAACATTCCCATTTCCATTTTCATTAAGTTCAGATTTTAACTACATCTCGTATGCATAGAATGACTGAATGCATAATACAGTTCTTCATCGTTAATATAGTGGTAAACTTAGTCTTCGTACATGCTTGGTTATTTATGTGTTTTAAGAAATCCAGTATATGTATGATGAATAATGTCTTTTATTAGCTGATTAAGTGTACTGCACTCATTTCACTCATAACTTTATGAAACTTAAGACTCAGACTTCAGCAGTAAAGAAAATGTCAAATTTTGTTTGTCTAACAATTGAGTTAATTTGTTTTGATTTTGAAGGAGTTGGGGAAGAGGGAGGAGGGAAAAATGAATAAAACTGACAAATCCTTTTCTGCTTTTTTTGTTGGTGCTGTTTCGGTGACCACTTTATCCCTTTTAAAGGATTTTTCCAACCCTTGTTTAAGGTTGAAAACTGATTTCTAAAGCAAGAACTTAGGAGTATTGCTCTCAAGAGGGAATCAAGTGTCCTGTCATCAGTATTAAAATGAAGAACCAGTCTTCTTCATCACCTCATATATCTTCTTTTTAATGTTACCATTTCCTAATATTTGCTAACTATAAAACTTTGGTATTTTACAGAAGTAGTTAACTAAAGCATATGTTTCCTATATTACAGAAAATCAATGACTTATACACATTTACACATGAACTTTATTATAGTGGCACCCAGTAGCTTTGCTGTAGTTTAAGGTCTGTCAGCCTTTCTATTAAAACCTTCTAACTTCAGTGCTTCATAACTTGACTATAAAAACAAAATGCTTCAGGCTAAAATTTGCAATATAAAATATTTGGCCAGAGTGAATAATTTAACCATTTAAAATAGAAGGGACAAGAGTTAGCTTTATAAAATATGAGTCTGACTGGGGAAGGAGTTAATTTATGAATAGAGGTGTTTTTGCTTCTGTGTGCCTACCCTGGTGTACTGTGGCATTTTTTATTTTATTCCATTCAAGAGGAAAAAGATGACTGAATTACTAAATACTAACGTAAAAGTAGAGTGTATCAATAATACATGTACTGTACAAGGTACATGTACAACACATGGCTTGCTATGACCAAGACAAAGCTGCTGAACCTCTGACAGAACATCCATCCTGGACAATGACTGAAGCCCATGTTTCAGTCTGGATTCAAATGTGTTAAAGCAAAGAAATTCAAGGATTTATCAGAAACTCAATGCTTTAATTTCCTCTTTAGACTTAGGTAATGCAGGGCTTTCCTTATGTCAGATGGACATCTGCGCCATAAAAACTGCAGCAGCTGCAAACAGTGGGCTGATCTATAGACGAGGTTTCATTCTCTCCAAATTTCCATGCTTCTGTGGGTGTATGTCAGAATCTTAACAATACTTTAACACACTTCAATGTAAGTCGCTGTACTCAAAGTCCATCTAAGGAGTTCCATTCAAAAATCTGAAATTCCTGTGTCTCGGTTTATCAGTCAGTCACCATTTCTAGGGTTGTCACAAATGTTGACAATGCTAAGCTCACAGCAACTGAGGCCTTTGTTCTGGATCCTGAAGGAGAAAATCTCCCAGCTCAGCTGGAAGTTTTACTGTCAGATGTTAGTATTGGAAATGTAAATGGGTTTTATATCAAGAGAGCTCTTTGCTTTCCAAGTCTAAGAAGAGCAGACATCTGTCTCTAGTAACGATGACAAGGAGGTGCTCCATTCCCTGCATGTTTTGTGGTGCCCATCATTTCTTTGACAAATAGATAGCTGTGCAGTACCTTGTTACTCTGTTTTGTGGCAAAGTCTCTCCTGTGTAGTTTACATCATGAGAATACCCAGTTGACTTGGTTGTTGTTTCGTACTTTCTGTGACTTCAGTTGCAGAGCTAGTGTCTGGTGTCTTACAGGTGTATGTTTTCCTTAAGTAAGATCTACTGAATAGCTCTTCGGAAGATCTCTTAACACTGATTGTACTATTTAACTATCTCATACTTCAAATGAAGTCTCAAGAGTCTCCTATAAATCCTTTCCCACTGTGAAGAATCAAGTTGTTTTCCATAATGAATATGAATTGGTTATACTCTCTCTTAGAATGCTTTGATAGCAAAATCAGGTAGTATTTCCTGTCAATGTATGTGTAATGGACTCCTCTCTGGCCTTTAAATCTGTCAGGAAAGTAGACATGGACCCAGGTGCAGTTTTCACACATCCTGTAAAGGGATTTCATAATCTACAATAGGAGGGAATGCGACTCTTGTAGTCCTGGAGCACCTCCTATAATTTGCCTCTGGGGATACAGTCATATGCAGTTTTTCAAACTACAGGAAGCACATTTGCTTTCTTTTTGTGTTTAAGTAGCCGGTGCAAAGTTCAGTTCAGTTCTGTGGTTTCAACAAAAACTTCTCTATTGCACTGGAACGGTGTCACACAGCACAGTTTGTGTTTCCAGCTCCATGGTGTTGCTTGAGCGTAGCTGCCGAAAGCGTGAATATATTTAGGACGTTACTGAAGTATTTACATAGTTGTGAACTGGAATTTCTCCTGTCTGCTAAATTTCCTTTCTGAAATTCAAGATGTCATTGTGTCCTTGTTGGGTTTCTGCAAGGATCCTCAAATAGAGTGTTGATGTTATTGTGGGCTTGCTCTGATTGTTTATCAGCAGTGAGCCACAGTGGCTGCCCCAGTTTGCATCTTTCTTGAATAGATCTTTTAAATCTTTAATAGGCACTTGTGAATGAAGGAAATGAGTTCTATAAAACCTTGGGAGTTTAAGACCGAAAATCTCTAGTATCTTTAGTCCTCCTTTTGGTCATTCTAAGCTTTTATTTTCTGCCATATTTTTATTTTGTTTTAATAGACACTTCTCTGACAGCTGCCAACCTCCTTAGTAAACCATGTAAACTTGTTACTATGACTTTTTTAGTAATGTTTGTGGAGTGCTTAAATGGGTTCTAATTATGAAGAGCAGTGGACAGGATCACATTCAGTGTGGCAAAGAGGTACAGAAAATATAGAATACGGGGTGATGAATAAGCCGTGTATTGTATCAGTATCAGAGAGTAAAGTGTTTCTAAATGTGTATGGTTTTGTTTCTTTAGGAGATTGATCTGCGAGTAAAATGGCCAAATGATATTTACTACAGCGATCTTATGAAGCTTGGTGGAGTTCTGGTAAACTCTACACTTATTGAAACAACATTTCATATACTTATTGGTAAATGTCTATTTTCAAGCTTTTCTGTACTGTTTTTGGTTGAATAAATTTGTTAATGTCTTTTTGTGTTCAAATTATAAGGACAAGAACGAATAATGACAGCAGGCATAAGGAAATAAAGCACAGTATTAAATCAAAAGGAAGCACAAAAAGTAAATGTTTTCATTCTTCTTAATAATTCCATATGCTTGACAAGAAAAATGTAAATGCAAGCATCTAGGCTGGTGTAGTGGAGTTCAAAGAAGGAGCATTACATGAGAAAGGGAAGATGTCCTCCTTGATCTGTTGAAGAACTAGTAGAATATACTGAAAAATGTATCTGTTTTTTTTCAATTTTTTTTTTAAACAAGAGAAATAGTTAAATAACATGCCTTTTGAATCAAAAGAAGAGCTACGTGCACATACTAATGTTTTAATTTTTCCTTTCATCCTTTTAAAATTTATTCGTAGCTTGTTTCTTTTGATACTTTTCTAGAAGCTGTAATACTGCTAGTGAAGCAGCGGTGAATTAATGATTTGACTAATTAATTCCTTTCTTTAGTTCTCTCAAAAGTTAAAATTTGCAAAGTAGTTGGGAAGGCTGGGTCAGGGAGCAAAGAGTGACAATCTGTTTGTTCATTGTGAAGACGAATGGTCTGCCTGGAAGGCTGGTTCCAAAAAGGTAGCACAGCCAATCTCAGAAAGACTGTACATGTATTTTCCAGCAAGTCCCAGTGCTGTAATGGGAAGACATTTAGCTGCACAAATAAATATTGAGGTGTTTTTGTCATTTCAAGTATGATAATCATCCTGCTATTTCTTAAGGAAGATTTTTCCCCTAACCACCAGTAGCACAGATCTGTCAGACGTGGTCAGAAACCTGCCAGCAGAGACCTAGGTTCTGCATTCAAAAATAATTTTCTGTGCTATGTCTAAAAAATTAAATGAAATTTCCTCTGCAAGTCTAAAAGGTTAAAGATGATGATGATAGTATATGGTTTATATTTGAGTATAGAACGGTAGATAAGTATCTTGCAAAGAGTGTGGGCATGGTATCATTTCTGTCAAGGTGCTATAAATTTTAAGGTGTGAACAAGCAAAACAGTTGAATTAGTCATCACCTCCTTCTGTGAAACATGCCCAGTCATTAAATTTTCTGTTCAATTGTTATATCCTCATTTTGTAAATAATCTACATGTACAGAATGGAACACTTAAAAGAGTCTCTCTGTGCCCCATCAACCATTTACTACTTCCATATGTTTTTCCAGAGCCTGTTCTGGTTAACATAAGAAAAGCAAAAATGGCTCCAAAAATAGTTCATTTTATCAAATATCTTTTTGTACACTACATATTTGTTTTGGAGCTTTGTTGCTTGCCTAGAACACCAAAACATTCAAATTCAAATGGAAACTTTCTTTATGCATTCTCTCTGATGTCCATAGGAGTTATCTTGGTGGTGAAAGCTCTGAGGTATATACAAAGATGTATATTTTCATCAGCTTTCTTTTGGCTGGAATCTTCAAAGATTAAAACTTACTTGCCACATACTAGTCCATGGATCTTTTCCATCATTTCAGTGACGTATGTCACTGAGAGTAGTAGGGGTGACTCACGACATCTAAATTCTTGCATTGGTGGTAGCAATGAGATTGAACTTCCACAACAGGAAAGGTGAGCCAGACATCCCCTTTGTACAGTCGTGCAGATTCCTTTCCTAGACCTTACTGTTCACATGGCAGTCAAGAATAGCATTCCATATATGTGGGTAATGATCAAAAGCAAAGATCATCTACATGGCTTTACTGCTCTGAGAAGTATTTCAGAAGAGTAATCACAGTTTAATGGCCATAGTCACTCTCTCTTCACTTGTACCATATTTGAGTGTAACCAGCTGAGTTGGGATTTGCTGGCATAGCACATTATATTTTTTTCCAGTTCATTTTCCTTTGTCTCTTTCTGATAATACTTTTCTCCTCATTTCCATAGGATCTCTGTATTGGTGCCAATATCCCTATGGCTTTCTTTGCATGCATCCTATGACTAGCTAAAAGTCAAAAACTCCTTTTTAATGAAGAGATGCCTGTTCTCAGACTTAATGCAAATTACTTCCATATATGAATAGTCTTATTAATGACAAATTCATATAACAGTGCATCTGGACCTTCTTGCAGATTGAGGTGTGTCATGTGTCACCTGATTGACAGACTGGGTTTTTATCCCAAATGTCTGAGCAAAGAAAAATCCAAATTATTATGAGAAAAAAATAAACAGGTAATACAATATATTTCTTTACATGCCTCGAAGCCTGTTTCAGCAGGCTGCAAAAAAGGCCCCAAGAGCCATATTTAAATCAGAAAGGCATTCTGCCAACATTATTCTAGCTGGAGAAATCTCAGCGAGAGTCTTGAGGCTTCTAAAGGATATGCTGTGGCAAGATAGATTAAGCAAACTGGAGTCTTACATGGCAAACTTAAATCTTCTGAGCTTTTCAGAGCAAGCCAAAGAAGGCTCATCAGCTGAATAAAAAGGCTTAATTTTCAGAAAATGTGATCAGCTACCTGTGGTAAACAGAAAGGTCTCCCTTAATTAAATTTTAGACTGAAAGATAAAACTCCATCTTAAAGTATGATCAATGATTTACTCTCAATTAGCTAATGACCTCTCAGCTTCCAGGGAGTAAAAGAATTTCTCACTTTGGTGTTATTGTAACCAATGTGCAAGTTACCACTTACATCTTCGTGAGCCTCATTGATGGGATGGTGTGGTGTTGAAAGGACTGCACTGGACTTGCTTCTCCAATTTTGAGGAGGCATTTTAGGGGCAAGAAAAAACTAAAATCTGGACTGTGATTTGTTACTATGCAAGTAGGAAGATTTAAAGGTGTGAGAGACTGAAGAAAAACAGCTGCCAGAAACATCCTTAGAGATAATTGTATCAAGTAGTTGAATAAAGTACTGACTTTCTGGTGGTAATAAAGTGTTCATATTTTCAGATCATGTCCTCTTCTTTTGGTTTGTCTTCTTCAGGCTTTGGATTTAATGTGAACAACAGCAACCCCACCATATGCATCAATGATCTCATCACAAAATTTAATAAGGAACAGGGGACAAAGCTGAAGGCTTTAAGTGCAGACTGTCTTATTGCAAGAACTGTAACGGTGCTGGAGAGGCTTATAGATATTTTTCAGGAGAAAGGGCCCAACGGAGTTCTTCCCAGTTACTACAAGTACTGGGTACACAGGTAGGTATAATGTTCTTCTTCAACTTTCTTTTAAGAAAATTGGAAAGAACTCCTTGATATTTTGTCTTTCTCTACTAGAATGCCTTTAAAATTGGTGACTTAATTAAAATACACTCCCAAGTCGGAGATAATTTTTTAAGGGAGAATAAAAATAGCGCATAGTAAAATCAATGGACTAGCATGAGTTAAAGAATGCTTCTAGGTATTTTACGTGTATCATTTCAAAACAAAGGGAATTGGGAAGGATTTGTTTAGCTAGTGATGAAGCTGCTGTACTCATGTCTTTTATTAAAAAATTGACTGTTTGGATTAACTCCAACTGTGTTAATTCAATGAAAGAATTAAAACAGGTAGGAAATGCTGCTGAAAATCATTCTCTGTAAAGAACCAGTGCAGTGGGAGGTAAAAATATTCTTCTAGACGTTAGTCCTCTAGGCTATTTTTCATTATTTGTGCAGTGTTCACCAATTAATCCCTAACCATCTGGTTCTCTTTATTTGCAGTGGTAAACAAGTCCGTCTCCACAATGAGGAGGGCCCAATTGCATGGATCGTCGGGATAGATGATTATGGATTCCTTCAAGTTCATGAAGAAGGCAAGGGGGTAGAGTCTGTGCACCCAGATGGCAACTCTTTTGATATGCTGAGAAACCTCATAGTCCCAAAGCGTTAATAGTCCTCAGAGCTCACATCACCCAAGGAGGCTCTTTACCATTTGCCACCAAGTAGCTAGATTTGCTTAAAGGTGGGAAGGGTAGTTCATAGCTTGATTTCTTTTTTCTTATGATTTTCTGATATCTTTGCTTTTTGATGTGGAGAACTTCAACAGTAAAGAAGAGGTAATTGCTCATTGCTGAAGGCCTTTATTCTTTTGTATTAACTTCTAAAACACATCTATGTTGCCATTCTTTGTAAGCATCTGTTCTTCAAAAGAAAACTGCTTGCAAAGGAATACCTTTCAATGAACAGAACTTTCTTTTCAATTCCACACTGTAGTTGAGAAACTGAAAAGGCTATATATTTCCTATTTGTGTCTCTGTTCTTTTTATTGGGCTTTAACACAATGCAGTACACTACTTACATTTTTACTATGTTTTTTTAAACTAAATTCTGGTTTATGCGTTGTCTGTGGTGGAAACAGCTGGAAGAGCTCATCATATTTTTCTGAATTACTGGGATTACCACTGTGTTTAGATGCAGGTCTATGTAGAGCCTTGCTGACTTGGTTCTCCATGTGGGCCTGTACAACAGTTTACCATCCTGTGCTTTGGTCTCAAGGTCTGCAGCTCTGTCATGGCTGCCTTGAGTTTTTGGGGAATTTTCCATCAGCACTTAAGAACTGTGGCTGGTTATCTAAATTATTTGTAATCTGCTCTTCTTAGTCAATTGGATCTTGTAAGTCATCTCATGTCTCCTTTGAATTATAGTCTTCCAAGAGGCTTTAGCGCTCCCCTGAGAAGAGCCCACTGGAGCAGTGTTTCACCTGTTGCAATCCTATTATCTAGGTTATTGTAGAATTCCATATCAGAAGAGGGAAGTCTCAATAGTACAATTTAATAGTGATTTACATTTAAATTTAATATTAAGTTTACAATTTGATAGTAATTCTGTTGTAATAGTAATGAAGTTAAGTGAATAAATCAAAGATGCCCCACTCTAAAATCCCTGCCAAAAACAACTACAGGGAAAAAGAGGAAATGCAGGTTAACCTGCATCCAGATTCTCTTCTGTTGTTTCTGTTGTCACCCCCTTTGCCAAAGCAGGGCATCATTTGCTACCAACCATTAAAAGCAAGAAGTTTGGCACCTGCTGACCTGAGAGGAGCTTGCTCTGGGGGCTGGCTGCGCAGTGCAGGGTTAGGTGGAACAGCTTGGTGATGATGGGAAAGCAGCACAAAGTAGGCATGTGGGAGCTTCCGTGCCGTGGCAGCTTGTCGGGTTTCTCTCCTGGGCAGGGCGAATTTGCGCCAGGAGGCCTGGCCACCACGGCACTTCAAACAGTTCTCTGCGAATGAAAAGTTTGTCGTAGGTGTGATGTGGCCAGCTTCATTTCCTCAAGTAGGCAGCGCTGCTTATTACCTTTACCTCGTCCCTACTGAGGGTGGATCAGCCTAATTGGTTTCCACAAAGGACTTCTGTCTACTAGCCAGAAATGGGGTTTTTAGGTTAAAGTTCACCTCATAAACAATCTGAACATGTTAGTAGATTGTTTCGGTTACAAAGCCAAGAAGTCTTTAAACAAGGAAGCTAGTCTGTAATGGTAATTTAGAGTAATCCTCACATATTAGGGTTTAGGTGGTTTGGCAGCAAGTGCTAGAAATTAAGTTGTCCCTATTACATTCAGGATTTTATGCTCCATATCACAGTAGATTTGTGTGTGTGCCTGGTTGTCCGTCCCCTGCTGGTTTGTTTTCCCCCACGATCCACATCATATGAGACTGCACACCAACAGTTCACAGGACTGTACGGTGGAGTGTAGACAGCTGTTAATTGGCACAGTTAAAACGATACACACGAACACCAGTTTGTGCTTTTTACCACCAGATGCTTTCAAAACTGCTTGGGGCTGTTAATTTTTGGCAGCTGCCTTTACTTCAGAATCAAATATTGATATTATAATCAAATAAAGCTTGAGTCTGAGGTAATAAAGTTTAAATAAAAAGAAGAGCTCATTTACATACACATATCTAAGAAATGTGTGCGTGCGTACGCACAGCCACATCTTCCTTGTGCATCTTCACTTCTTTTCTACTGCCTTTTCCTTCAAGCAGCTGCTGAGCAACGCGTGCTGCTGCGGGTCAGCTGTGGAGAGCAGAGCACTGGTACCGGCTTTCCAGCCACGGAGTTCTACAAAGCTTTAGATCTGTACCTCAACCCTATATTTGTAGCTAAAACACTGACTGTTTTGGTACTGTAGGGTGTGCCTGTAGGAAGCCCATATTCCAGACAGACCAATGAGTGCCTGTAGAGACTTCTTTTAATGACCAGGTCATGATTCAGGGTATTGACTTGAGTTGCTTCCTTAAAACACACTCTCCCTTCGCTAGGGACAAGTACTGTAAAAGAACGACAGGGAAAATGATAAAACGTGTTCCTGTATGAATAAGGGCAGAATGGACCTGCAAACCTTCACTCGGCTACGCTACGCAGTGTCTGAGCAGCAAGCAGACGGATGGTTTTAGTAGTAAAATGCTGCAATATTTCCCGGTTGCTGTTGTTCCTTTTGGATTTCTTTGTAGCCTTGTTAATGAAAAGCTTGTTCTAGTCTCACTCTGAGTTGTAAGATTATTCTGAAAATTTTTGCATTGTAAAGAAACTCACTCAGCGTTGACCTTCCTTTCTGCGAATGAGAGCTCCCCGAGCGTGGGTGTGCCGGGGCACAGGTGGGCGCTGTCAGAACCTACCCCTTTGCCTCTGCTTTTCAGTGGCCTGTTCCGTGTGTACAAAACTACCTGTTGTCTTGGATGAAGTGTCCGTTACAAACCTGACCTTTCCTTCAGAAGAACCAAAGAACTTCCCAACGAAGATTGCCATTGTGCAGCCAGCAGCTGCATCAGCTCCTTCCGAGCAGCAGCTGTTCCTGCTGAGAACCTTCCTCCACAGACTCACCCTCCGAGTCGTGCTCTTTTTATGCCAAACTTGGCACACCCAGAAAGCCACAATGTTTTTGTATGAAAATCGTTGTTGTCATTGTTCTTTACGTAGGACAGACAAATGTGGTGTAGAGTGTGTCTGGACATAGGTATGGAGAGAAGCAGACAGCTCCAGATCTAGAAGTAATGCACTGAAAATGTTTTAATTTCATTCAACTGTCTAGATTAGTAAAACACCTCTTTCATTGTGAGGCTGATGTCATATCTTAAACTATTTTCTTGATGAAGTGCTTTCAAAAAGCACTCACTGCAGTGTCCGTATTTCTCTGACTTCATTTTTTTTCCTCCTGGACTCTGTTATAATATTTCTCATTACACATTGTGAAAATATTTGTAGAGATTGTTTATTGATAGGAAAACTTCTGCCGAGCGAGCTGGGTGTGTTGGCACGTGGCTGTGTGCAGAAAGAGCAAAGGGGGTTGTGTCCAGTCAGCGCCAACGCCGTTTCCAAAGATTTGAAAAAGTGATAATGTACTTAACATTTAAGAGTTCAAGCGGTACATCTCACTACTAGTAAAAGGTTTTATAAGAGTTCAGAGCATTTTTTTAAAAATATATCCAACAAATATAATCTGCTTCAAGGGCTATTACGTAGAAATAGTGCTAAAGCATTTAATTCTTTATGCCGCTGCTTCATTGCACAACAGATCTTTTTTATTTGTTTGCTTTTTCTCATTCAGCTACAAGACATCAGCAGTCTAAAAAATTGCTCTCTGCCACTATTTGAAATATACGGTACATCTATAAAAGAAAAATTGAAGTACAGCTTAATATTTGTCATGAAAAAGATTTGTGCCTCAAACAGCCGATTCCTGGGGGCAACTGGTTTGATAAACGGGTTTGCAGGCGTAAGTTGCTGGAGTGAAGCACCGCACTGACCAGACACCAAAGAAATTAAATCTGGACTGAGGTCAAACGTGAAGAGAGGTCAAAAGAGGATGTCGTGCCGTGGGCTGTGGCCACGTAACACCCAGCATGAAACAAAAGAACTGCAGGGAAGAATTGTAAACTGATGTCATGTTTGGGTATCGTACATTAGCACTCTTCATTAGTGATTCTGTGTTATTTTCAAGAGTCTTCCTTTAGAACGCAATGTGGCTAAAATACAATAAATAAAAAAATTCCTTGTATTTTATAGTATATTAACTCTCAAATATAGTACGTATTAAAATTGAAATAAATTTTCAAATATGCAACGTTATTCTTTGTGAAACCCTGTGCTTTGTTGTGAGAAAGAAAGCCAACTCACTTTTCCTTTGGCTACAGGATTTTATTAACATTTTAACAGTTTTGTTTTACATAATAAATAAGCAAAAATGCTTTACATTTTTAGGGAATACATATATAATTCTGAGCATTAATAGGTTGTTTGTTTTGCGTGCTTTTTCACCTACATTTGCCAAATAGCTTTAATCTGCATCATATAAAAAAAGCAAAATCTAATGTTCAAGGAAAAAAAAATGGAATAATAATTTTTTCTCTGTTTTGTTTTTGAAGTAGGACTGAAGTGTTGAAAAAATAGTTGGTATTCTGTTTTGTGATTTTTGGAGAAATCCTGGTGTTCTGGCAGGCTTCCCATTCATTTGCACTTTCTCTCAGTGATACATTCTCCCATTTTACATTTGTTGTCCACTGTCCCTAATTTCATTAAATTACTTTAATACTCTTTTTCAAATGACAGGGCTACCGTCACCTGGAGAGAAGTCTGTTCCCTTATCACCTTATTTACATGGTGGTGTTTCTATTAATAGGGTAAAAACTGTGAGATCTCAGTATGGGATTAATGTTTCCAACTTTACGTTTTGGTGCAATATTCCCTCTCTCATTCTCCCTATCATTTACTGACTAGATCTGAACTCCCCTAAGAGTTAAAATCCTGTCAAGTCACATGACAAAGGTATCTATAGTGGCTCAGACAAGTACGGTAGAGAGAAAGGAGGTTATTTTTCATAATATATTCCAATTCACACTCCACTTGTGTGCCATAATGTTTTCCAATTATTCAGAATATTGCCACTGTCAATGGCTGTGCCATGTTCTGCAGTAGGGCTGTGCTGTGAACATCTGTAGCTTAACTGACTAAAAGTCGTGTTTTTCTCTCAATATAATTTACTCACATTCCAGATGTGAGCATTGCAATTGCTGTTACTATTTTGGAACGGCAGGAAAAATGTTTCACACATTTGCTTTTTTAATCACAGCTCTTTTTCTAAACCTACCCTGTATTATCATATGTGAAATGCATAATTGATTCATTATTGCCTAACAGGGAAAGTTCGTGTACCTGAATATCACATACTGTAAAACATCTGCGGGAGAATGATGGAACACCTCCTCTGCTCGGGCTCCTTGCATAAAGCCTGGAAGTGTGAATAACAAGGTAGACGCTGGAAAAATATTTGGTGGTGTTTTACTGAAAAATATCAATGGCAATTTTTCTAACCGAAGCCTAATTTGTATGTTCCCGAAAACATGTTTTTATAGTGAGAAGTACTTAGAAAAATACACCAGATTGACTTTGCGTGCAGCAGTGCCACTAACGAGGTATAGAGAAAAGTGCAGTATGAGAGTTGTGCATCAGGTTTCTTTTTAATGATGCAAACAATGTCAGTTACCCCTTCGTGGGGCATGGTTTTAATTTAACAAAATTAACATGCGAGTCTTAGCATAATTGTACCTTTTAAGGAGCTGGGCCCATTTATTAGTAACACTGGCTGGGAAGGATATTTAGCAAAGCCGCTGTAAAACCAACTTGGGTCTCATCACTTCAAATTATGAAGCCAGAACGACTGGGATGTTCACTCGTAACATTTCTGTAGATTTGCTGACTTCTCCAGCCTTAGACAAACCCGGGAGCGCAGTTACACTCAGCAAGTGAATATGTTGGTTTGGTCCTGCTGCTTCTTTTTTTTTAAGTAGTATTCTGGTAATGGCTGATTAGGTATTTTTTGTTAGATTTATCACAAAAGATATTCTTCATGCTTTTTTTAGTAAATGAAAAAGCCAACTGTGAGCTTCCAAGCCAGCATCAATTTAACTTCTTAATAAAGCCTTCTCTGTTGACCTTTTAAAAGGAAGCAATAAAAATACTAAAAATTGTCGTCAAACATATGTTTTAAAAGTATTTTTGTGTACTCATAGCAACAACTATTCATACATACAAGGAGGTGACTGAATATTATTGCTGCATATAAAAGAATGAGAATATGTAATTTTTCAAAGTGTGTCTTTCATTACATTTTTATCTGACAAGGTGCAATCCATGAGCAAGTCTTTTATCCATATTGCACAAGCCAGGTAAGCATTTTCTTCAGCGAAGGTCTCGAGAGAGAGTCTGGTAAGAGAGGGGAAGTGTAAAGTAGCCTTGGATTGGGCTAAGAAATACAGGTAAGTGTAGCTGGCTCAGCTCTACAACAAACTTTATTGTTGGTAATTACAGCTATTATTTCGGGAGTCATTCGTTGTTTTATCAAGAGCACACGCTGTTTGGGGAAGCGGCTGAAAAGCAAAGTGGAGTGACTTGTCAGTTAAACACGCACAGATCCCTATCTCTCCTCATTTGTAAACTTCACAAAGAAGCAAAAAAAAAAAAAAAAAAGGGGGGAATTATTGAATATAGGAGTTAGCAAAAAAAGTTATACCTTCTCCTTGGAAAAAATAAAGGAACTGCATTGCTTGTTAAACACGCACAGATCCCTATCTCTCCTCATTTGTAAACTTCACAAAGAAGCAAAAAAAAAAAAAAAAAGAGGGGGAGATCTATTCCTAATAGGCTGGACAAAATGTAAATGTGTGCTGTATGCTTTTCACTTGCTACAGACTTAATTAGCACAAATTGAGATGTGTGCAAAGCGTTTCAGTTCCAAACCCCAATGCCCTCAAACTCTGCTTTACTTCAAGTGCAACTTTGGTTTTTGTGGTTGTGCAATGACTTTCGACTTTCTACATTGGGATTGTCCACTGACATTATTTGTGAAGTGCACGAACCAGTCAAATATTAATCTTGCTTTTGTGTTGACAATGAGATTTATGCTTAAGGAAGTTCAGTGTGTTAAAAGCTGAACGTTTCAAACTTCAGAAGTCTACTGGTAAGTTTAAAATAAAACATAAACATTCATTATTCCCTTGACTATAAAGAAACCGTTTCTGGTGCTATTCTGAAGATGTATTTTTGACTAGCTGGTTTGAAAATCTGCACAGCCTTCTCCCAGAATACTCCATGAAACACACATTTTAGAAGTTTCTTTTTCTTATTGCAACATTTTTATGGGGAATAGTCTTTAGTTCCTGCTATGTGATTTGTCTCAATTTGCCATGACAAGACCTGTAACCCTTTAATGCATATCTTTGTATGTATTAATTTGTCATATCGTTCCTTGTCAAGATAAATGGTGGTGGTAGCAATCTCAGAACACTGAGATCTATGTTAAAGAAATCAAATTTAGATTTGATTTCTTTAGTTTAAAACGTTTTGGGTAATTAATAAATAAACTTTTGCCAAACTGAGATCATTTAGTTAGTGCTGCTGTATTATGGATACTAAAAATCACCACTCTTTGAACAAAGTTCATTTGTCAGGATGTTTAACATATGTGTGGAGAGCTGATGTAAGGTTTCACACAGTTTGTCAAAAATACCTAAACTACAGTGTATAGTTTATGATAACTATAAAAAAAATCTTGACTGTATTTTGAGGAGGAGGGGCTAAGGAAAAAAATGTTCTTCATATAAATCTCTGCATATAACACCTATCATTTAATTTTGTTGCACACTATAAAATAACAAAAATAAGATCTGTAACATGTCTTCTCACTGGCACCAGAGGTTAATCTGTGACAACGAAGCACTGAAGCTAGATGTAGGGTTTTTTCCTGACCTTGAAGGTACTGTTACACGTGGCTTGCCAGGAACACACGATTCTGTCCCTCATTGACCTTCAGCTATGCTCAGTAAATGTAACCATGTTTCTCATGCTTTTTGCAAATCATTACAGTTTAGCTTCTTAATTAAATGTAAATACTCCTGTATTACCGTCACCTTCCATTGGCAATTATTACAGAAGTTCCAATATAATGGGGTAGTGCAGATTCCTTGTGGGTTTCTGGAGAAGAAGCTGATGAGGGGCTTTGGTTTTTGTAAATAAATGTATTTACTTCCTCGGAATTGTATCCGTAGTTTTCTCCTACATGTCCTGTCGCTGTACACGATGAAGTTTGAAATGTACCATGTTTGGCTAAAACATGGTGATAATTTAGAAGCACAAATGGAACTTGTCCGGAGGGTCTCACATCCATCACGCGGTCACTCTCGGAGTCGTGATCAAGCTTTACAGTCATTCTCTCATCGCCGTCCAGTTCATCTAGATTTGTGGTGTGGTGACTAATATGCCCATATTTGGGTTCTTTCATACAAATCCTTCTTGTTTGCTCATATACTGAGGGCATTGGTAGGAGATGACTTAATTGTCCTATAGCTTTAGACTGGAAACATTCTGATTTTGGCAGCAAGGAGTTAGCTATTGAGTTTGAAAAAGGACTTTCATTAATGCTCATTTTTTCTTGTAGGTCTCTGTTAAAAGCTAACTTGTTTTCTTCTTTAATGAGGTGGTGAGGTGGCTGAATCCTGGTTTCTATTTTGTTGGCTTTCATGATGCCGGAATCATACATCTCTTCTTTGTATCTGCTGCCTGGCATGGGTGCTGTGCAGCTTGTAAAGTTGTCAGATAGAGCATCTTGGCTGTATCTTCTGTTTGATATGGGCACTTGCAGAAGAGAGAAAACATGTTAATTACTGACAATGAGCTCATATAATAGTTAGACTCTAGCACTTTTTATGACTGAGCTTCAATACCCGTTTGGTTTGGGCCACATCCAAGTCCCAGTGAAGACACCAGAGACATTCCCATTTGCCTCAGTGGCTTTGGATATGTCTT
Organism: Calidris pugnax; assembly: GCF_001431845.1. NCBI lineage: Eukaryota > Metazoa > Chordata > Aves > Charadriiformes > Scolopacidae > Calidris > Calidris pugnax. The sequence goes on from NW_015090805.1 coordinate 6,213,943, forward strand.
TAAGACAGTGCTGAGAAATAAAAAATAAAATAAAATAAAAATCCAACCTATTCAGAAGGGCCAAGAGTGCTGAACAAGTCTGAAAAGGTTTTCCACGTGAAATTCCCATTTGTTTATTTGACTCATAATTATTAAATCAGTCATTATTAAGATGGTTAAATCAAGGAAATTAAACCAAAGAAATATTTGGAAATATGACCTGCTATCCAAAATCTTGGCCTTAAGTAAGCTCATTTCAGAGATTTATCAATCAATTTACCCGAGGTTGGATAACGTTTATTACATGTCAATGATTACAGTAAAACAATTTATTTTTCCCACCACTGTGGAATGTTTCCCCTTCCCTGGAGGTGTTCAAGGCCAGGCTGGATGGGGCCTTGAGCAACCTGCTCTAGTGGGAGGTGTCCCTGCCCATGGCACAGGGGTTGCAACTCGATGGTCTTTAAGGTCTCTTCCAACCCACACCATTTTGTGATTCATTCTATATTGGATACTTGACCTTGCAAAGAAAGAAGAGAGTGTGTAGTATTAGATACTGATACCCGAGTATCTAATTTGTGATACCTCTCTGTGATATATGCAATATCTAGATTGTGTCACGTTAAAGGCTTTGCTTTTTCTCTTTGAAAAACTAGCATCAGATATTAAAAACGTCTGTTGAAAAGCAACATAAATACTTCTTGAATAATGCTGTATCCCTGCTTTTAAGGTACTATCATGTAATAAATCTATATGTATAATAGAAATGTAATTTACAGTGTATACTGAGAACGTTTGTTTGAATGGGGAAGTACTAAACTGGGTATGCATGGAAAATCAGAAGCTAGATTCTTAAATTTTCAAGAAAGCACGAACCTAGGATTTCTATTCAGGCTTTTCCTCTAAAATATATTGAGTAATCTTAGTTTTCTCTGAAGTTTCTGCATAGTAGCTGAACTTCTCAAGCAATTTGAATTGGTTTTATCATTTTCTGCTTGGCTTATGCAGCTTTTCCTTTTTGTACATTCCTATCTCCAAATGGTAAGAGAAAAAGCCACTGGCTTACTCTTATACAATATGGCTAAAATTAGGCGAGTACTAATTTTTTTGCACTGTCTTGTGTGAACAGTTTGACAGTTATACTACTCCTCCAAGGCATATTTGAAAGTTTTATGTTAAAGGTTAAATGAGGCACTTAGCAAATTTCTCAAATTAAACCTAAACTCTATTTTGTGTTATGCTCGCTGAAAGCCCTGGATACCTAAGTGCCTTTTGTAAAAGGGATTTTCTGTTTTTCTAAAAATTTTATTCAACATCTTAAAAGTTTTGGAGTTCCCCTGTAGAGGTTGCTGACGTAACTGTACCCGCTAATAATTAAATATTCCCTGTGCTATAGTAGACTGGCAAAGCCTTCATGTATAACAGAGGAAGCAGAAATAGCTCAATTGTACCTTTTTTTATATGCAGAGCTTCATTGATTTCAGAGGGAATTGCACCACATAATTAACACCAGAATTTAAACAGGAATCTGGATCCAATTTCTTCTTGATCAACCCACCACCCTCCTAGAAACAACAATCTTTCAAGGTACTCTTTTAATTTCGATGTATATACTTTGTACTAAGAAGTATATGCAGTCCTAAGTAAACTGAATTCTCATCAGCTATTGAAAAATGGCCCTCTCAGATCACAAATCAAAACAGGGATTCAGCCACATACTTGAGTATTTCTTGGAAATTTTACCAATTCAATTATACTAGTATAATTTTAACTCCACGTTTGGCATTTTCACATACAATATGTATACATGCTGAGAGCTACTGACATCCAACTAGTATGGTTTAAGTTATCTGGTAAACTGGTTTTAGTGTCTTTCCCACTTGAGATATCCACAGGGCTGATGGGTTTGTTCTCTCTCTGCGTTAAGGAGTATTGTTACTTTATGGCTCTAATCTCTGAACAAAAGATTGTCCTTTTCCATTTTTAGAGCCCACACTTGTAAGAAGCTGAAGCATCACAGAAACCCTGTCTTGTTATCTTCATTTTTGTAATCTCAGATTCTGCTGGGCTGATGGCTGCCTTCTCAGTACCAAGAAGTAATTTGCATACTTGGGAGATTTACAGGATATTATCCATTTTGTTCTGTCCTGTTTCTCAAACATGGTTTTCCTCTCTTTTGTTGAGAAGGAAGGTAAGCATCTGGTTAATTGTTTGCAGAATTCCATTAAAGTTGTCAGCACATTTGTGGAGTTAGACCAGACAGTTCAGCAAGTCGTGTCTGCAGTGCAACAGAGCACAGTCGGTTTTGTCTGCTCACATTCAGAGCAGTTACTGGAGCTAGACTTAAATCTGCTTTTGTCTTCATCTTTGCAGACAAAAACCCAAAGATGCCCTGGGACAGACTCCTCCTGGGGAGTTTTTCATACAGAAATTAATAGAAAGCTGAGCGGCTGCTCTGTGCTGCTGTAGAAGGGCAGCACCCCAGGATTGCTTCCACCCATCTGGCCCGGGGGTGGTTGCCAGAGTACCTGCCTCAGCAGGTGCACAGGGATCCCGTGCATTCTGCATTTCTGCAGCGCTGGTAACGCTTTACAGTCATTGAAGTAGGTGCATTCATTTGGGAGGCTTTCTGGACTCTGCACATCTGAGGTTGTGTATCACACTGGAGTGATAGTAGCTTCCTAGAAGGCCCTTTATACTTACTTACACTGCCTCCGTTCATAGCAGCCTACAACTACAACAGAGAACTCAGTCCTGCAGGCATCGCGTCTCTGTTAATTGTTGCCAAGCAGCTCTGCTTTCCCACCTTGCACATTGGGTGCAGTTCGGGTGAGCTGAGGGAAAACTTGGAGATAAGACCCCATCACGTGGCAGCCTGCTCCGAAGTCAGCATCCAACCATCCAAATGGGAAGAGGAAGGCTACTTTATCGGGTATTAGTGGCAGTAGACTAGTGCAATCTTTGCTCTCTTAAGTGTGGTGCTGCAGTGAGGAGCATTCCCTCCTCACCTTTACGTAGTGCAGTCAAAGATCAGGCGGTGCTCAATGGGCAAAGATGCCTACAGAAAAGGTATTCCATTCACAAACATGCCTTTCTCTACCAAGACATTAATAGGTAGAGCTGCTCGTTGTTCTCTCATTGCCCCTGTCTGTTTCAGTAAAAAGGAAAGAAAGGCATCCTGGAAATGGCTTAAAGCAAATAAAGCTTCCTACTCAGCATTGATCTTCATGAAAAAGTTATGCAGCCCTTATCAGCAGGGGTTTGCATCCTGTCTGTGAAAAACCTTGTCCATTTTTAGAACACAGCTTTGTGTGTTCTAAAAGCCCTCTTCATGCATGCTTTGTCTTGCATAATTTTTCTTGGGCTTTCTGGTCTACACTAATCTTGGAGGAGTGTGCTTCTGATGGTTACTGAATGCTCTGAGAAGACAATATGCCAACACTTGAATGCTGACATGTAGCCCATGATGTTTCAGTATGTTTCCTAATCCTCTGTATAAGAGGGCCTTCAGAGAAGAGGAACAATTAATCGCTCTGAGTTTGCCAGAGACCAATGAGCAGAGCCACTGTACTGCTCAGGTCATGCACCCCTGTGTCAAAAAGGCAGGCTGGTATTCCTCCGTGTCAAACAAGGCAAAGATACAGCAGATGTTAACACTGCCTATGCCCATGAAAAAGAAATTTTTTAGATTAGCTCAATATCTGTGCTGTGTCCTGGTCTGAACCTTAATTGCAAATCATCTGAGGCATGGGCTGATATTGTAATGACTACGTTCTCCATTATTCTGTCTTCAAAAACATGATCTTCAACACCCCTTTGCCTCTGGTGGAACACACTTTTCAAAGAAGATGTAGTACATTTCTTCCAGTAGTCACGGGCTAAACCTGTGGATTTGGGTTTGGGGAGGAAGGTAGACCAGAGCTTTTTCACAGCTTTTCTTAGTATTCTTCATAATTTCCTGAGTTTTGTCATGATTAGTGGTACTAAGCTTCACACAGATAGTACAGACTGGCCAACAATGTAACTTATGAGTTACTGTGTACCCACAGTAGTAATGTATCTACTCAAGTGTACAAAAGAAACGTCCCTGACCAAGAAGATGGTTGCCTTCTCTGAAGTAACTTTCTTTTCTGACGATTAGGCCAGCTGGAAAAAAGTGGAAGAAGCTTCAAAACCAGATTCTGAGGCAGCAGCATCTGATTTGCAGGCAATTTTATCTGCTACGTGCTTTTCCAGAGCTTTGATGGCTTGGCATGATCATCTTAAAATCTCTGATCTTTCCAAAAGAAACTATTTTCCATAGAGAAAAATGTCTCTGGCCTACGGCACTTTTGGCAGATGCCTCTATGGATGTGATGTGGAATAGCCCTAGCATCCAACCCGGTTGCCAGATGTCATATTTGGCATTGTCTTTGGATTGAAGATAATGACACTAAGCAGATCCTCTCTGCTTTGAAGCTTACTGGCTGTCATTTTTTCAGTGAACCGCTGGAAAAAGCAGCAGTTTACAATGTAAGGAAGATCAGATGCCCCTTTCAATTCAAAGCAAAAAGTCTCTTTCAAAAGGTTCGGATTTCTCTTCTGCCACCAGCCTCAGCAAAAGTACAACAGGGCTCATTCTAGCTCAGGAGGAAATACGCTCTGGAACAATTAGATACAAATCCGCTTTGCAGTGGAGGCTCCATTTTTCTTTCCCCTCTTTTAACACTGTGTGAATTCAAGCAATGACCAGGCCTGAGTCTGACCTTATTTTTTTTCCTTCCCAAACAGGTCAATTTTAAGTGCTTCTGCAGAGAATTAATAGTACCGAGACAGTTTTCATCAAATGCCCAATAGCTAAACATCCATTAAAATACATCTGTGCACAAAAGAGAAGGATAAATTCCAACTTAAGCAACAAAAACTGACTTAGAAGTAGAACCAGAACTAGAAAACTAGGAGCTGCTGGTATCACAACTCCATTTTCCTGTTCATGAGGAAATGGTGAAGGTATGCATGCATGATGAAATTGAAAAATATCAACAGTTGCTTGCAGTTTTTTGTGGGTTTTTTTTTCCCCCTAACATATTTAACAGTATTCCTGCGGAATCCTTCTGACTAAATGTATTTAATAGGAGTTATCAACCGACTGATGGTAAATTGCTTGTCTGCTACTATGCTCACTGGGCTTTTCTGGCAAATTTTATGGCCACAATCAATTTTACAGACTGTTCTCTGAACAGACTGTTCTTTCCACATCCATTCTGAGTGTATCCGATGGCACCCTTTGACTAGCAAGGGGTGGATCTACTTTGTCAGTCTCATGGCATCTGTTAGTCTGGAAGCAGAGAAGAAAAACTGGGCAGACTTCTGTACACCTAAAATAGCTTTGTCCCTGCAGACGTACTGGGGGTAATTTACTTCAATCTTATACTTGGCCTCAAAGGATGTAGCTTTTTTTTTTTCTTTTCCACAAAGATATGGCATCTTTAGAAAGGACAAAACCATTTCTTATTTTTGGTCTAAAGCTGCTCTTTTTCACACCCAGCCCACAACAGCACCAAAAGAAAACCAGTGCGTTAGAGGAGCATGAGCTCCGAAAAAGTATTTAAGCTGCACTAGGCTGTAAGAAGAGCTTCAGCCTTGCTCATTTTCAACCTAAACACAGAACAGTAAGATAAAATGTTACAGTCAGCTAGGTGAAGTCAATCAGCTAGGTGAGGTCACACAGTTCTGTGAAGGACAAAACCCCGGGCAAAAGTTATTTGCTTCTCTGTAGGAGACACATTCAATGTCTGCTACTGTCTTCTGTCTGATGCAGCAAGCTCAGCTTTTAACATCTGTAGATATTCCCTTCAGATCTTGGGTATCTAATGTCACGTCCCTAAGTGAATTAATACTTGTTTCTGGTACTCGAGATTCTTGAACCTATTTTTTCTAGCTTTTTAAACATTTTCACTAGTGCTTCCTCCATCTAATCTTAATGAAGCTAGAAGAAACGAGTGTTTACATCTAACTTCATAACAGTATAGAATGGTATATAGAATAGTATGTCAACCAGGCAGTCTTCATCAGTGATTGTTAACTAATTTAAATGGTGTGTGCAAATAGATGTAGTGTATATGACATCTAAGGATCAGAGTGTGTCTTGAGTGTGTTTATTTAGTTTCTTTATAACTTTGCAAGGATATTTCTTAAAGGTTGCCACCTCAGAGAAGTCAATGTCTTCAGTGCTTCCTTCAAAGTATTTGAGCTGGCCATGTCTATAGAGAGATGATCAGGGAGGAGCACTGAAGACATTTTCAAATAAAGCACAAGACAGTGCATTTCATTTACTCATTCACTGCAGTAACCGTAAGGTAAAGACATTCAGAAAGGACAACCCTCAATTTTTACAGAAATAGATCACATTTATTTTAATTTCTGTGTGAGAACTGAAGTACATTTGTTTCTTTCTTCAGCAATGACTTACCTGAGCAATGCCACTAAATAACTCTGATAGTGCAAAACATGAATGTAAACCGTGCCAGTATTAAAGGAGGTGGTCTCTCTGCCCTGCTCTAAAAGGGATTCTGGTGAATACATTTGTGCACCTGCTGCTTTGATAATATTCCTAATCAAGTGCTGATGGTAATGTGAAGAAGGATGAACATATAAATACTATAAGCATAGTGGTTGTTACACTTCACTGTTTCTGATTTTCTACGTTTCCTAAACATATTGTAATTCCTGTTTTCAAACTACAAATCTTTCCCAGACACCCCACAGCTTTGCTTTTCTTTTTTTCTTTTTTTAAAGTGACACCCACCTTCATAACTCTGTGCAAGATTATGTCGGATGATGTTCACTGGCTGATCAGGAAGATTTTTGGATGGTGACTGGCTGTTGGGTACCAAGGAGTTGGCATAATGCCACTGGCATTCTCCATTTGTCTGCAGCGTACTCAAGAAAAATCGAGCCACTTCACAAGGTGCTCCTTGAGACTGCCCAAATTTTGAAGGCAGCATTTGCTTTTTGCTACTGAAGACATGAGAATCTACAGGGAAGTGTCCATAATGGTAAGAGAAAGGCAAGCTATATGACGGGGCATATAAAAGTTCACTGTTTTCTGAATGGAAGTTTTGTTCTTGAATGGTGGCAGCGTTCACTGCAGGGCTGGATCGCCAGTTTCCCACCTGGCTGCATTCCAGTTTGTCTGTTTGGAATGAGCTGTATTGCTGGGGGAAAGAAGGAAAAAAAAAAAAAAAAAGAAAACAGAGGGGAAGAGAGTTAAATTACTAACTTTTATACTGACTTTTATATGAAACTGTGTAACATATCATACAGGCACACAAAGCTGGGCCTCCTTGAACTGCAATCTCACTGGCTAAAAGGACTGGCTTACCAGTGCATTTAAAGTTCCTTGTCTTCATTATTAACTTTACCTTCACTTAATACAGGAAGAAAAAACTGTTTTGTCATACTAATGTTAAGGGTTTATTTGATAATTTTGCCAGTTGGATTTTAGCTAGTAAGTGTAGGCAGTTGTAAATACCAGAGGGCAGAAGTTTGTTACAAGGCACTGGAAGTCACTGATAAATGGAGCAGCAGACCATGAATGTGATTTTGCATATGTTGGCATGTCAAGCATTAGAATGGTAGGAACACAAAATGTGTCTTTTGCATCAGCTTCTATCACAATGATTTTCTCTTCCCACTCCCTCCCATCCTCCTCTCCAGACTCTGAATTCTTTTTGGGCTCCCACCATTTTGAATGCATTCACTGATGTTTTAAGGTAATAGTAGCCCCTTCCAGCAACACTCATTGCGAAGTCTCAGAATGTCTCAAGGTGGGTTTCAGTCTCATCACACTCAGTTTTATGGACAGTGTCCATAGTTTACTCTCACTTCCCAGTTCTAGCTGACCCAGTGACAGTGAGAAATAATCCAAATCCCACTCCAGTGCTCTGTTTGCTGGGATTCATTCCTACAATGCATTCTCCAGCATAAGGAAACTACTAATACCTATGCTACATTGAGAACTCTACATAACAGTGAAAGATGCATTCTACACCAGTGCAATTTTCACAATACAGCTATACTTAGTACATGGTTTTCTTCTTTTTACCAAGAAAGTACGTTGTTTTTGAAGTATTTTACATACTCCAAATCCAAAGCTTTTGTGTTTGCATCTTTTGCCACTGTTGGTTTGTACTACTTGTACTGTCCACCCCAAGAACAAAAAGGTCTGATTGTATTCCAGCCTACAAGGGAGTTCCTGTGGCAGGGCATACTATAGTCACTTTCACATTAAGTTCAGTTCTAGATGATCTCTGTCCTTTCCCAAGCACTCTACCACAACTTTTGGTAAGTAAATATTGCAGAAAAATTTACCTGTTGTGGGTAAGGCGTTGTTCTGAGTTTTGCCTTCATTTTATTACTTTTGGGTTTTACTATTTTCCTTGTTTCCTGCGAGGTAGATACTGAGTTTCTGCATGAAAACTGTGACTTAGAAATGGTAACCTGGTCCAGTGACAACTGAAGTTCCTTATACTCAATATCTCTGCAAAAGAACAGTCCAATAAATTACATACTCAAACATACCGCACAAATCCAAAATAGCTCCTTTGAAAATACATGTTAGCTTTCACAATGTTTTCATTTTTATTCTTCCAAGATCATCACTGAGTCTGCAGTACAAGGCTGGGGATGTCAGCAGGCAGTGAATTTTAGTGTCTGACCCCGTTCCCATGTAAGTCTATCACAAACATTCCACTGGGAACCGCATTAACATCTTTGTACTAAATGTCTCTGCTCTCTGAACCTAAGCTGTGCCAACTTCTTCTCAGCCATCTGTGGCACCCTGCAGTTTGGAATCACAGCCATGTCAGCTGATAGAAAGACACAGATCAATTCATCCATCTCCTCAATAAGGAACTGGTCTCTGCCCTGGCTCTCGCAATTAGCCCCAAGGAAAGGAAAAGGAGCAATATTCCACTCCTGTCAATGCAATGTACTTGTAACTAGACCACAGGAGCTGCAGTGTGTTTTTCTGACAGTCTCTAGAGTTTCATTTATGCTCTGTTCAGTTCAGTTTTATCTGCTCCACAGACAGGGCAGTTTTTTGTAGAAAAGAGGTTAAAAAAGAAACCAAGAACAGACTAAGGATCATATTTTAAAACATTAATTGATATAGTTCTGATGATTAAAGGTTCTACCCTGGTTTTGTCAGCAGCAACAGTGGAGCATATTTTTGAAAGGATAGCTTAAAAAAAAACCCACTCTTTCTCTCTCATTTTTTATCTAGAACTCATTTCCATCACTTTTTGATGTTGAATAACCTGGAAGTAATTTCAGCTCAAGAATATGCTGTTATATCCCTGGCACAGTGTTCTTTTTACTCAAATCACTTGCCCCAAATCATGGGACTCAAGCAGGTGGAGGGCTGTCTTTCCATCATGCTGCTGGCTCTCATGTGTGCACAGGAATGAGGGCAACATTAGCCAGTGTGTCTAGGGCTGAGAACCCACTTCTAGTCATTTTAGGAAACCCACTGTGGTTTCTCAACTCATGCACTTTAACTCCCCAAAATCAGGTATAAGAGACAGCATTGCAATATGCAAACTCACATGATCCTGCCACACACATCATTCATACACATTTTACTTTCAAGCCAGATAAGAAATGGACCAGTCTAGACAAAAGAGTGTCTAGTTCCCTGCTTTTTTTACACTATTCAACACAAGGTATGCCCACTATACTTTTTGTTAGTTTTCCCCCACAGGCAGTCTGTCAGTTGCAGTCTGTTTCACTATTACTTATAGAGATTTCTGTCTCAGGTTTATATCAAGATAGGAATTTTGTAACACCTTCATGGCTTGAACTAGAATTCATAAACTACAGGTTCAAACCACTGTACATTCACCAGCTCAGTGGGAGCTAGTTGCCATTGTGAAAATGTAATTTTGCCCCAAGTATCTGTGCAACCCAAGTCAGGTGAAGGAATCCTTGGTGATTCACCTCTCCCTGAAGAGTAGTTCTTCCTATCCTGTCTCTCAAACTGACACTGTCACCTCTGCTGGGTAGCAGTAGTTTTTGCTGTGTCTGGACAGCCCCAACACAGTTCTGATACCAGTTACAGAGCTGTGGTCCACATCTAACACAAATGGCTACAGGTGGTATTACTTTCAAGCAAGGTGTACAAAGTAATCATCAGGAATACTAGCTTGTTTTGGCCCAACATAACTAAAAGAAGGAGGATATGAGGAGAGAAAACTGGCTGTAACACGCAAGCACAGAATGATACTGGTAGACACAAGCAAAGAAATCTTACAGGATTTCATTAGTAATGAATCAATTACTGATATCACGTAATGGTACAAAGTATTTTGACTTACGTAAGGACATAATTGACACTCACTATGCAGTGAGGCCGTGATGAACGGCTGTTATGTACAATGGTAGCGTAGCTCTGTACCCAAACCCAGCCTCCGTGCTTGGACAGTAGTCGATAGTACTTGGTTGTGACTTGGCCTTTCACCAACACTGTGAATATAATAAAAAAGAAAGCATTTGCTTGGACTTGTGACCACTTCCTGGAGAGATTTATTTGCAAAGCAGGGACTTTTCTTCATCCTCCTACTCCTCCATTAAGCCTCCTCATTCTCCCACCAAACTTAAATACCTCCCCTGCAATGGTATCTGTCCTGCCTCTTTTCATAGCTTCACAGGGACACATTACTGTTTACAAATCATATGTTGCAAACTATTAAGGTTTGTTTTCCTACTTTTCCACTTCATCCAGCTCTCTTATGCTTACATTCTGCAAAAACACTTACTGTTTCTCATCTAACTGAAAAAGAGAAGTTCAAGGCAGCAAAGGTATTTTGAAGTGGACACAACTAGCTTGAATTTTTCCAGTATATTCAGAGGTACTTTTGTCATTCATAGCTTGATAGATCATCGTGTATTTTGCAATGTATTTTATGCCATAATGCTTTTTCCTCTGTAAGCTCTATGTTTTAAAAGGGGAAACTTAAAATGCTTTTTAGTTCTTAAGCACACAAATAAAGCCAAGTGCGGAGAGGTGAATCAGTTATCAGATAGATTTCACTAGAAATGTAATCCTCTATACACCAGTTTGGATTCTCTGTGAATAAAGATGTTTCGGCATAAGGCTATGCTGTAATAGGAGTTGTGCAGCATTTCTAAATATTTAATCTAGCCACAAATATTCCTGGTTCAGTGCCAGGCACTTATCTAATGATTCACTAGAAGATAACACCCAGCCTTTGAAGGTGGTTCTTCTCTTTTTTGACCCTGGAGCATTCCTTTAGGAACTCCATCTCCTTACTTTTCTATACAATCAGTTAGTTATTTTAAATTAGGAAATAAGGGACTGAGCTTGCTACACAAGCTATGTTCAAAAAAAAGTGATCAACAGCAGCAATACTTTTATATAATACATGATTAAGAAATGGAATTACTGCATGCAAATGTAGGGCTTGTACTAGACTGAACTGAGCAGCAAAGCTCACTGAAATTTTGTTCTCTCATTGTACATGCTTGGGGCAGAAGCAGATTCATAATAAGGAAATTGAACAACAGCTTTCTCTTTTAGCCAACTCTAGTAGAGCAAATGACCATATGAAATGAAAATATATGGCCTTATAATTAGTATTTGTAGAAGATTTTTTCTGACAGGGAGGGCATTCAATGTTAACTTGGGAACTAAAGAGTGCATAATTTGGGGGGGTTGTTTACAGTTTGGTAGTTAACTATATGGCTCTCAGTTATCACTGGGGTTGGCTTTTTTTTTGTTCAGTTTTTATTTGGGGGAGTAGAGGGTTGTAATTTCAACAGTAATCAGAGACTGCAGTAGTCTGAATAATGTGAATAGCCCAATGTGAGACTGACAGAAGCAGGAGAGAAAGAGTTCTTGTGCTTGCTAAAAGGTCCTCTAAGTCTGTAGGATATAGGCCATCTCTCTGGACTGCTTACTCTCCTACCCATCTGCGCATGTCATAACGTATTTAAACCTTTCTTCAAATCCACTTAATCTCCCTAAGAAAATCAGGCTTTTATGAAATGGCTATAGAGGGGTCTTTCTAGAAGTGACAGTTCCCCTTCCATTACAGGATATGGTATCCATTTGTTCAGAAAGCAACAAGATGAACAACAACATCTTGCAGTTCATGCAAAAACCCACCCTTGCTGACACCAAGCCACTACCATTTAGAGTTTGAAGTCTCTCTTAGATACTGCCTTTTTGCCTCATACTTCCTGGTATCTTTTTTCATGCCTATATTTCTACACAGAGTATTCAATGGGGTGGAGGTGTGCATATGTACAGATATTTAAGAAAATCATGAGCAATATGAGAGTAAGTGTGGAAACACACCTACAAAATATAGAGGCATGAGCACTTTTTAAGTGCAATATATGGCTCCAAGGTAAAGCTACTCAAAGATTCATTGTAACAATGCCAAATAACTCTGTTATAAAAATGTTTGTTAATAATCAGCTATGTGTCATGGAATCGCTGTTTCTTGGTGTTCTATAATTCAAATGGCCCAGTTCTAGGAAATGATGTTTACATTTTGGCCTAGATCATCTAACAGATACTTTTTGTAATGTGGTCTAAGCTTTTCAGAGCAAAGTCTTCATGCTAGTTTAATGCTCAGGTTTTTCTTGAATTCAAAATGTCTGGCTATTCAGACTTCCAAAACAGAAATTAATGTTGTAGTGGGTTACTAAAGTTCTTCTTTGTGCTTTGGGACCAGCTTTGACTTTCTCTCTCACTGATACTGATTTTTTTTTTTTTAAATGACAGACCAGAAGTTCTTCCGTGTGCTTTGGGACTAGCTTTGACTTTCTCTCTCAGTGATTTTTTTTTTTAAATCTGTGTTTTAGATCTCAAGACAGTATTTTAAAAGATGTGTAAACCACTGAGGACTATAGTGTTCAGCTTTCTTTCCTAATTATATGTTTTAACCAATATTTCTCCTGGGACAGGGAAGGACTCCATGTCTCCTGCATTTTTAGCAATCTGAGGAAAGTCTGACCTTGGCTGGGGGATAGTAGCTGCACTTCCGATACAGTAAATGAGGTCAATTTCCATTTGGCTCTGTGTTAAATTACCCTCTTTGATGCTGATTGGGAAACCTCAGAAATGGGAGTGAGGTAAATCCATTACCAAGACAATCTGTGCAGGCCCAGACTTCTTGGTGGCCTCCACAGCAATCAAACAGGGAGGATTCAGTGGTTTTACCCTTGGCTTTTAGATGTGCCATTTGTAACTGGGTGTTCCGCTGTTGTTGTTCCCTCCTGGTTTAGCAGGGAAGCCTGAAAAAGGGACTGGGCTGGCTGGGCTGGTCCTTCTGGTCTGTCACAGATGGATATTTTAAAAGGCTCCAGCAGGCTCATGGGCATGTGGCTGAGAGTTCCCAGCCTGCACTTAAGGATCCGCTAAGAGAAATGGACTTCTCGGTTCTTCACTTGCAGAGGTTATTGTTTTAGCTCCCTTGGCGCACACACAACCTGGCATGTCATCAGTCCAACCCTCAGGCAGCATGGTCAGTGGACGGTGCCCTAGCAGACTCTCAAGTTCTTTTGCCCTCTTAAAAACTCGTACAGCTCTGCCAGAAGGCTTGATTACTGGGGAACCAAATGACTCAATGCCATAGACAGAGTGTAAACTGTGGTCTGCTATAAGAAAGGTTCTATAAATATGTAGGTTGATTTCCAGGAAGTGGCAGAACACTTTGGTGATGACATCAGCTGAGTCTGGGGCTTGCCCTGCCAAGGCAGAGAGATGTGACTCTCATAAAAGTTAACGTGGGAAGAGCAATGATGTTACAACATGTGGGACGCAAAAAATCCTCCTCACAGAGAGATAATGGTACAAATGAAGTGATTTCTCTAAGGCCAGAAAAATATTTTGTCAATACTGGAGTAGAGGAATATTTTATCAGTACTGGAACAGCTTCTCTATCCCTTCTTTTAGAACACAAGATTTTTAGGCAGGGACTCATTATTTGTGTGGCCACATTTCCCCAGTTGCAGAGCAAAGACTGTGTATACTGATGGTGCTATAGAAATAAATAGCTCTAGTTCAAATGCCAGAAGCTTTTTCATATAGCTGGAAGTTAATCAAATCCTGTTTAAAACAGGAAATACTGTTTGCTGCCAGCATACCTTAGGCAAATATTCACATCTACATTTTCCTCATAGTCTGATGTTATACCCCTTATATTCCTTCTAACTTGTTCCCCTCACTGTTTCCTTTTTTTTGTTCTCTGTGCTGCCTAACTCAAAGTTCAGTTGTTTTAGGTCTTCAGTTTGGGAATATTTTTTTTCCCTTTTGAAAAAGCCATTGATTCCTCTAGTTTAGGGTTGCCTTTTTTTTTTTTTTACTACATTTTCCTCATAGTCTGATGTTATACCCCTTATATTCCTTCTAACTTGTTCCCCTCACTGTTTCCTTTTTTTTGTTCTCTGTGCTGCCTAACTCAAAGTTCAGTTGTTTTAGGTCTTCAGTTTGGGAATATTTTTTTTCCCTTTTGAAAAAGCCATTGATTCCTCTAGTTTAGGGTTCTCTTTTTTTTTTTTTTACTTTTTTTTTTTCCTTAATACCCTTATTAGGTGTAACATGTTTCTCTCCAGATTTCTTCATCAGATGACACTTAATCATCAAATTGTTTTATAGAATGGTACGTCAAACTTGCCAACCTTTTACTGTTCATGTTCCTAAGACATTTACTGATGGATGGTGGGGGAGTTATAACAGTGCTCCCCAGAGGAAGTTTGTACACTTTACATCTGTTTTAATAATTCCTATTACTTGATATTCTGACTGTGATTCTGCACTGTTCCCACTCTTGCCCAAGCATTAGCCATTATTTTTTGTTTCTTGGAATTTGTTTGCTTTGAAACTTTCATAAATTTCTATGCATATGTCTCACATTTTTCTTCTGCTTTTAAACTTTAAAATGATTTATCTTTGTAATTCAGATATAGTATCTAGACAACTGTTTTTAGTTATTCTGCTTGGTTGAGGTTTTTTTTCCTTGGGGATGGTGGGGGAGAATTAATTCAGTAAACATGGTGTGTCTCTTCATTTAAAACTCCAGTTGTACATAGATCAAATTGGCAGCCAAGTCTTCTATCCTGCACACAGAATTATCCATTGCTCAGCTCTAAAAGTCATCTTTTCCAGAGATGACTGTGGCTATAATGGAATCATCTCTCTACTGGTTGACATAGGTATTTCAAATGGTCTCATGAAAATAATGAGTGTTATGTTGTCCAGGTCAACAGTCACATCCAGATGCAGACATTAACACTACGAAGAGAATGTCTCCAAGAGGACATTGCCACGTACCCAGGTCACTCTAGTTTTCAGTTTGCAATGGCCCAGAGTATTCAGCAATGTTTTGGTAAATATGAATTTGCTGTAAAGATCAGTTTCTGCTTTCCCAGGTGTAGCAGACACTGTCATCAACAGAATTTGGCGCTTGGAATTTCAGCACTGACTTGCAAAATACAGTTACATCCTCCTTTATATTCAAGATCCTCATGAGCAGCACATATGAAGGTGAAGACCTGACTACTTTAGCCTTCAGGAAGCCTGAGAGAAGGATTTGACCCTGGCTGCTTTCTGCCCACAGGAGCAATCTGGAAAAAAATTCACTGACATTGGTTTTTGGATGTCATCTTTGCATCGTATGGGCTCCGGCAGACTGAGCCAAATCCAGAGTTCAACTATTCCCTCAATTTGCTTCGCAAATTAATGTGCTACTGAATGAACTACTTCCCAAATCCAGATGTTTGAAGATATGATTAGTGTCTCTGTTGGCAGATGGGGAATTATTAAATGTGTAATTTTTTTTCCTGACACTCCATTCTCCAAACCTCATCCACATGCTATTAATGAACATTCATCTAAGGATTTTTTTGGTTTGCATTCACTTCAAACATGGAACGATTATTGCTAACATATTTCAGAGGAATGGGGAGCTGTTGCGTAATTTTTCTTCTAACAACAGAGGCTAGTAAAGTTCAGATTTTCCCCTCTGACTCACTCATTTGCTCTTTTGCTTGTTTTTTTTTCAGGAGTTCACCACCGAGAATCAAGTCCAAATTTTCAAAAGAGCCTAGATCCTTTAAGTAGAAAGATAAAAGTGGCCAGATATGTTCTTTTTCAGAAGCACAACGTATTGAGTATCTAACTTATTTGCAGAACTAATGGTCCCCTTAAGTGATAGCCAAGCACTTTTGAAAATCTAGCTCCAGTCAAGATTTGGAAAGCTTTCTCTACTTTCCAGCATAGTGCCTGCTGTCTGCAAAACTTCTCACTCTACTTAATAAATTTCAGTCTAGCACTCCTTTTACTTACGCAGATGATGAGCATATCGTAAATGGAACACATCACAGCCATGAACATGGTGGTAGAGGGTTTTTTCTATCAGATCTTGGGGCTCATATCCAGTTAATTCAGTCACCCTGGAAAAGTAAGATTTCATAATAAGCAAAATATCTAGGAACATTCAGTTTCATTAACCTAACATTTGATTGTGCCAACAAATAAAGTGCCTAAAGACTGCAAGACAAAATGTTAGTTTTGGAAACAGAATCCTCATCTTTATAAGAAAATAAACTCTCTCAACAAGCCAAAGCAAGGTGCAGCTATTCCCTGGCTAGCCTTACACACAGACAGGAAAAAGAGTTCTTTTACTTATTTCCACTTTGGGCTTCTGCCACTGCCGTGAATGATCCTTTGCACAAAGATCCAGTTGAGGAGCCATTCATGAAACAATAAAACTACTCTTGTGGACTGCTGACATATTTTCATTTGCTGTTGCAAAGATACAAGTGTAGCATGTATGTCAGTCTATAGAAGCTGTGATCATGGTCTATAAATAATTTTAGGCTAATGCCTAACAGAAGAAGGAAGCAGGAGTTTATTCCAGCTGAGAATGTGAAAAGACAAGGAGCAATGAAGATCACAGGCTAAGAAAAGGAAGGCTGAAGCTAGACTTCAGAAACACTACCTCACATGATAAGAAGTAGAATAATAGAACAAATTTAAAACATCATCAGTTCTGCAGATGTTAAAGAACCAGACTACACTGGTCAGACTTACACTGGGTCACACCTGAAGAGTCAAGCTTCATGGTTCAAAATGGACTTTTGCTTATTTAGAAATGTTGCTTGAGAATGAGAAATCCTTAAAGTACATTGTGCAACTCAGCCATATTATGGCTTGTTTACTTAGTATTGCTGGGGGTGCTTTATGCTGTCCTGGTCTTTCTTCACCTAAAAAGGCAGAACAGAGGTACTACCCAAAGGCATGTCTACATTAACAAGCAACACAATCCATTAGCAGCCAATTTGTAGAATAAAATTAGTACTGCTGAGGATCTACTTCTGCAGCAGCAGCTGCATCTGCATGTTTTAATTTCAGGACTTTCACTTGGGACTAGCTCTAGTCCAGGCTTGTGGACTGAAAGCTTTATGAAAGTTGCAGTGCCTTAGACATGCTCTTGGAAATTGTCTTCCAGTTTCGATTCATCCAGAAGGAATTCAGTTCATATACGTAAGGTCCCTTTATGACATGAACTGCAGTGCAATGAGTGGGGACAGTCAGGACATTCACATCAAAAGTATGCTTCTGTGCTGAACTTAAACACTAAGGAGGGTACACCGTATCACAGAATAACACAGTAGTGTCTACAGAAATGAATACAGGGGGCTCAAACAACATGTCATGGGGGATTGCAGATAATATAAACTTTGATTACTTTTTTTTTTTTTGCAAAGATGCATCTTCTTTACTTTTACCCTAATGCTAAGCAATCATGTGGCCCCCACAGAGACTAAGACTTCACATTATTGAATATTATTATATCAAGTGCTCTTCACATACTTGCAAGAGAGCACTGTGGGGTGGGATACTTCTGAAGAAAATCAGAAAGGAAAAAAAAAGTGCCTTTGTGGTCTGATTTATTATAAATACAGTACAAATACAGCTATACCTCCCCTAGCTGTTCCTTCATCTGGGAAACTCTTGCATGCCTTTGCCTCAGTCAGGGACTGCCAACGCAGAGTGAGCACATGTGCTCTCTTTCTGCAGCAGGATATGTGAATATATGCTTGTTTCTCGTCTGCAGTGTTTGCTCTCCCTCCTGGCTTTCAATTCTAGGGGCCAAAATTCTCACTTAAGCCTATCAGCATGGTGAAATAGTGGTGAAAGGTCCTGTTCAGGTTTCAGTGCTCCTTCTGACTTCAGTGCAATTAAAACAAGGGTGGCAGTTTCATCCTACTCACTTAATTGGTGAGTACAGAAACAGCTAATCCAAAACCAAACAGAATGCCACAAACCTAAGCCAGGTGTTGATTTTTCTGGAGGTGCAGTCTCACTTTGAAGCTGGTCTTCTCATAGGCCAAAAAACCACATCATTAATAGTTATGAGGACACCCAAACTTTTAAAAAGTTTTAATATGGAAATAAAGCTGCTTGACTTCCTTAACACAAAATCAAGCCCTCAATAAGCCACTGCAGGGAACCTGGACTCTAAAGATTGTTCTTTGCATGTCTCAGGGCAACCAGCTTGCCCAGTGATCAGTTCTGCCCTCTAGAGTTACCTAAAACCTTTGTAAACCATGTAGTCATGAATGAATAGGCTGCACCAAGAAAATCAGAAACAGCACTTCGGAGGGAAGTAACTGTCTCCTTTTTCCAGTGATCTTGATAAATGAACTCTTGCATGTTTTAGATTGTATCAAGTGTTTAGAAAGGTTTATTTAACCACTCCTTCCTATGTCCGCCGTGACTGTTACCTCCAAACATCTAGCAACGCTTTTTCTTTTATGGGTACCAGAAGCAAGCCTGAAAGCAGTTTTGTCATATTCCTAATATCTCCCTGCTCTGAGCAAACATAATTTGGTTTGCTCGGCTGGGAGAGCAAAGGGCTTTGGTAATGCTTAATATCGCTGATTGTCCTGTGTGTAGATGACACCCGTCTGCTCATTGGTAAACATAGCTATGCAACAGTACTGGTTCTTTCTATCTGTGCTCCTGTCAGCACCTCTGGTTGTACTGTCTCCTTTGAAGACACTTATGTCTTCAGGGAATTCCTTTTAGGCACATCATTTCCTTTTTGCCACATGCAAAGACATGTTGCTGAACTCCTTGTGCTTCTTTGTAGCTGTTATATTAAGTAAAGCATGCCAAAAAAGAAAAAAAAAAAAAAGAAAAAGAAAAAGAAAAAGAAAAAAGAAAAAAAAAAGGGATTCCAGAAACAACTAGGTCTTTGTATTTCAGCAGCTGATGACCCACTATCTCACTGACTTAGGATGGGGAAAGAGCATGTTCTTGCATGGTTGACCTGCCATGCAAAACTTCCCCACTGTCTTGGACGCAGACTCTTTTTCACTGTTACACTTGAATATAATTCCTGCTTCTTGAAAATCCAGCATGCCAGAGAAGTGAGAGAGTATGTGACATACTGCTTCACACGCAGGGATTTTTGAAGAATGATCATCTCGTCAATAGTCAAATCTGTGATACCATCTTGGGGTTTCCCCTCAAGGTATCTTGAACTGCACAGTACAAAGTATCATTGTATACTAAAAGATACCATATTTCAAAAGAGAGGAATGAATCGCTTCGTATCTCCTTCAGTTCTGGTTTTGTGCTCTTGTTAGCTGGTATGCCAGCTATATCTGCTGAGAGTGGAGGCAGGGTTCTCTTTCCTTAGCAATAGCTGTTTTACCAAGTTTTGTTTAAGAAGGCTGTTTTCACATAGTAGCCAATTGAATTAATTACCCATTAGTAGGGTTGGTTTCACATTGCTAAGGCATTACACTAAATTGCAGAAGTCTATGTTTTCTTACTATTTTGTCAAAAGCTTTCTGGATGACCCCAGTACATATTTGACCACAGTGTTTCAGTTGTGGGTTTGGTTTTTTTTGTAAATTATGGATGGATGATGGTACATCCTTATTCCTTTCAGTAGCTTTGTATGTTAAAATTTATCTACTTTAAGGTAAAAGTGTATTACTGCTCATCTGCCTATTACTCAGAGCAAGAAGGCTTTGGTTGACTCTCTGAAGCTGTAGGTAACTTAAGGTTAAATTGTATAGGCTCTTATATGTTGGCATTGAAGACAAAGTATGGTCTGTCCAGCTACCTGAAGGGCTTTGAAGACTGACCCGGGCTTTGTGTTCCAGATCTATTTTGGAGTGTTTTACTTTTTCATGGATACATCTGTTTGGAAACCACTGTAGCTTATGATAACACTTTACTTTGAAAACATTCTATGCT
Source organism: Calidris pugnax (assembly GCF_001431845.1). Taxonomy (NCBI): domain Eukaryota; kingdom Metazoa; phylum Chordata; class Aves; order Charadriiformes; family Scolopacidae; genus Calidris; species Calidris pugnax. The sequence continues at coordinate 6,234,206 of NW_015090805.1, forward strand.
AGAAATTAAATAGCTGCTTACCTGGAGTCTAGGAATATTAATTTTAAGTCCAAACTTGCTCGGAACATAAACATATTACTGTGAAGTTTGATTTCAGTGATTGCACTGGGAGGTAAAGATTGACCTACAGCCACCAGTCCAACGATTTGGTAACAGGAATCATACAAAGACATATCTAGCATATATTGCCGTATCTTCAAATAGCCACTGCAATGGATCACCTGGCATGAGAAGAAAACACATTCAATATCTGATGGCAATATCTGCAAGTCAGCTGACCACCCAGTTTCAATGAGGTCATAAAACAATATACCCTTGTAACACTTGAATACTGCATAGTCTGTTTAGGCTTCAGAAGTCTATTTATTTATTCAGAAGTGTATGTAATTAATTTAGTTTTTGTGTTTACTGCCAACATGATTAATCCAGTATTAAAGCACATGTTCTTTGAAACTATCTAGTCTGCTTTCTATTTAATACTTTAAACTTTCTTTGATATAGATTTCTTATAGATCAGTCAGAATTCCTGTTCACTAACCAAAAAAAATGGAAGTTGCTTTTTTAAATTACTCACTCTCTCTCTCACACACACAGAGGTATATATAAAAATTTACATTTTAAGGAGTTATTATTCTGATGAAAAATAGACACTTTAAAAATCCTATGGAGATTAACACATCACATTTATAAATATTAACTGCTGTATATGTAACTGCACTAGGAATTAGTTTTAAGTTCTCCAGCCAAGTTCAGATGATGTTCTTTTGACATATGACCAAGCCCAAGGTCTTGAAACCAGATTCCTGAAACCCTGTATACAATTCCTAACCACAGGAGTGATAACTTCGGTGTTAGACTGTAAAAATTCACAATGTCAGGTGAAGTGGGGAAGAAATTGTTACCTGGGGACTCTTCCAGAATGTAAGATTTATTTAACGTAGTGCTGGTAGTGCACAAAGAAATCATTTGTGCACCAGTCAATTTTCTAGTCCAAACAGTAGGCATACTACATGTCCTTCAGCCTAATTTCTGTATTTGTTTGACTTTTAACTGTGTCCAATGGAAAGGAATTAATTTCCACTGTATTTAGTACTCCTGAACAACCTACTAAAGTGTCACCTATAAACAGGGTCCTCCTGTATACCCTTCCTTCCTCCTCTCCAGTCACCATGTGATTAGTATGTTTAGCAAAAGTACAGTAGCAAATACAAATTATGTAAGAACCTACTAATCCCCATGCTACTTGATTCACAAGTTTTTGCTGTGCTTCAGCTACTCAAGTGATATTTTCAAAATTTTTAAGTCCTGACTCTAAGTGCAGTCAAAAAGAATAAATTTAGGCCAACATCTCTCTAGAAAAATGCATCCTTGAACGTTTCACTGTGTAAACTTTCAATAATGAGCAAAAGAAGAAAGACGATCCCTCTGAATAACAGTCATAAATGGGGAAAATAAAAAACACAGAGAGATACCACCACCACTACAAGCTCTAGTCTTTCCTGATTTTAGATTCAGCTTTGGGACAGAATAATTTTTTTGCTGGAAAGCAGCTGAGCAAACAGGGGTCCATGTAATGAAGAATTATCAGTTTAACCAAGTAGATAGCAGTGTAAATAGACAGATATATATCTGGACCTTGAACACATTCCTTAAAAGAGCTCTGCTTCTCTTGCGTACTTTCCTTTTTGTTTTTGAATGACAAACAAAATCAATCCTCACCAGATTGTATGTGAAGTACCCTTCTCTCCTGATGCTTAAGTGATAGAATTATACTGTGTTGCTCAAAGAGCAACAAATGCACACTGTAAATCTGAAAATAAGAACTACCTGAATGGCAGGTGTTTTTATAGAATCTTAGCATTGTTGTGGCTTCTTGATTTCATGTAATAAATAGAAAATTAATACAAATGATGAGATTTAGAAACAAACTTGGTGGTTTACTGCAATTCAACCCTGAACCAACCCTGAACTGATATTAATCATTGGTTAGGGTAACATTATGGTCTCATTAATTTTGAGGTAATTCTGGTCAGGCCAATGAGGTGACTTGTGCAACTGGGTGGCTGCTCAGCCGGAGCATGGTAACACCAGGGCAATGGAATGTGGAAAGACTTCCAAGTTCCTGTGTCTGGGTTCCTGTGTCACCTGTCTGCAATTACATAGGGGAATAAGACCTGGCTGTGCATTCTCCTTGAACCTCCATGGGTGCACTCCAGCCAGTTCCCCATCTGGAAGATCATGAATCAGGATGTGGGAATCTGCCACAAAGCAAACTCCAACTCACTGTGAGAGTGTCTAGACTTGCATTACTAAGGGAATCTGCAACCAGTAGTGGCATTTTCTGCATCTTTTCTGATTCTTTCTATCACAGATTTTGCTTTTTTTGCTACACATATGTAAAAAACCCTAAATAAATAAATTTGGCACTTGTTGAATACTTAAGGGGGAAGGGGGAGGAGGTTTATATACATTACCTTGTAGCCACTGCATGTCAATCCTGCATTCCTTTTGGCTAGGACACACTTCATTCTCAGGAAAAACGATCTCTCAATTTCATATTCTGGAAGAATAAACCACACTATTTATTACTGAAGATTTCAAAACTGTCCATAACATTGCCTTTTGTGATTTAACAGATGTCTTTATGTCTCAGCTGTCTTTATGTCTCAGCCTTAGGCAGCAATGGAAGTCAGCCATTCAACTTTCCCACTCAATCTCTGCCCTCAGGATTTATTTCTCTTTCCTGTTAGGGTTGTCCATGAAAGTTGAACAGGTCAACATAACTAGGTCTCCAAATTCATGGTTTTACCACCCTTCACAAGGCAATCACCTTGTTTCTGAACAGCTAGGTACCAGCCCATACTGATAAAAGGAAGGAAATGTCTCCTTTGCAACATAGGTGAATGTACTGTCCAGAATAATAGCAGAATGGAAAACAAGAACATTCATTTGTTTTGTAATAATTTGAGTGTACATAGCTAGTCATTCCCAGACTGCTGAACTTCTGGCCTTCATATGCAATATTATTACCTGTTTCACTGGCTTCCAAAACCATCTTGGTAGATGGTTTTTAAACAAGTATCTTCATGGATAATCTCCAGAAATGTTTTAAAGTTAAATATTGCTCAGGTACATACACACTTGCTGCTAAGAATAAGTTACTATTCTCTTTTATGTTAATTTTTCCTTAATAACAGTTCAGACTGTTAAGAGTTTGGCCTTTTTTTACTGAAAGTTGCAGTTCGGCAGAACACAACTATATCAGGAAAAGAAAACTCATTTGGTACATTTTTTAATAGGAAAATCAGAGAAGCGGGAGGGGGGTCAGATTTGTTGCAATGTGTATTACCTCCTAACTCCCCACAGGGTTTGATCCAAAGTCCACTGTATTCAGTTGGATTCTTGCTTTAATTTGATTTAACTGTTGAGTTGTGTTCCCGAGTTTTGTGTATCCATCACCCAATTAACACCTCTTAGCCACACACCTGCAGTGGTTTGAACCTCAGACCACTACCTGGAAACCAATAAACTCTCTACATTAAGTTCTGAGTTTAAAAGTCTGAAGATACAACCACAGAAAAAACGATCTAGTCAATAGGGAAAATAAATGCACTATGTAGTGCATCTCAACTAGTATTAGCCTTCTTGAGTATTTGAATTTTCCATTAATCTTCCCAATGCAAATTAGATCCATATGGGGAAAAATAGGCACTTAAATGAACTGGCACATCTACTACAGAGTTTTAAATACAAATGTATACAGTTTGGTGGGAGGAAACTATATAGTATAGATTACTATTGCTGAAGCATGATCTCATGAGTAAAGAATGGATCTGGGAGTTGGGAACATCAATGCAATTCATGGCTTCAATACAGATTTTCTGTGTGACCTACCACTAGTGCTTGCTTTCTTTCTGCTGCAGTCCCATTCACATAAAATAAAGGTAACTATCTCCCTTCAAGGGTGCCAAGGGAGAAAAATAATTAACGTACAGTAATGAGGATACAAAGACCATCTTCGGATATGAACTGAGTTGCTAGCAATTCTAATGACTTACATTCTTCTACAAAAATAGATGATAAGTGGAATTGGAAGCAATGCCTTAAACTTTTTTCCCAAATTGAAATTTGGAATATTTAGGAAATTTGGATTTCCCAAATATCCTGCCACAAGACCTAAAAGAGTCTCTTTCAGTACAAGATCCTTCCACATAACCTTATTCATTAGCCTTCAATTTGCTGCTTGCATCATTTTGAAATGTTACTGCAGACTAACGCACTGCTACAGAAACACTCAGTTAGCTCTAACTTCACTATTCCACCAGGAATAGGTTTTGATGTATGGTGTAGTCTTTAGGTGTCTATAAAACTATAGTAGTACTCAGACTCTAAGATAACATTTTTCCTTTGTTATTTAAAATTGGTAATAATTTCATTATTTGAAAGGAGATCTTGTCTCCTTGATATCATGATGGTAGATTGTAAGCAAGAGGTCTCATTGGAACACAAGTCCTTGTAACTAGTTACAGGCTTCTAGGAAATCAGAAGGGTGATTAAAACAATTCAAGGGTAAGGATGCTGTATGGTGTAGAACAGAGTAAGAGGGATAGAGTTACACCCCAACACTAAGTGGTATGGGGAGGGAAAGGTGATAAAATTGTAATTCAATAGTACCTGCATGTGATTTGTGAGACTGAGGTGTAATAATCAGTAGCTTTGTCATTGTGTGTAATTAAGTGGAAAAATTATATTTGTTGCTAAACCAACAAACACTAGTCTCTTAACTCAGTTACATCTCATACCTGAATCTATAGAGGGAAAATTTACCCATGAGGTAACTGGAGGCTCATCTCAGAGTTTCTATTTTTGAGACTGATGTTTGAGGCTGATATAAACCCATTTTGAGCTGATATTAAGATGTCTTAAGTAAGCAAAAGGAGAGACAGCCCATGTGGCCCTGAGTGACATACTGCCTTTTTACCTGAAGAAGCCAAAGTACTGTATACATGATGGTAAGTGTTCCTGCTCCTGTGTGTACTAAGAGTGGTTGTGTTTGTGTGGGAGCCTAGTGTCACTCTGAGAGTTGCCATTTTGGAGGGTGAAAGAGCAGAATGTGTCTAAGAAGAAAAGGAGAGCCTGACGATTCCTGGATAATCTGGGGACATAACAACTGAAAACACAGTTATTTAGTAATGCAGCTTGACCCATAGCACAGGTGGATGCAGAGGGCCACAGCATTTTTAACCAGCCAGCTGGGATTGTTACATGGCTGGTTAAGGCTAGTTGTTGTGTCAAGGTGTCTAGTGAATAATGTGCAGGTGCTACATGGCGTCTGGCATCTTGTTTGGAGGATTAGAGCTGAAGAATACAAAAGCCACCAGAGATCCTCATGAGTATGTGAGTATAAAATCTACTAGCAAGCTTTGAGACTGACTTGCTGGCAAAAAAAGAGCAAAATCAGGCCATTCATGTTGTTCATGCTTGCATGAATGCTATTAGTGTGTATGTGGTACCTGTAAAAGCACTGTTTTGCTGTCCGTGTTGATCTATTATTGGTGGGCTCTGTGTACATATGTGTGTTTGTGCACACCTACCGGGAATAAAACCATCTCCAGATCTGACCAAGAAACTGCAAAATATAAAGTCACAGGAAGACCAAAACCTTCATATAAATAATCTAGATCTGTAAGACTGGACAGTGTGAATTACTATTCATATTAACTGATACCTTTGCCAGTGTGAATCCTCAATACCCTTAAAAGTAGCAGAAGGGGGTAACAAAGAAAAAAAGAACTAAAGTAAATTTGTAATTGTAAAGCTGATTGGGAAATAAAGAGCCCTAGTATCCTGCTGGATCCTAACACATCCATCAATATAATGTAAAAGTTAAAATATAACCTCCAGGCTGTACCTGATGCAATTAAGATGATCTACTCTGATGAAGAGAATGTAGGAAGAAAATGAGGTACTTAAAGGTTTAGCAAGCGAAGAGGGAGACACTAAATATTCAAATAGGAGAAATCAGATGAGCTGTGAGAAGAGTGATTACTAATGCATGCTGTCCTGCTGCAGAGGTTAATCACTAAATTGTGAGGAGATGGTAGGCATGAAAGCTCAGTTATAAAGCAGGAAAAAAGCCTGTAGCATAAATAGCCAGCATCTGCTGTAAAAGCAGAATGGCTTGAGATGTCCGGGGATGTAGCAAAAGTCTTAAATTAGGGAAGAAAGAAACACAGTATACGTAAAATAAGCATTTCAGGCTTGAGTAAGAGGTGAATGTAACCAATTATTCTTCGGAGTTAAGTGATTTTATCATTCAGAATTAAGATTTGAAAAACTGGAAAAATATAACAACTTAAAGCATCTTGACCTAGTAAAGTAATTATTGATATCACTAGTGTTCTTTTAAGCAAGCATGTAAGCACAGCACATATAAATAACAGAAGGAATCTTAGGCTATCAAGAAGGTAAAAGAGGTTTCGAACAGGGAAGAAACCTACCAAGAGCTACCAGTTCTTAGGTATTTAAAGGTTGAGAGAACTGTGGGTTAAGCGCATACATGTGAAACTTAACAGAGAGAATAATGAATAGTAAAATATTATGACTGAATCAGAATATAAGCAACACTGACAGAAAATAGCCTTCTTAATTTAATTAGAGAATATTCATACCATCTAATAAACAAAGCTTAACCACTGTAGTGAATTATTCTGAAATGTTAACTATGTAAATGCATCACTGTAAGTGATGTTAACATCTTTCCTTTAAGTGTTAAGAAAATGTTAAAAATCTATGTATAAACTATGTCTGTTTGTTATAGAGAAAAGATGAAACCAACAGGTTGCAGACATCAGCTAATGAAGGATGAGAAACAAAATGCTACTGGGTAGACAAGAAAGCCTTGTGGAGATGTTCCAGCTGAGTAAACACACACACAAAAAAGCCCTGTTAGTAACAATTTTTGTTGGTTTTTGTCTTCCATGTGTATCACAGAAGAAAAAGTAATCCATTCAAACTGTATGGATATTGATAACTACATATTGCTTAGCAGTGGTTTTGGTTTGTGGGTTTTTTCCTTCTCTGAAAAGGAAGAAAAAGAAGTAAAACCTTATCCAATGTGAAGATGCTTTCAGCTCTAACAAAACAAACCCCATGTCTCTGCATGGAGATGTACTTCATATTATTATTAGTGATAATGACTAAAAGAACACTATTACAGCACTGTAATCTCAGTGTATATACTCTGTGTGTGTTTGTATGGATGTAACTATGTATTTACAAACAGCATTTTTAGAGATGCAAGAAACAAAGGAGACTTCATTAAACACAGCAATGTCTGCCATGGTAAAATGTATTTTTCAACTGTGCCTTCATAACACCTGGAACTGAAATAACTTTATCTTCACACAGTGTGGTATTGAGGATATTTTAGATTGGAGTAAAACGATCTCATATGTCAATTCACATTTGTCACTTCAGGAGATAATATATATTATATTGCCCCATTGACTACAGCTTCCAGAAGCAAGCTGAAAAACTGGGAAACTGACAACAAGCAGAATAGCATTAGAATAGCATAGAATAGCATAGAAATTTCTGTTAGAAGGGACCTACAAGGATCACCTAGTTCACCTGCCTGACCACTTCAGGGCTGACCAAGTTAAGCATGCTGTTAAGGGTATTGTCCAAGTGCCTCTTAAACACTGACAGGCTTGGGGCATCAACAACCTCTCTAGGCATCACAGAATCATAGAATGGTTTGGGTTGGAAGTGGCCTTAAAAAAAATTAGTTCCAACCCCCCTGCCATGGGCAGGGACACCTCCCACTAGAGCAGGTTGCTCAAAGCCCCATCCAGCCTGGCCTCGAACACCTCCAGGGATGGGGCATCCACAACTTCTCTGGGCAAGCTGTTCCAGTGTCTCACCCCCCTCACAGTGGAGAATTTCTTCCTGATACCTAATCTAAATCTCCCCTCTTTCAGTTTAAAACCGTTACCTGTTGTCCTACCACTACACTCCCTGATAAAGCATCCCTCCCTGTTTCTCCTGTAGGCCCCCTTCAGGTACTGGAAGGCTGTTATAAGATCTCCCCGGAGCCTTCTCTTCTCCAGGCTGGACAATACCAACTCACTCGGTCTGTTTTCATATGAGAGGCGCTCCAGCCCTCTGATCATCTTTGTGGCCCTTCGATGGACCTGTTCCAACATGTCCATGTCCTTCCTGTGCTGAGGACTCCAAAGCTGGACACAGTACTCTGGGTGGGGTCTCATGAGAGCAGAATAGAGGGGCAGAATCACCTCCCTCGACCTGCTGGCCACACTTCTTTTGATGCAGCCCAGGATGAGGTTGGCTTTCTGGGCTGGCAGCGCACATTGCCAGCTCAGGTTGAGCTTCTCATCCACCAACACCCCCAAGTCCTTTTCCTCAGGGCTGTTCTCCAGCCATTCTCCACTCAATCTGTATTGTGCCTGGGATTGCCATGGGCCAGGTGCACCTTGCACTTGGTTTGGTTGACCTTCATGAGGTTCACATGGGCCCACTTCTCAAGCCTGTCCAGGACCCTCTGGATGGCATCCCTTCCCTCCAGAGGGTCAACCATGCCACACATCTTGGTGTCACTAGCAAACTTGCTGAGGATGTACTTTATTCCACTATCCATGTGCTGACAAAAATGTTGAACAGCACTGGTCTGAGTACTGACCCCTGAGGAACACCACTTGTCACTGGCTTCCACCTGGACATTGAGCCGTTGACCACAACCCTTTGAGTGCAGCCATCTAGCCAGTTCCTGATCCATTGAGTGGTCCATCCATCAAATCCCTGTCTCTCTAGTTTAGAGACCAGAAGTCATGTGGGACAGCATCAAACACTTCGCTGAGTCCAAGTAGATGACGTCTGCAACTCTGCTATTGCCTACCAATGATGTAGCATATTCATAGAAGGCCACCAAATTTGTCAGGCATGACTTGCCCTTCGGGAAGCCATGTTGGCTGTCACCAATCACCTTCTTATTTCCCATGTGCCTTAGCAGCGATTCAAGGAGAATCTGCTCCAGGAGCTTGCTGGGTACAGAGGTGGGACTGACCGGCCTGTAGTTCCCTAGGTTTTCTTTTTTTCCCTTTTTGAAAAAGGGGAAAGACAGTTACAGTGTTTGAACTGGCTTTGACTGGAAGCCAGTTCCAGTGTTTGACCATGCTGTTGGTAAAGAGATGTTTCCTAATGTAAAGTCTGAACCTCCCCTCATGCAGCTTTGAATCATTCACAAGTGTCCTGTCAGTGGATACTGGGGAGAAGAGATTAGTACCTCCCTCTCTGCTTCCCCACCTCAGGAAGCTGCAGAGAGCAATGAGGTTGCCCCTCAGCTTCCTTTCTCCAAACTAGACAAACCCACATTCCTTAGCCACTCCTCACAGGACATGCCTTGCAGCCTTTTCACCAGCTTTGTTGCTCCCTTCTGGATGCATTCAAGGACCTTTGCACTCTTCTTAAATTTTGAGACACAGAACTGCACACAGTACTCAAGGTGAGGCCACATCAATGTTAAATGCAGTGGGATAAACACCTCTTTTGACTGGCTTGTTATACTGTGTTTGATGAACCCCAGAAGGTTGGTTGCCAGGGCCAAACTCAGCTTAGCATCAGCCAGCACCCCCAGATCCCTTTCTGCAGGACTTCTCTCCAGCCACTCCTGTCCCAGACACCTGAGGTTTCAAAAAACTGAGCAGTCACCACAGGGAGATGGCAAATTTTGCTGCAACTCATGCTAATTGTCACTGTTGTTGTATCTCTTACTCAGCACCAATTCTTTCAAATACCTGCTATTCCAGGAAGTCCACCATATATGACAAAACTTGTCTGTTTAATTGCGCCTTCTCTAGCATTTGACATAGCCATCTATAATTCTGACAAACAGCTTGGTGTTTTAACGCAGCAAGGTTTTAACACAGTGTTCCTTTATGAGTGTAAGCATTACAGCATGGGTCTGCTTTTCCCATCTTCTTCACTTTCCACGTCAGCATCTACTTTCCCTCTTTACCCAAATGTGACTTGTTTCCCTCTCCCAAAGAATTTTAAAATATTTGGGAAATTGATCCATCTCTTCATAAATGAGTTGAATGATTTTCAAAATTCGTACATTATTCTCTTCAAGCTTTTTTCAGAAGGTTAGTCAAGAAAATGTCTCTATAGCTGCTATAGCTAAAAAGAAACCTCTGCCCCTGCTTCTAAATTGCTTGAGTATCTTGAAAGGCTCTGATGATAGCTTCCTGAAAAGGAGACCAACCTTTTAGTACAGCTTTTAACATTTCCCAGAACTTATTGATGTTGTGTTTATCTACTACAGGAATTAGAGATGAAAAGCAGAGCTTTAGGGTTCTTTCTAAATGTTTACCCTCCCATTTTTGCACAGTGCTTTTCTTTATCCAGTTATGACGAACACTACTGCAGGTCTATTTTTTTATTCCAACCACTTCTAATATTTGTTATAACTTGGATTCACTTACGATAGCAAATTTCTGATTTTGTTTGCCCTGTATCAATGTCTAAGGTTTGAAAGGGATTGTTCTTTCCCCACTGCTCCACAAACTTTTATTGAAATATTTTTTAAAATTACCTGTGAGACTCTCAGTTTTTATCCTGGAATTCCAATTTTCCAATTTTCCCCAACTAAGTGATTGGTAATAGTTGGAAATGAAAACTGATGCAAGTAAAGTACTAGTTTTGATCAACAGGATTATATACTTTGAGCAGATTTCTCTGTCATTTCTGCTGCTCTTCTTTTGAAGGGTGTAACTGCAGTTACAGAGATCCTGACTTTTTCAATTCGTCTACTAGCAGATATTTTAATAAAATTGAGGTGCCATTTATAATAAGTTTTATAGGGGGAGGCACTGCAAGTCAGAGGCAATATCTGTGTCCAAGATGTTCATTTCAAAGGTATCACTGTTTATTTTTTAGCCAAACTCTATGTTTCCCTTATCAGATTCAGAAAGTTTTTCTATTCTACTAATATATTACTATATTGCCTTGTCATCTTACAGAGGCTCCCTCCCTTGAGCACTGCTACAGTGTAGCTGGGTAGACTCAGTCAAAGCTGTAAGCGAGGCAGAGAGTAAATGGCTTCATTCAAATCTCAGCCCAAACTTATCCATACATTAATATCCTCACAGCTGAAACACAGCAAGCTGGGAATGAGAACACAGAAAAACATTGCTGTCTATGAACATACAGGAGATGCATTTCTTTCTTACAGCACTGAGTACCATTTTTACAAAGTATGCCCTCTCAATCCCTTTTCTTAGCCTTGTGTATCATGTAATACAGTTTCACTGCAAGCACTAATCACGAATAAAAGTGCCTGCTTATATTTTACAGATTTGTATTTTCTTACTCTCATAAACAGAATAAATGTCATGGTAAGGAAAATGATTCTATTTTGGATAAATAATTTATGCATTTGTTCACTCATATTGCACATGACTGCCAAACAGCATTCTCTAAGCATTTCTGTGAAATTATGGTTAGCTTTATGGAAGCCAGAATTGCCCATCCCTGGGGGTGCAACTATGAAATCCATCTTTGCTTTCCACTCCATCTTTCATCTCTTTTGAAAGAAAACAGTCACAAAATTCTGTGGTTTGTATGCTGCTTGCACAGTGAACTGAGAAAAAAGATCATCATAGTTTTTTCCACAGCTTCACCTCTCACGCATTTATTTTTTCTAAGGTAAAAGCTACTGTCTTATATCTGTTTCACAAAGCTCCCAAGTTTTGACATTAGCAAAATAGGGCATAATTTTGTTGCAGAACCACTTTGTAGATTAATATACATCAGCATGCAAAACTGATCACTGCTGCATAAGAATGTATGTGTCATATGTCACTACTAAAGATACAAAGGAGCATGAAAATTGGGAGCTCTTGAACACAACAAATGACTTATGTTCACTCTACATGGCAGCTTAGGTGCAATGTCAAATTTCAGCTATAGTGTAGGAGACAAAACTATTCTCAAAGACCACATTTAGACCAAAGCACTGTGCACACGGTCACCTGCTTCTACCTTCCCTCTCATCCAACTTGTGCAGAAACTCATGCCTGCCTCAAGCTAGTGCATTCCTCTGGAGACAAGGCACGCATATGTGATAAGCTGTGCTCCATGTCCCTGCTGAACTGTTTTACAGGGTGGAAGCACAGATACCACAAGTTCATGTCTGGATAGCACTTTACTGTCCATCCTTCAAACACAGCATGTTTTTGCCCTTTCAATTGGTTATTTTCATCTTACCTCCTCTATGCTATAAAGTTGCACATGTTCTGTTCTTATTCCTGTGTAACTGCAAAGCATCTGGGTCCCACACAGCACATTACTGACTAAAAGAGCATGCAAGTATCTTGGCTAGTCTCTTTTGTGACCGTAACAAGGCTATAGCTTTTGTGAGACACAGGAGAGACAAATGGCACAACTTCTGTCCCTTAATTCTGACTGCTGGTGATTCGTCTTCTAGAACAAAAGAAGGGGTAAAAGCACAGTAGGACCATGCAAAAGAGATGCTTGCATAATAGCACACACAGTTTTAGGGTAGCCCTTGAAGCTGAGAATCCAGGATTCACCAACAGGGCCAGTGTGAGAAAGAGTTTGCAAATGCCTTTGGTGAACTGTCCTCACAACAAATTCAGAAGCAGACCTGGAGATGAGCTAGTGGAAAATGAGTCAGAGGTGTAAGCCCGGTGCATACTGACCATCTTTATTATTGCTATGCCAGAAAGAACAGTGCAAAAGTGAGGTTGTGACCAAAACTATTCTGCAAACTGAAATACTACATGCAAAGGGATGCATGAAAACCTTTCCCTGTTCTTCCTTGGTATGTGTGGTCAAAACTGATCCAAGTAAGAGAGAAGAAATAAAACAGCTAGGCTTACTTTCTCTCCTCCCCAGTACAGTGCAGCAGCATATGTACACATACAGATTACAGGCTTAAGTGTATACCTTCAAGAATACTACATTTTCTTTTTAACAAATGAGTGGCACTAGTTGAATGACAAAATATAAATTCCTTAGATAGCAAAACTGAAAATTATATATAGAGAGCCCATACAGAGAGAGCAAGTTCCTATGCACATACTAAGTTGAAAACTGAAGTTCGTGGGCTGACTTGGTTTGCCCTGGTAACGCTCTTGCAATCAGTTCTGTTGTTAGCCTCTGTCCTAGAGTTCCAAGCTTGCACAAGCTGCCAGAATTTGGCCCCTATTTGGACAGTTTGTTCTGAGTCTTGACTGTATCCAGAATCCTGTCATTGCTGCAGAGGGTAAATTGTCTCTATTACCGTTCCTGTCATCCAAACTCAGCCATTTACTAGCATTTGCCCAATTTTCCCTTGCTCCTGGAAGTGCTGTTTCCAAACTTTTCTTAGAGCAGAAACTGAACAGGGCACTAGGAAGAAAGAAAAAGAATAGCTTTTGCAGTCTGAGACACTCTACTCTCTTTGGCATGCTTTACTGCTAATTATCAACAACAAAAAGATTTTTTAATGGGGTCCCAGCTGTCTGCCCTCTTTTCCACTTTTGTACATCTGAAATAATAATATTTTTTAGGCTTCTCAAGTTTAAAATAACACTAACAAACTGTGGTAACAGCATCATCATGTTAAACTGTTGCCTTTCAATAACAGTTCTCCTGTAAAATATTTTTAAATTAATTAAAACAAAAAATCCTGACAACATTTGACTTTTGCATGTGTACTACTAGAAAAATGTCTTTAAAACTTAGTATAAAAAAGATATTCCAGATGTACAGTTTTCTATTCCCTTCTTTTAATATCAAGTGTGTGTAAGGAAGATCGTCTTCCTTGAGAAAAAAAGTATGTGCTGACATTTACTGCTTAGCTGACTGAAACGGTGCCCTTAAGGCATCAACCAGAGTGGAGAAAGCCCTACACAGTGTATTCCAGATACCTTGTGTAACTTACATTAGGCTTATAACTAATCATACAAGAATTATCCAGTTGTTAGCAGACAACTGGAACATCTACACTAACTACAGTATTCCTTTTTGCCTTCATGTGCTCTGGGGAATGTTAATAAACTGCTTTTGGTACACTATGCCTCGGTGTGCAAGTCAGCAAAAGTTGGGAAGCTATACACAGACATTTTAAAGGATTAACATCTCAGAAAAAGCATATGAAACCAATAAAAGACACACAATGTCAAACCAGCTGACTCCAAATCCACACATAAGAGCAGCATACAATGCTGAATCCCTCTCAGCATTGCTTAATTGCTTGTCTTAGTCAACCTGCAGTGCAAATATCTATTTCAATTGCTTGCTTGCTTGTACTCAGCTGCAGTGATGACAGATGCACTGAGTAGTCATACCCAGCTTGCACTACCCTGATATTTCATACAAAAATTTCCTTCTTTATTCTTACAGATATGGTTCAGAAGGTACAGCATTTCCCCAAACCTCCAGATGGTTTAGGCTACAAGCCTACTACTCTACGCTGCTAACTGTTATAGAAAACTTCCTAAAAAAATCAACAACATCATTTGAGGGCTTAAGGTCCCAACTTGTGTGCATTGTAGCTTGTGTCAGTATGTTGTTTCCTCTAAAGGGTATGCTAGGGGGAGCCAGGTGGAGTCAATAATACCGGTGCAATCCTCAACATTAAATCCCTGAAAACCCGACACTGTTTCAGACACATTTAAAATGTTTATCACCTCTGGACAGGGCACACTGTAACCACTCACTTCACAAACCTCTGCCAGCACTGTACCCCACACCATGCTGGTACCAAATGGTTTCCTGCTGAGCTGTAGCACCTTAGATTTACTAGCCTGACAGAAATTTATTTTTATGCTGTTATGTGAGGCAAGGAAAGGAGTAAACTCCTCACATGTCTCGATGAAGTTCTGGAGCTATTGTTGGCTAGGCAGAATTTTGCATGGCACCACAACCTAGTACTAGGTCTCCTGCACTAACCAGGGGAGATACACAGCATGCACTGAGTCTCTACAGTCAGTCATAAATGTAACCTTGCAGTCTTCCAAAATTCAGAAAATTCAGAAACTACTGTTGCCTCATCATCTCCACCCAACCACCCTGCAGGGTGACTACCTTCTGCCCCAGCAGAAGAATCTCACCCAGTGGACCCTGTTTGTTAGTTCCACTACTTGAAGAAAAAGAAAAGAAAATCTTTCAGAGCTGTAAGTGCTCAAGGAAAGACAGCATACATCAAACCCACTTCTTTACATGCTAAGAAATCACTTTCTCAGCCTTCTACCATGAAACAGTTCCTAGGTTCCTGTTAGCTAAGTGTTGCATATTTTAGGATAGAGGCCCCAGAATCTTGATACCAGGCTATGCCACAGATACAGGTGGTATAGAGAGTGCAAAACTGAGGTGTCTTCACAGGTACAAAACTAAGCCAGAACATAGGAAAATGCTGCAGATCAGAAATACATTAAGCAATATTTGGAAAGGCATGAAGGACCAGTGAAGTCATCTGAGATCTAAGCACAGTCAGTACACATTATGTGGAAAAGATATCAATTTACTCTTTTTTTTTTTTCCCTTTTTCTGTTAACCCATCCCAATTGAGTATAATGGACTAATTTTGTTACAACTGGTGCAAAATTGGCCTAAAGACTCATGTGAGGTTATTCACTAAGGCATATACTACCTTCAATGTGTATGTGAGAGAGATTATTATTTTTTGCCACCCCAACCACCCTCAGAAAGAGAGTCCAGCTGTTGGCTTCTTTCATAGCAAGGGATCAGAACATATTACTTTACATTTTCAACGCTGGTCGTGCAAGTAAAAGGCATCTTAAAGACTTTGTAAGTTAAAGCTGAAATTCTCCAAAGCCTCCACAGATCATGGGGCTTATGGCTTTCATTGAGTCATAGCTTACAGACTTTAAAGGCCAGAAAGGAGCATTAGATCATAGGTCTAACCTGTACATTGCGGTTCATTAAACTTCAGTTACTCCTGTGCTGAGCTCAGTAACTTCTGTTTGCCTAAAGCGTATCTTCTATAAAGGCATACAGCCTTGATCTGAAGACATCAAAAGAGGAAGAAACCACTGCTTCCCTCAGTATTTTGTTCCTGTGGTTAATCAAACTCCTAGTTATAAATGTATGTATTATTCTAATTTGAGCTTTTGTGGTTTCAGTTCACAGACATCGGTCCTTGATATGCTTTTTCTCCTAAAACAGTCCTTCAGTTCCCAGTATTTTCTTCCCTTGGAAGTATGCACACACAGTAATCAAAAGTCACCTCCCAATCTTCTTTTTGATAAAGCAAACAGATGGTGTTCTTTTATCTCTCATTATAAGCCTTTCCAGTCCTTCAATCATTTTTGTGGCTCTCTTCTGTACTTTCTCCAATCTGCCTTTTTTTTTTAAAGTGGAAAACAGTTGTACAAAAAAATCCAGTGTCCATTTCACTTAACTTGCTGTAATGCCACATTGATCAACGAGTCCACCAACATCCATTTTCCTAAGTGTAATTACATTTAATATTGCTATGAAGCCCCAGATTCTGAAAGCATGTGATTATTCAATAATTTTCACTATCTTTAAAAAAAAAAAAAGAAAGAAAAAATCTACCCTCTGGGTTTGAAGATGTGCCTTGTCATACCTGAAACATTAGGAAGTTCAGGGTAAACTTAAAAAAATTAAAAACTTATAATTTAAAAAGGCTTATGCCTTTTAAACTAATACATCATTTTTTGAGTACCAGGCTGAGATATCTGAAGGAAAACAATGTGCCAGTAAGCCTTATATAAAGAAATCTACACTATATCTGATTTTATGCAGTGAACAACAATTTGTATTTCCCTGAGAAATAAAACTTATGCAAATAAGATTCCTAGAGCTCAACAGCTGCAAGGCTTCTACTATTCTCATGTTGTTTGGTCTTTCAGAAAAGCTTCTATGGAACTGATGAAGCACTGGAAATACAAGGGGAAGTTTGAAGAGAATAATGAAGGACACTAAGGACAATTAAAAGCAAACAAAGAAACAAATAAAGGGATACCATCAAAATTTACAAAGACTGTAAAACTGCAGGTTAAAAATAATCTGTACTCTGGGTTATTCAATACAGTAACAGAATACCACAAAGTATAGATATGTATGTTCACATTTGTGATTTAATTTCTATCGTGACAGATCTTATCCAGCTAAAAATGCTGAAATGGCAACTGAACTGAAAATGTATATACATATCTGAGAATTAGCTGAAGAACACATCTTGAAAAAGTAAAGTTATATGAGCCAAGCTGTAAATTTGTGTTATGAACATCTGTGCCTGCAGTACAATATTGATTTTACTCCTGAGTAATACTACAGATTGGAAAGATCTAGAATGCAATAAAGTTATAAAAGGAAAGTTTTTATTCGACCCAGTGACTTGCTGATTCAGATGGGTTTTAAAAGATTAAAGGAGATAAAATCAAACTGAAATGAAAAAAACGCACCAAACTCTTTAAAAGTCTGTTTTCCTTCTTACTAGAAAATAAAGCTACTTTCACTCAACTTCCCTCTGTCCTAAGTTACTTGTAGAACTCCGTATTTTATTTAAATATTCAAAATATGTACTAAGATGCAGAGAGATGTTGCTTCATTCCTGTTATTTATAAAATAGGCTTCAGGGCTTCACTGAAGAAAAATAGGAAACCTGCTTTGATTTGCGTGGGCCAGGTAATTTCAGGTTATACCTCAAGATTAAATGTATACACTGCAGAAAAGGGAACTACTGGCATGGGGAAGACAAATATAAATAAATATTTGGTTACTGTGATCATTTTAAAAAGACTTAGCTATAGATTCTGGATATTTTAATACACTCGCTCCATGCATTGTATGGGGAAGAGACACACAGAAGTAAGATTTGCATAAAATAATCCCTATACAAACCAGAATACAGCTTAACTCCTTTATTTATCTCTCCAAGTCTAGGAATTCAAATAAGATGCTGTTGTTTAGAGTTTTTTATCAATTTTCTCTGCTACATAACATTTTACACAAAACATATATTAATGCATCGCATTTCAAATTAAACTTTCCTTTGCCTTTGCACTATTGAGAAACCAGAGCTTAATGCTAATAACAAACAGTTTCTATGTAGAATGAGGCAAAGAACACCACAGATAATGAGGCATATACCAGAGGCTAATTCTGCCATCAGCAGAATTTCAGATTGAAACAGTTGCAAGTAAATGGAAATTAACAGTTTAAATTGTGTGTAAAGTCTTTTCAAACACAATCAGAACAGAAAGTTACACCTTGCAGTGAGGAGAATTTGTTAAGGAAACAGATAATTTGACCATAAATAATCAAAATGAGAGGGACCTGATTGTTTCTGAAAACAAATGTTAACAGGCAAGTTAAGCATCCAGAGACATCCAAATATAAGCAAGAAATAGGCACTACCTAGTTCTGAACAAAACCCCCCAACCTTCTGGAACTGCAGTACTAGTGTGCTGTCTCACTGCTTCTAGTAAACCAGAGTCATGATACTAAATACAGAACAGAAAGAGCATTTAACGTAGAAATTAGTTCAAATCAGTTGCCCATTACTTCAAATTTGTAAAAATCTCCAATTAACAAACTTAAAAAACATATATTGTAACAAAAACAGGAGGCTATTGCCATTGGCAAGACAACAGGTATAATAATGTCTTACTACCAATTCTGGATACCAGCAGAACTGAATGAAAATCATGGATTTATACCAGAGGTATCCCCTCTGCTTATCAGTAAGGTAGGAAAAAGGAATAAACATTGCTTTTTAAAAAATGTCTGCATTTAAAAAAAAATCCCTGACAAAGGAATGACCAAACTAGTAACAACTAGAATCAGAAAAGTCCAAGAAAATAAGAGTTTGGTTTTCAAGATACAAAGGGGTACACAAGAAAACTTGTTTGGGGAGGAAGAAGAGAGAAGGAAGCTAAGATAATTCTTCCACTCAGAGCAGTACATATGCTTTCAGGCACATTAAACTTCCCTGCATGCAGAAGGTGCATGGTTCTGTGCTGACAGATCACAGCAGTCAGAATTGTGATGACATCACCAAATACCGAAAATGCTCAGGCACCAGAACTGAAAAAAATCCAAGATCCTAAACAGAAATGCAGTGCAAACCCCAAGCGCCCCATGCTTTTAGGAGCTATGTCTTAAGAAGTCCAGTAAAAACTAGTAGGATATGAGCTCCAACTAATTAAGCAATTACGAAATATATGTGGAAGTACATTGTACGTGATGGAGCCAGATTATTTCTGATATTTTAAAGTTCAAAGAATTGCCCCCAAGGAAACAAAAGCTACTGAAGAAGGTAGTGCAAAGATGAGCATATCTTTGCTAGTTATATCGGAGTTACAACACTGAAGTAACAGCTTAATACGCAAAGGGTTATGTTAATATTTATGTGTGGTGTTTGAGCACAGCCAGAGTGGACAGTCTGATCCAGGCGTTCACATAATCAATAAGAGTTCTGCTGTCTTCCCTGACATTCCATCCAGCTTAGCATCATACTGTATGGGTACACGAGGGTGAATCATCTGCAGCACCTGAACAGGATGTGTGGAGAGGCTTGGTGAATCAGTGATCCGGTATCAAGGCAAAAGGACATTATTTTCCTGGAGAGATCACTTTTTTAATGAGAGTTTCTGAATGCAAGTAATTTACAAAACCCATTTTGGCTCTTCCTACAATGGAGGGCATTAGGTCTGGCTTTTTGTCCAAGCTTCAAATTTAACGTGTTTTTTTTTTTCCTGCTAAGACTGCAGAGCTGCAGCTATGCATAGCTAGATTATTGCAACATTCCTGCAATCTCAGTAGTGTTGACAAAATAAAAGAGAATAAATGGCCACTGGGCAAAATCTAAAAGCCTGTTTAAAACTGCATGTACTTCATGGCACAAAAAGCGCTATTTAATCTAGGATACCTTATTCCCTTTACTACAACAAACCAAAATCCTGGGTCACAGTTTCAAGTTCAAGATCCTCCTCCATTCATCTACATAGCTTGATATCAGATAAATACAAACTTGTTACAGTTCAGCCTAGAGTTGTTACTTTTTTTTTTTTTTTCCATTTTCAATGGTAGTTTGACCACAGACCACACAAGTACCTTGTAAGAGGTGAGGATGAAGAGGCTGGTGAGCAGTAAGAACAGCTGTCATCTCATCGTGATCGGAAGGATGTATGTACTCATAAATGCTATTACCAGTAAGCTCCACCTGTGAAGAGACAAGTAACACATGAAGCAGTGCAGCTGGCTTTTTTTTTTTTTTTTTTTTTATCCCAGTAGTGCTCTTAAGTAACCTGCATACGCTGCATCTGGACCATTTTTAAAACATAAGTTGAATGTATCAAAACTGTGTTCCAAATTATATCAATTAAACTGAACTAATTCCTTCCTCAGCAGTTAACTAATATTATAGGGGCTTTTGTGGGAATTCCTGGTGATGACCCAGATACAGGAGAGCTGCAATCAGAGAGAGCTGGCAGATGAAGTGAGCAGCTAGTAGGAAGCTACTAGAGCAGCTGTAGAAATGTTACATTGCCACAAAATGGGATAAAATCTCTGTGAACTGTATTAATGTCTCTCAAGAAGACAGATATTTAAAACAAAAAAACCTAAAAAAATTCTACAGGTTCCCAGAAACTATCACCTGCATTCAGCTGGCAGCTAGGTCTTCAGAGCAAAATCCCTAGACCTACAGATTTGCTTTGTGTCTTTTCAAAGATGATCCACCACACTCAACACACAGTAGCGTGAAGAGTTTGAAACAGTAGCCAATGAATTCAAAAGGCAGACTTCTGAAGGTTTTCATGGGCAATGAATTGAGCCTTCACTGCTTTAAGTAAACAGGCACAGTATAGGCGAGATCTATCTTAAATATCTGTGTATTCCCTCTTCTCACTTGAACTTTGCTCGCACAGGAATGTGTTTCTGTCTTTCCCACTGTTGTACCCGTAGTAACTGTAGCACAAAAAAATGAATGGCGTGCACCGTATGTCCTTTTTGCTAACTCTATTTGCCACGTATAAAACTCACCAACAAAAGTCTCCAGATAGATGTAGTAATTGATTTAAGGAGTGAACCAATACTTTGAGCCTGTGTTTTAAATTAGTGTCAGGCTGCCCAATTGTTCTGTGTGGCCTGATGTGCCTTGGGCCCCCAAGATCAGAGACAGCTGAGAGGTGAAGTAATTTAACCTATTCTTCTGAGCCAATCCTACTGATTTGCTAAGATGTGCAAGTTGCCTTTTCTTTGGAATAAATGAAGTTGTCTATCCCACAAAGCAATCTTTTTCTGAAAATGTTTCACATCGTTCCATTTTCTGCATTATTCATGGAATGTCTCTTCCCAAGACTATGCAAACTAACTGTTTTTCAAGCCATCTATTCCCCACTGCTTCCTTCCAACAACCTCTCCCTGCAAAAACAAAAACACCAACACCAATTTGATATTCTAACCAGAACAAGATTTCACTGAATAAGGAAAAAAAGAGAGAAGCGAAAGAAAGAGAAAAAAGAAAGGACAGATGGAAAGAGGGAAAAAAAAAAAAAAAAAAAAAAAGGCGGAGAGAAAGGGGGGAAGAAAGAGAGTGATAAATAGAGTCATGTATCTTGTATCAGACTCGAGTCTGCAGCGCGGTAGTCACCAAAGAGCATTATCGGAAGTAGAGCAAGATTGTTCAGGAGTTGAAGCATTAGAATAACAAAAAAAAAAAAAAAAAAGAAAGGCTGAGAGAAAGAGGTGAAGAAAGAGAGAGAAAGAGAGGAATAAAAGAAAGGAAGATAAAGAGGACAAAAGGGAGAGTTGAAGAGGAGAGGGAGAGGAGTTTATCTACATTTCTTCATTTATATAGTTTACTCTAAAAGTTCTCCTTATAAAGCACTGGCTGTTTCTTTTCAGGATTGTAACAGGTGGGGACCTGTTATAGTAACACCCTGTATTCAAACTTTAGTGGCGGGGGGAGGAAGGAGAACATACAATCCCACTTGAGTCATGCTTCTCAATGCTTCTGTTTGTTTTTAAGTACATGGAGAAAAGTATATTGTAAATGTCTATAGCTATCTCCATAAATAACATCATCACCTACAGACATATGAAGCTGCTTTTTAAAAAAATCTATTAATTCTATGGTGATGGGCACTTCATTATGCTTAGTAAATCAGAACATGAAAAAAATTATCATTGCAAACCACACAACTGTGGTCAGTGTTCATACCAAAAGGAGTATCACTTATGACCCTGATCTTACTATTTTATCTTTGGCTAATAGTGATTTTGCTGAAGGGTTTGTTTTGCCTTTGAAATTAAAACAATTGTGTCAGAGAATACAGCTTCCAAAAAAGAGTCATTCATGGGTGGCTGTGTGCAGACAATCTCTTCCTTCAATATAAAGACTTTCTTACAGAAGCAACACCAACCAACCTGACTAGCAACATCAACTGTAGCAATCCAAAAGATTTTGTTGCATCTCTGTTAACCAAGTATAGTCATAACCACATCAACATGCATCTATACTCTCTTACAAAGTATAACTCATGGGTATCTCTTGCTTTTCCAAAAGTCACTATCTGTTTCAAAAGGACTACTCACAGAAATACACATTTGTTCACAGGATTCACAGGACTGGACCCAAGGTCACAGTTTTAGTCAAACTGTAGTTTGTATCCCAGGGCTTATATCTAAAATCCGAAACTAAAGTGCTTTGTCAAACTAATGACTAGTTTTTCTCATTATACACATAGGAATATTTTCTGCTCTGATGTATGCATTTGCAACCCCAGCAAAATCAGCAGGAGGTGAACATACAACACTGAAACCAAAATTGACTGTAAAAATGCAAGTGGAAACATAAAGCCGTCAGCAAAGAGATGGGGGCTATGTAAGAGTCAAATAACCAAAATATGTATACATAATTTTGAAACTGACCACAGTCTCCTGCTATGTATAGTGCATGCATGCTATTTTAAAGCCTACAATGAAACACTGAAAACTTAAAAAAATAAATTATATGGTTCAATTCATAAACCTTCTAAAATCCCATGCCTCGGGCTTATTAAACCAGCTTTCTCGGTGCAGCTTTTTAATATCTGTAAATACCTGCTTACTACCAAATATCGCTGTTTCCTACTAAGAGGTTTTTTATGTGTAACTCAGCTGCACATTTTTTTCCTGCCAAGAAACAATTCATAATAAACACAGAGGACTAAGTAGATGGATTCTAGAGCAAATAATTACATATTTTGCCTTTCATATACTTATTTGATGAAAGTAAAATAAACTCTTGGAAAAGTTCAGATGTTTGTAGTTAAATATTTCAAGATCTATTAAAAGTCAAAGATAAGCTTGGTTCCCTCATGGACACAGAAAATAGCTGGAATAAGCTCCAGACTTTCAAAATTAAAAGAAAAATAAAAAATCTTTCACCATTGTTTCCTAAGACGAGTTTCTTCTTATTTGTGTCTTCGGACTCTAAGTGGAAAAAACATATGGGGAATTTGAACCTATTTGCTATCCACGGGAAAAAAAAGAGGCAAAGAGTTGTCTCTCTCAGCTAGCACAAGTAACTTCAACACTGGTCTAAGCCCAGCTGAAATTAGACGGAGGAGGGGGTCCTACCCATCAGCATTTATAATATTTACTGTTAGACTTGAGAGCAAAAACAGAACAAAATCCAAAGCCACAAATTAAGTGATAGGTCCACAAATGAAGATGTGGTCTTTTCAGAAATATTGTTTCTGATTCTCTGATGCAGCCGACAGAAATGAATGAAGTAGTGCTGAAAAACAATCCTTAACACTGTTTTTAAATTTTAAACTAGCTTAACTACATCAACAATTAAAGGGTTATTCAGAAGCTCTAATTAATTTCTGCTGGAGTTAAATTCAAGAACAACTAGAAGATAAAGGCTACTGCAGTAGGTTTCCAAGAAAATTCTGCATTTTTTTTTAAATGGACTTCTATTTAGTTTAAATATATATTTTTAAACAAATTGCACTTTAACTGGAAATTGATGTGTGGACTAGTTAATTGTCAAATTATTTAATAAAAGGGCCTTTCTGTACACACTCTAAAAGATTTTCTACAATCATCATCACTCTGGTCTCAGCTTGTATTGGCTGGAGCTCTATAAGAGGACTTGTTGAAAATACAGTGTGGGATTATGACTTGGTGAGGGAAACTTGCAGAACTTGCTTCTACAAACGAATCTCATTCTTGTTGATGTCAGTGGCAAAACTCCCAGTGATTTCCAGAGAAGTAGGAACAAGAACTCATTTAGAGCCCTCGGAAGCTTACAGGAATATCCTAGTGTTAATGTATTAATATCCTAGTAAGTAGGAATAGCCCAGTATTAACACTAGTACTACTTAAAGCAAAATTGTCCCTTCAACACTGAGAAATAGAAAGAACAAATTAGATGATAAAACAGTTTGAGGAAAGAGGGGAAAAAAATCACTGCCTTGTTTAGCTGGGGGTTTCTATTTATAAATAAAAAAAACTGTGCACTCTGAAACTGCTGGAGCACTTAGTGTTTTGAGAGTCTAAATCATGCCCTTAAATTTCACATCCCTCTGTTGTCCCCAATGTACAGTTTTCTGGGGAGTTCAAGGATACAGCCCATTCATTTACAAATCTCTGCTAAAGTGAAATATTTGTAATTTTGCTTATTAAACTGACTTCAATAAGCAATATGACCAAATCCTCTAGCTTTCTTCAGCACCTCTTGCACTAAGGGTTTATAGATATTTACATGTGCAATGCACATGCAATTCAGTCTGTGCAGAGGGTTGTAGGGGCATGAGGGCTAAATATGACTAAAGCCTGTATGATGCTTTCAGTTCCCTCTCCTTCAACGTGGCCAAGTCTATTTAGTGCCCTACTGATCCAGTTCTTCAGTTTCAGCAGTTGACTGGATAATACTGAGACCTACAAGATTTGATGACTTGATATTCCTCAAAAAGAAAGAAAAGAAAGAAACAATTTCTGGACAAAACCTGGAAGGTTAGTTAGCACTTATCAAACAGCAAGCAGCACAGGACAATGAGACTCTACTTCAGCAAGGACAGATGGGAACACTCAGAGCTTTGGAATAATTGTACTGACTAAATGAATCTGTTTAAGCAGACAGCAGTGTGGTGGACCTTTTCAAAAGTTAGGGAGAGAAAAACTTTCAATAACGCTGTTGATTCAGAGTAGAAAATATGGCCTTTCTGTAGGAAAGTTTATTTTAAAACAAAGTAATATTTAAAGTAATTTGAACATGCATTAAATTTTATGAAACAACTAATATTATACTGTAACAGACTCGCCTGAACAAACGGGTTGAACTAAGAATGTTCCCCGGACACATTTTTAAAAGTTGGCAGAAAAAAAGTATCCACATAGAATATTGATTCTCAAAATTACTTTTTCTAAAAGAGATTACAAAAAAACAGGGATTGCAGTTGCCTTTGGATTTAGAAGTGGTGTTTACAAGATAATATACTTGCTTTTTCTAGCTATTTGGACTTCTATTTTTTCTCACAGCTGCTAATTCTAATATTGCTTTTATAAACACGCATCCAAAGAACTTCACAGTTTTTCAATCAAAAATATTAGTTACTACCAAAGTTATAGTACACATATAATCTCCCCAACTCAGACCCTTCTCTGTTTATTGGAATAGCCACAGGGCATATTCCCCAGACATTTTCAGAGCATCCTGTGCTCTCTTACCTTCATCTCCTCATTTTTCTTCCCTCTGCTTGTCTTCATTTCACTTCATTTTACTCTGATAAGTGTATGAGCTGCAACTGGTTATGAAGAAACAATTCTGTTTCTTGCAAGTCTCATCCAGGCCCCAGTGAAATTAATTAGGAGTTTTTCTATTGAATTGCAGCAAGCTTTAGGTCAGGTGCTGCCAATGAATTTGTGTAATACATTTACACACAAAGGTATGGAAGCTTGCACTCTGCAATAAATTCAGGCTATTTGCCCTTGTGCCTATCCCAAGAAGGCAAAAAATCAGAAATGTCCTTCTAAGAAAAAAAAAAAAAAAGCAAAAAAATAAAAAAACCCTTATATTTTTTTTGAAAA
>NW_015090805.1:6262983-6266681 GCF_001431845.1 Calidris pugnax
CCCCTGGCGACCGGGGTCGGGGGCGGGAGGAGAGCGGCGGCTGGGGCGCGTTCCCCGAAACAGGGTTTCTCTGGAGGTTTTTATCCCCCGCCGGAGCGAACAGTTAAAACAGCTCCCAGCTCTGTGACCAGGAATTAACCTCCCACAATAAAAACGGCCGTTAAATGATTACGGTTTACTAGGTCTTTAAAATCGGGGGAGGAAAAAACCCTCGCTGTATTAAGTTTACATATTAAAAAAAAAAAAAAAAAAAAAAAAAGATTTAGAAGTGGTGTTTACAAGATAATATACTTGCTTTTTCTAGCTATTTGGACTTCTATTTTTTCTCACAGCTGCTAATTCTAATATTGCTTTTATAAACACGCATCCAAAGAACTTCACAGTTTTTCAATCAAAAATATTAGTTACTACCAAAGTTATAGTACACATATAATCTCCCCAACTCAGACCCTTCTCTGTTTATTGGAATAGCCACAGGGCATATTCCCCAGACATTTTCAGAGCATCCTGTGCTCTCTTACCTTCATCTCCTCATTTTTCTTCCCTCTGCTTGTCTTCATTTCACTTCATTTTACTCTGATAAGTGTATGAGCTGCAACTGGTTATGAAGAAACAATTCTGTTTCTTGCAAGTCTCATCCAGGCCCCAGTGAAATTAATTAGGAGTTTTTCTATTGAATTGCAGCAAGCTTTAGGTCAGGTGCTGCCAATGAATTTGTGTAATACATTTACACACAAAGGTATGGAAGCTTGCACTCTGCAATAAATTCAGGCTATTTGCCCTTGTGCCTATCCCAAGAAGGCAAAAAATCAGAAATGTCCTTCTAAAAAAAAAAAAAAAAAAAGCAAAACAATAAAAAACCCCTTATACTTCTTGTGCAGAACAGTAGTAAACTGAGTTTTATGAGTTCTATCACAACCATATAAAACGCTTTACTGAAAAGACCACTGAGCTGGAAAAACTCAGGAAAAACTACCCTGAATTCCATGTGAACACTCATAAATCTGCCCCCCTTTTCTTTTTTTCCTAAAGCACATTTACCATAAAACTCATGTTCCACATCAGATTTCCTCTCTATTTCATAGCAAGTCTCAATATCTTACACAATCTAAAATATATAGACTTGAATTCTAAACTTTATTTCAGACGTATAGCGTTACCACACAGGCAATAGGTTTGGGTTTCAAGCTCTGTACATATCTGCAATTTGCAATATCATATTATTTATTACCCTTCTTAAAGGTAATGAGGAGTAAAATACAATGAACAAGAAAAGATATAAAGACAGTCATGATGTGGCTGTAAGTAAAGGGAACTTGAGTATTTAAGTAAGACCATTTGTCAGAGAACTAAGCCGAAGCTTCAAATATCCCTGAAAACAATGACATTATATACTTGGCAAGATACTAGTGTTGTGTTCCAAATCCAGTATCTGTGTTTAACTGATAGACAGAATAAATCACTCATACCTGAGATAAGCCAAGATGTACAGACGCTGTTTCTGAGATGTACATTATTTTGCCATCTGATGCTACCACGAAAACAAAGCCATCCAAAGTCTGAAAGGGAGAAATATGTAGGGTAAAAAGCAAGCACTCTGTTTAAATCATTTACAGTGAAAAAATTTTTGAAGCCTTCTGGAAGAAGATTGCTGTCCAACTCCAACAGCAGCAAACAGAAGCAAAATTTAAGGAACAGAAACCTTTGTCTGATGCTGTCCCTACAAACTCAATGACACACACACACATTGTGAAATCCAGTTCATTCCACCTACAGATGCTAGCTTTACTGCTTCACTTTAAGTTAACATTCTCCCGTTGATTCTGGTTATTTTAGTACTTAGTACAAATCCTGAGCTATGTGGTACTTAGGGGAAGGTCTAGTACTACGCAAGCCATTTTTTATGGTATAATTGGCAGACACAGCTTACTGCTATTTGCAATATATTTAATGGTACCATAAGCAATGCTTTAAATTTCTTTGACTATATTTTTAATAATGTCTTTCCAAACAGAGGGCTGGCTGCTACGTAGCTATGCAAACTTAGGAAAACAAAGTAGAATAACTCAGCATTCAAGACCTTATCACACAAGAAGAGATATATTTATGCTTATTATGCGTATACTTAGTTTGTGAATCCTGACTAATGGTAATACTTAATGCAAACTTGAGGTTAAATCCTATAAATTCTTATTGATGGGATATTGACTGGAAGGTAAATATCACTTGTGTGAGTAAAAACTAAAGTTTAATTTAGTTATATATAATTCATATGAGAAAAAGTAATACAATGCAAACAATACAGGTTAGCCAGAGCTAACTGTCTATGGTTTGGACATACAGACTATTAGTTTAGGGGTACCTTGATTCTTCAGTGGCCAGTTTGAGGCATTTTTTTCAATAGTATCTGATGTTCTCAGTCAAAAAGTATCCACTATCTCTAAGCAGTTTAGGAAGCGTTGATCAACACACACATATGAACATCATTGGAAAATATATGAGGAATAGAAAAAAAAAAATTTACAGTCCACAGATAAAACAAATGCCTATTTTAATTAATCTTTTAAGCTACTGAACCAGAAGAGAAGCAATAAAATCCTGTATGCTTCATGTTCTTACAGTGCTGGCCCAATAAGAAAAATATTCCAAGTTATTCTCTGGCCTACTAACGATTCTGCAGCATGTAATTGAAAACAGATTACTCCCTGCCTTTACTTTTATTCTTTTTTGGAACATAAATTAAATTTTGTAGAAGTATTTAAATGGGAAATAAATTATTGCATCCTTAGCCATAACTTTGCTTTTAAACACTGTCATCTTGCAATTGCTCTGCCCAGTATCATAACTAAAACCGTGTCAATGCTTCCATTACTGCGTTATATGGTGCAGTAGGTCTCTAAATTTCCTGTACAGGAAAGCATATTGAAGTTGAAACTTCACATGTAACGTTTCAGTCGAAGAACCCTTTAAATAAGTTTACAGTAAATGTGGGTTTATTAAAATGTTAAGCAATCATCTTTCAGAAATAACTGTAAAATGAGTATTATAAGTGATTAGCATATAATATTGCTTAAGTTCATTTAATGCCGGACAAAACGTGAAACGGCTAACAGGGAGGAGACGCGACTGCAAGCACAATTGTTTTTATGATATAACTAGATAGGTGTTTTCTAGGTAGGCCAGCGATTCGGAAAATGGCTTGATAGGACATCAGCGACTTGAAGCGGAATTTTCAAGGCGAGAAACGCCTCCACGTGAGATCATTTTGAGCTTTGTCAATTCCCGTTCGCCACACGTGCGTGTGGCCAGTCGCGCGGGCTTCAAACCACTCTACCCACAGTGTGCGCTCATTTTTATTTTTTTTTTAATTTTTCTATTTATTTATTTTAACCTCGGGAGGCCGGGCCATCCTTTGCGGGGGCTGCAGTAACGAATAAATAACCCTGCGCGTCGCACACCTTTCCCGGCTGGCCCACCCTGCCGCCGGCTACCTGAGGGGGTCTGCGCACGGCCCTACGGCCGCCTCCCGCCAGCGGCCGGGGCGCGAGGCGGGCGTTAACGGTCAACGGCCGGGGCTGCTGGACCTGAAGGTGGGCCGGCTGGCGGGGGGGGGGGGGGGGGGGGGGGGCAGCCGTGAATGCTTTCGTCTCTTCCACCCTCGATTTTTTATGACTCCCCCCCGAAGTTTTGGGGCTCCC
>NW_015090805.1:6266861-6270915 GCF_001431845.1 Calidris pugnax
GGAAGCAGGGGCTGAACCGGGAGCTGAGGAAAGGGGATTTAATGCTGCTTTCGTGGTAGGGAAAAAAAAAAAAAAAAAAAAAAAAAAAAGAAATAGAGCTAAAGGTAATTTATTTATTTATTTATTTTTCCTCCGGCTGGCACACACGACTTCCTAAACTCCCTTACGCGGGGTGGGGGGGTGAATTCAGAGGAATTCCACAGCAGATCGACGGGATTGGGGGAAAAACGGTATTTCCAGGTGCTAACGTCCACGGGAGACCTACACCCCACTCCCCACCCACCCCGCGGCTGGAGCCCCGAATTCCTTAAGAGTTTCCCCTCCCGAGTCACCAGCGGTGAACGCCGGTGCCTGCCGCCCCTCCAGCCGAAACGTGTGTCGTCGTCGTTTCCCCCGGCCCCGTTGCCGCTTGCGGGACATCCCCCCCCCAGCAGCTCTGATGATCGCTTTTACGGCTGGGAGACACTTTGAGCGCACGGAGAGCCGATTAGTGCCATGGTAAGCTCTTACTCCTGCTAATACTAAAGGCGGGGCGGGGGAGGGAGAATAATAATTTAAATGGTTGGTGTCTCATTTTTTCTCCCCTCCCGGCCGGTGTGAGGCTGGGGAGGAAGAGGAAGGCTTCACCCAGGCTCCTCCGGCGGTGCGGGGGAGAGGAGGAAGAGGAGGAGAGGTTGATCACACCGCAACACCGGGTTTTCGATGCGCGGCGCGTACGAGGAGAGGAAGGCGTCCACTACCTGAAGCAAATGAGATCCGAGCTCCTTGGCCACGTTATCCAAGGGACCTATCCTGCTTGGCTGTCCCCAGGCGTCGCCCAGACCTGCAAGGGAACCGAGGAGCTGGTTAGAGCGGGAAGCAGAGCCGGGCCCTCCCCCGCCTCCCCGACGGGACACCCTGCCCGCTCTCCCCCCTTCTCCCGCGGGGAGCGGGCCAGGCAGCGACATGGGGGCTGCGGAGGTGGGAAAGGCCGAGTCCCTCCTACCACGCGTGTGGAAGGGAATCGCTCTTTTTCTGGAGATCCTGCCCACGGCACCCCCCGTGGAGCCGCTTTCTCCCTCCCCGGAGAGCTGCCCCCAGCCCCGGCCTCGGTGACCCGACAGGCCCGGCCCCGCCGCTCCGCCATAGCCCGCCAGCGGGCTGGAGGGAGCCCGTATGCCCGGCACTGCCTTGGTGGCAGAGATAGGTTATTGATGGAGCTGTGTTGGGGGCGGTCGGGGCAGGGGGGCCGGTCTGGAATTTGTTCGTTTTCCGTTTCCTCCATGCAAAGAAGGCGTGCGCCAGCTCCTTGGTGGAGCTGAGGCCACCACCCGTGCCAGCCGAAGAGCTGGAGGCTCCTGTCAGCACCTGATGGCAGCCTCTGCGGAGTGCCACTGCCCGCTGGAGGGGCAGGAGGTGGGGGTATCCTCTCGGTGCCGTCACCCCTGGCGGTGCCGGCGGCTGGGGCGCGGCGACGCGGACTCCGCAAGCGCCCTGGCTGGTTGCGGGGCCGGGGCCACCGGGGGTCCCGTCTGTAGCGCGTCGCGTAGGCGCACACGCGTGTGACGGACACACAGCCTCACGCCCTTCAGGCCGGGCAGCCTGCAGCGTGGCCGCAAACTGGTGGTGCGGCCGTGACACCGAGCGCCGCCTTTTCCTCCGGTACCCTCTCACCGACCGGGTGGTTTCAAAGAACCCCCCCGCCGCAAGGTTGCAGGGGTAAAGGCCGCTGCGGTGGGAGCCCCGCTTGGCTCCCTTGCGGGAGGGAGAAGAATTTGTCCCGCAGACGGAAAGCCTTGCCCTAAGCTCCGGCTCTGGAGCGCGTTTCTAAATGCTTCGCCTGAAGCCCCCCCGAATCCGCGTATCCTTTGGCCGGGTGTCCGCGGGTAGCCCTGGTTTAAAAACAATGAGAGCCTTCCTCCCCGCTCTTGGGGGGTCTCTTGGGGCGGAGCGGGGGGCAGGAGAGAGGGCGCGGTGCATCCTCCCGAGTTTCGCCTTCTCCCGGTGCCCCGGTGACACCTCAGCCTGACCCCACGACCCGCTCCCGCCGGGCAAGCACAAAGGAGCCTCCCGCTCCCGATGCCAGGCAGGGTACCCCGGGGAGCTTGGCCGGCCCTGACGCCTCCTTTCCGCCGTCCAACACCCAAGAAGAGGTGTCTGTCTCTCCACCCCGTGTCAGTCGCTCTGGCGGGTCTCTCCACACCGGCGCGCAGAAGCGCACGGCGTGCGGCTGCGCTTTCTTGTGGGCAGGGGAAGGACACGTTTGGCCACGCTCTGGGAAATTTGCTTTGATGAGCTAAACGAAAAGTCGAGCTTTTCTACCGCCATTTCCCGAATCTCATTTTGAGGAAGACTCCTAAACTTCCAGGGACCCGTCAAAACGTTATTTCTCCTGAAAAGCTGCTTCCTCTGGGGTGGAAGGTTTGAGGGTCGCAGAGACAGATCCTGCAGTCTGTTTCCCGAGACGGTGACAAATGCAAACGACGGAGTCAGTCCCGGTCCTGCGCGACTTGCCCTTATTTCGATTTACTAATTGCAAATCTTGAAATATGGGATTGTAACCCTACAGAGGGAGTTACGCATAACTGTCCAGAAACGAGCCCTAACTTTCCCAAGGACTAAGCAGATTTACTCTTTGAGCCACTCACGAAGAAGCTAAGAAACCAACCGTGTCTCTACTGCACCCCGTGCGTAGCAATCTGCTTCGTCCTGTCTACCACGGCTGGCCAGGTATAGCTTCACAACACCCCCAAAATCTCAACTATTTTTTAGGTTCTTTCCAAAGCCGGACTAAAAAAAAAAAAAAAAGTCGCTTCTGCAGATTTGTTCTCTTTGAAATTGTAAATTGGATTGTAAATGTAAACTCGCATCAAATGTAAACGCGTTCGGAGGATCAGCCTGGCATTCGTCTAAGCTTATTTTAAAGCCGATGATTTTATCATTTAATCCACCAGCAGATCGCTTTAAAGGTGGAAAAGAAACGAATAAAACCTTACGTTCAAGATAAAGGACTAACGCCCATTAACTCGTCTTCCGAGAGCTTTGCGAAGGCGCAGCGTACGTCCTGTAAACATATGGATGCAATAGACTGAAGCCGGGGCTGCTCCTGCCCAGCCAGTAAATAACGCACATTTTCACTCACTGCACTGGAGCGAGGCCAAAAGAGCTGCCGATACCGAGCGATCGTTTCCTACTCCCCCAAACTCGCAGCGGGAGTTTGCCGGGGTGGCCCCGGCCGGGGAAGGGGGGTGTCCGGCGGGAAGGGCTACCGGCTCTCCGACACACGGACGATGCAGCCGGTGCGGCTTCGGACGGCTCGTTTCGAAAAAAACATTAAAAAAAAATTAAAAAAAAAAAAGGAATAAAAAAGTCCCATTGCGGCAGGAATTACCTGCGGCGCTGGCCCAGAGAGTTATTTCCCTGCGAGGAAGCGAGCAGCTGGAGCATCCTTCCCGCAAATGCTGGGGACACCTGTGGGGGTGGCCTGTGTCCCTCCGCCGTGCTGGAGGGTGGGGGGTCGCCTACAGTCGGTGCCTTGGGGCGACTCCGGGCGCTGCCGGTAGCCTAAAGCCCGGAGGGTCGGTGCCGGGCTTAGCGGCAGAGCCCGCCCCGGCGGGCAGGAGCTGGCAGGGCGAAGGGCTGCCTGCGGGAAGGGTGACTCTCCGGCCCCAGGCGCAACCTCCTCTTCCCTGGCATCCCGCTGCCGGCAAACATAGACCACATGAGCCCCTCGCCTCGTTTGCCCTCCATTGACTGGTGTCTGCAACCATCGCTGGTCCCGTCCCAACCGGAACCGTGCTGGGAGGGCAGGACGGGCACAGCGGGGTGCCTGGCAGGCAGCGCTAAGGGCGTAATAACCGGCCCTAACCGCAGTGGTGCCCACCAACCTCTCCTCGGGCACCGGCCGGCAGGTTCGGCTCCGACGACGGCGTCCCCGGGACAGAGAGGGGGTTTCGCACCGGCACCCCACAGTACGTGCTCTTTTACCGCTGAAAGAGGTGGGGGGTTCTCATACGAACGCGTCCCCCCCCTCCCTTCGGCAAACCCGGGCACGATTCCGCCTCCTCTTCCCCCC
>NW_015090805.1:6270925-6274670 GCF_001431845.1 Calidris pugnax
TCTCCAAATATATCAATTCGTACACACACACACACGTTCGAAAGCCCGGTAGCCTTTCTGCTTAGGATTCTGCTAAAAGAATTACACTGCGATGTATTATGTTAAGTATCGGATTGCCCTGTAACTTGGAGTATTTCCTTTGTGTCTACTGCATTGTTCCCCGGCTCCCCCGGAGATCACGGTCGTGTCCCCCCCCGCGTTATTCAATAGCCATCCCTCACACGGGGGGGGGGGGGGGGGGGGGGGATGAAGGCCAGCCTTCCTCCTCCTCCTCCTCCTCCTCACCAGGAGCCCCCGTTGGCGCCGCAGCTCCCGGTTCCTCTCCCGCAGCTCCTGGGCCACCGCTTTGGCTTCCTCCAGCTCCTCGGTGGCCACCTGGGCTCTCTCCAGCGCCTGGTGGCTACTAAAGGGGGGGGGGGGGGGGGAGGGGGGGGGGGGCCTGTCGGCCCGTGTGACAGCGGGGCGAGGGGCAGAGCTGACAGCTCGCCCTAAGCCCCTTCTGCAGCGGCGGGGGGCAGGTGTCTCAGCCCCGGGGACACAGAAGGTGGCACCGCTTGACAGGAGCGTCCGAGGGGCCGGGACGGGCGTGGAGTGGATGGGGAGCCCCCGGTACCGGCGAGGGTAACCTCTGCTCGGCGGGGGAGGCTCCCACGCAGGGGTCGGTGGCTTTGGGAAGGAGCAGGGCTGCGTTAGGTTAACAGCTTAGGTTAGCTCGGCGGGGATTTACCGGCGCTCCCGCCTCTCTGCAGGCTTCAGCGTCACCGGCTGGAAAGGCGGCCGAGGGCTGGGAGATGGGAGAGACGGATGTAAAGATCGAGTCTTTAGTAAAAAAGACAAAAAAAAAAAAAAAAAGAAAAAAAAGGAGAAAAAAAAAAAAAAAAAAAAGACAAAAAAGGAGAAAAAAATAAAGAAAAAAAGGTGAAGTCCCAGACAAGTAAAACCCAAACAACAAAAACGCCCTTCAGGGCAGGCAGTCAAACCCAAACCCGGCTGTTCCCGGCGAGCCCAGAACCACCAGATCGTGCTCACAGGCCCGAAAGCGGGCGCAGGACAAAGAGCGAGGTCTCGGGCAGGGGCACCGCTCCGGTGGCAGTGACCCCCTCCCGCCTTCCCTCCCCGCCCGGCGGGACAGGCCGCAGCGACCCCTCCGCCGCCTCCCGTCCCCTTCACCGAGCGGCCGCCGGCTCCCGCCGCCCGGGAACGGCCGCGCAGCGCCGGGGAAGCCCTAATGGCACTTTTGTTTTAGTAAGACCTTTAATGCCACTATTAGCGGTTAGTACAATAGAGGAACGGTTTCGAAGAGGGATTACTCACGCCGCCGGCTCGGGGTTTGTTTATTTATTTATTTAATTAATTAATGAACCTCTTCTGAGTGCGTGTGAAAATTAGATGAAACGGCTGCAATTCGCCTTCGTTTTCTTCGAATATACATTCAGGCTTAAACAGGGACCGAGGACACTGTATGTTCCCCGTAATCTCTATTGTCTGCGTCTCTGAATGAGGAACAGGTCTACCGCTGAGCCATTTTATTCAGATTATTTTGTATAGCGCACATTCAGCTCACTTATTAATTAGCTCCTTTCCATTCGGTTTAAATATCCATAAATGTGCAGCCTTACAGTCAGTTTTGGAAACTGTGTCGGGAATGGGGGAAGGAGAGAGCCACAATTTAAACAGTCTGCCGTAACCGGGGGGGCAGAGAATCGCTGTTTCTAAAAGCGGTTTATTCTCGCGTCTCTTTCTTTGATTTGCTCTTCCTTTTTTTTTTTTTTTTTGAAAAATAAAAAAATAATAAAAAATACCGACAGCCAAGACAGGAGAAGTCCCGTGGTGTATTTTTGTTCTACAGTAATAAGTGCCTTGGCAAAAGGTCAAAACACAAGAGAAGACAATCTTACAGAGAGGGAGCGCGGGGGAGGCTGTAGGTTGCCGTCTCCTGGACTTTAATTCATGAATCTGAAGGTCAGAGCGAAACCGCACGGCAAAACCTGTGGTATCGGAGCACGAAATTGTGCCTTGCCGGGCTTGGGCTTTGAGAGGAGAAAGGAGTTGGACTATAAATCTCCTCTCACTCTCACTTCTTTGAGGCTGATCGGGCGCCTCCGCGGAGGGATCAGCGAGTTCAGCACAAAACGTGCATCTTCGGGAAAAGCCTGGCCTGGGTGAGCAGGGGGAGACCTGTCTGAACCCCCTGACAAACCCCCGTCGAAGCACAGGGACCAGGCACCTCGGTGAGGGTCTCGAACTTTGCCTCAACTCTTTGCCAGCTCTCTCTGGAAATGAAGCGGGTGGGGGAAGCCATCCACCGGAGTTTTTAAAAAACACAGCCCGCTCTCTCTCTCTCTCTTCGCCTCCAGTCTAGACAGAGTTGGAAGCCAGTTTTATAGCTGGACAACATTAATGATCACGCTGGCTGCAGCTACCCATGGGCCTAACCAGGCATGCTGAAGGCCTCTCAGGCCTGTCCCCCCCTCAATCCCCCCCCCGCCCCGAGCCACCGCGGGCTGGAAGAAGTAAACTCCCTTGATCCTTACGGGGGTGATGCCTCGGTACCGGCCACGGCGGCCCAGGCGGCCCGGTGCGCTGGACCCGCGGCGACAGCCGCTGCTGGGGGCGGCTGTGGAGAACCGTGGGCGATGCGGCTCCCACTGCCTCGGGAGCAGAGGACGGCGGGTGGGGAGGGGGCCTCTTAAATGCCCTGTTCAGTGCCCACCTTTATTTCAAGCCCCGGGACCTCGGACGCGGATCCCCCCTTACGCATCGGGTCCAACATGCACCAAGGGTTGCCTTTCCCGGGTTTTGCTGTCCCCAGAATGTAAGATGCCGTGCAGATTGGGTTCCCCGCCTTCCCAGTAAAGCTAACTGGAAACCACCAGCCGGGGGGAAGGGGAGGAAAGGGGGGAAGGAAGGGGGGGGGAGGACAAGGACTCCCCCTCCCCTTCTTCCACAGGCAGATCCCGAGGGAAAGGGAAGTTAGGGTAGTGCGGGACTGTGTGTCGCCGGGCAGTCCCCCTCCCCGCGCCTGGCACCAAATGCCCCACTGCAGCCGGCGGGGGAGCGGGCATTGCCCGCAGCCGCCTCTCTCCGGCTCCCCCCTCAACCCTCCACCCTTCCAGGCACTAAACGCACGGCTCAGGGCCGGCGGAGGTTGTTCTCCCGGCCTGTCATCCCTGGATACAAAGCTTTGGTTTTAAATGTATTTCCATCCGTACTTAAGACGATGAAAGATCAGGAATTCGCTGTATGCATTTAAACGTTGCTCTTAATAAGCAGAGTGTGCGGAAGCGCACGCCCGGCCTGTTTAAGGAAGACAGACACATAAAACACACTCGAGCTGTGGGTATAAACCAGCTCTCGGGGTCGTCTTGTGGCTCTTGAGGATCAGCCAGGGCTGGAAAAACAGGGGCACGTTCAAGCAGCATCTCGAAACGTGCCACTTTTCTTCCCTCCTAAATCAAAGCCATTCGGGGGCACGTTCCGCCATTCGGCGCCCCCCCCCCCGAAATTAAGACGTGCTATTTCTCATCGGGAAATTTCCCGATGGGGGATAATGGCTGGAAATCGCAGCGGAGCAGCGCCTGGCTTCCCCTTGCTCCGCTCACTCGGCGTGCTTCGGGAGCGCACGCTGCAGGAGCCCTGGCTTTCCCTAGCACTGCTCGTACTTGCTCTCCAAATTACTGAGTTAGATGGCCATAACGGTAAGCTTTTCTCGGCTTGGGAGTGGGGGCTTTCTTCCCCGCCCCCC
>NW_015090805.1:6274893-6275818 GCF_001431845.1 Calidris pugnax
TATTTTTTTTTTTTTTTTCATTTGCAGGCTTTTAATAAACATCCTTAGAAACCGCGACGGAGAGCAGACTTTCCACTCCGGAATTTGCTAATTCCATCACACACCACACCGCCCCCCCCCCCCCCCCGCCCGGACGGGAGCTGGGCTTTATTTAGCCCTCCGCAGACACTAACCAGCGTTTAATTTCACGCCTCCCATCAGCTCGGCGGCGGCACTGAAAGGACGGGCGGCCGACGGT
Source organism: Calidris pugnax (assembly GCF_001431845.1). Lineage (NCBI taxonomy): Eukaryota > Metazoa > Chordata > Aves > Charadriiformes > Scolopacidae > Calidris > Calidris pugnax. The sequence goes on from NW_015090805.1 coordinate 6,275,132, forward strand.
TCCCCCCACGGCTGCCGGCCGGTTGCCTCCCCTCGCCCCAAAACGGCCCCAGCCCCGCGTCCTTTCGGCGCTCGGGAGGTACCGGTGCCAGGCTGGACGAGGGGCTGTTTTTTACCAAACCCCGGGGAAAAGAAGGAGAAAGCGGTGTCAGGCCTCGTTGCCGCCTGTCTCCGAGAGGAGCTGCAGGAGCCTCCCCCGCACTCACCGCCCCGCACGGCCCCGCACGGCCCCTGCCGGGGGGCAGCGGGGGTCCCGGCCGCGCTCGGAGGGGCTGGGCTCAGAGTGGCCCCCTCCCCGCTTTCCCCGGCCCCAGGAGAAGGCGGGGGGGGCTCCCTGCAAAGCCGCCTCGCCTTATTTCCCAGCCCGCTTCCCTACCTCTAGAAAACTCCGAGCAAAACAAAATAATAATAATAACAACACCCACACTATGGTTTTTCCCCCCCCGCCAGCAGAGCCAATGCCCAGGGGCCTCCCCCGGAGGACGACGCGGCTGCCTCCCGGGGCCGCAGCCGCCGGGCACGGCGGAGACGAAGGGAGCCCGCTCTCCTCGGGACGGTCCCGAGCAAACGGAGCTCAACCGGCAGCAAAGGAGGAGGGCTCTGCCCCTCCGCCGCCGCCGCCACCGGCCGGGCTGCCCGCCCCCCGCTCCGCCGCCAGCCCGGTGGGGATCCCCACGCAGCCCCGCAT
>NW_015090805.1:6275844-6281348 GCF_001431845.1 Calidris pugnax
GGGGGACGGGGGGCTCTATCGACCACACGCGGCCGCGGCGACCTGTTTTCGGGTTTAGGCCTCACAGGACGAGAGCCGGTGCTTGCAGCCCGCCCTCCGCACGCCACCCCCGTGGCAAAGCCCCGGGTTTCGGGCAACTTCCCAGGCAAACGGGCTCCTTTCCTCCCCCCGCAGCTTTTCCCTCGCTCGCCTCTCGTTTGCCACCCCGGGGCTGGGACCCCTGCAAACACCCCCCTTTCCTCCCGGGACGACGGGGGTTCGCCTTGGGGTACGTTTCCCGTCCCACCCCCCAACCTTTCTGGCCCCGGTGCTGCCCAGTCCCTTCCGTGCGGCCGGGGAAGGGGTGGACGGACCCTCCGGGGGGGATCCCAGGGGTGATTACCTTCGGGGAAGACGGCTCGCATTTTCAGGTAGCTAGTGGTGAGGCGGATGATGGACGCCTTGTCCAGCTGGGAGGTGATGGCCGAGGGCAGGGGCAGGAGTTTGGCCAGTTCGTAGAATTCTCCATTTTCTTTTTCCCGTCTAGTCTTTGCCGCGTTCTTGGATTTTTCCTTCATCGCGACTACTGCAAGGCGAAGATGACACTGGCATATTAGACCCGATTCTTCCGAATTGCAGGGAGCATGGATTTCGGCTTCAGAGTTAGTATTTTCGTTTAAGGAAGGGAGGGAAATTCACCCAAATAAAATCAAATAATAAAAATAATAAAAGAAAGGGGGGGGACACGACAAAAAAAGGGGTCGGAGGGGAGGGAAAAAAACGCCAAACCAACCAAACAAAAACAACACCAAGAGAAATGGTGCGAGGAGGTGGGAGGCGATCTCTGAGCCACAACCACGACAAGGCGAGCCGCTCGGGATAAGACAGTTCTGCTCTGACCCTGCGGTATCTAACGCTTCGAAACCGAGACTGAAAGACCTACACGAACCACGGTCCTCTGCCTGCAGCTGGAAATCAGATCTTCTCAACGGGGAGCAAAGGGCCGGGTTCCCCTTCACTGAAGGATTTCGTCTACTCAATCCTCCCCCGTCCAAAAATAATAACAAAAAAAGATTAAAAATAGAGCGTCCACGCGAGAAATCATTGGGCTAAGCAGGCTGAACCATTTTTGGACATTACGACTCTTATAAAAAAAAATAAAAATAAAAGAAAGAAAGAAAGAAAAGGAAAGACCGGGCTGTTCGTTTAACGAAGTGCAAAATGATCTGGTCCCGGAGCCCGAGATGCCGAGGAGACGAGGAGCCGGCGAGGCAGAACGCTAAACGAAAGTCAGAGCCGGTGCGGAGGGAGCTGGTGGCTGGAGCGCTCCGAAATCACCAGCTCGCATTTCCTTCCTTCCTTTCTTCCTTCCTTTTCCTTCCTTCCTTCCGACGCTTCCCTCTCGGCCAGCTCTCGGCAGGCGGCGGCTGGTCTTCGCGGCAGAAAGACGCTTCTTTTCCCCCTTCCCCGAGGGGCTGCTTCAGCGCCGGGGCGCGGGGGGCGGCGGGCCCGGCGGGGCGGCGGTAGCGGTGGCAAATTAAAGGATTCGTTTTCCTCGGGACCAGTGCCACTTCAGCGTTGTCTCTTTCCAAACAAGTCCGAGCGCTGGCAAAGGCGCGGGTTTGATTTTGTTGGATTTATTTATTGGTTTTTCTTTTTTTTTTTTTTCTTTTTCTTTTCCCCTCCTTTTAAAGAAAAAGAATTTGCAGAGATCAGGAATTGTTTCTTTTTTTTTATTATTATTATTATTATTATTATTTTGTCACGTATTTAAAGAGCAGAGCGGTGGCTCTTCCGCATAGACATGCCTTTCAAAGGCGGAGGGAGGGTTTGCTGCATTCACCTCCCGCAAGGAGCAGCGATCCTCACCATACGGCAAGGATCGAAGGTAAAATTCCCCTCCTCTCGGAAATCCTAGCTCCTCGCCTGAAAGCACCGATATCTCCGTTTTGGTTTTTTTTTTCAGGGGTAGAAGGAGCTCTGAAGTGGACCCCTCGGTTAATTCTTTAGCAAAGGCTGCAGAAAGCCAGGAGAGCCTCAAGAGGGGAGGGGATAATGTATCCGTGACGTGTCCTCCCGCGCAGCGCCCTCCGAGGGACCCAAATACAGAGGAGCCAGAAAAGAGCCGCAATTAGCACTTGCGATGGGACGGGAGGCCGGGGCGAGGGGGAGCCGGGGGCGGGGGCCGTTTAGCTGTGGCAGCCCGAGCCCGCTCCCCCCGACCTCCCTACGCGGCCGCGGAGCGCCGGCAGGGACCCGCGGCCCCCTTGCCCCGTAACCTGCCGTCCCTCACGTACGCGATCGGCCGTGACCCCACGGCGCCGTTTGGGGCGGGGGGGGGTGGACATGTCGTACCCCCAACCGGCACCCGGCTGCCGCAGGGGGGCCGGGGCACGGCCACGCGTGGGGCCGCGACACGCGAGGGCCCTCCGTCACCAGACCCCGCTGCACCGCCATTAATTCACCCCTGTTGTTTTTACACTGGGTGAAAGTGGGGAAAACATACCTGCGTACTCACACCCGCGTGTGCGTGTATAGTTTGTACACATACATGCGCATATATAGCGCACACTTATACTATATATACACGTTATATATATTTTGCATATACAATGACGTCTGCGCATGCATGTATTTATACATGGCCGCACACGAGTACATCTGCAGGGGCACACGCACATACATATATATATTTATACGTGGCCCCTCGCACTGTTGCCTGCGGGGGAGGCGGCGGGGGCTGGCGAGGGGGCTGCCCGCTGCTCTCCCCGTCGGTGCCGTGCCGGCAGCCGCCGCTCATCGGCCCCCGACGTGACTCCCCGCCGCCCGGCGGGACACCGGTGACCAGAGCTTAACCCCGGAGCAGCCGAAGCGGCTCGCCGAGGGAAGGGGAAAAAACTCCCCGAGCTCCTGGGCTTTACCGGTGCCCCCGGACCCCTTCCCTCCAGGCGGCCGAGACCCTGCGGCGGCCCCACGCACCCCGGAGTCGGGCGACACGGCTCTCACGGGGCTGTAACCGCAGGGATCGGGGCCACCGTTGCAGAGGTTGTCACAGCGGCCGCTAAAACAAGCACGATGCCCGGGGTCCTCCCCTCCCCGCCAGCATCACGTCCCGAGAGACAGGACCACGCAGTGCCCGGCCTGGCTTTGATGCGCCCCCGACCCCGAGGGTACCGCCGGGCTGCTGCGAGGGGCAGAGGCGTGGGGACACATATACACACGTACATACACCCACCCCGACGGGAAACCGGCCCTGCCCCTCGCGAAAAGCCGTCCTGCTCAGGGACACGCGTGATCCCATCGCCATCCCGGCTGTGCGGGGGGAAGCCGGGCTGCAGCGGGGCGATTAAAGCAGCGAGGAGGAAAAACCTCGGTGCGAAGAAAAGGAGGGAGCAGGCGGAGCGGCGGGCAGAGCCCGGGGAGACGCGGCTCCGCCGCCGCGGAGGAGAGGAGGGCGCCGAGGGGGATGAGATCGCCCGTTTGCAAAACACAATGCACCGGTCCTTAATATTAATCCCCGGGAGAGGCCTGGCCGGCGGGCGAGTGTGTTTGCTTAAGCTCGCCCGCCCCTCTGTAATTATCCTATTACACCAGAAAGGGCCCGGCCCGGCGTTGTCGAGGGAAAGGCCACGATCTTTAACCTCCCCGCCGTCGGCGGAGGCCCCGTCTCGGCGGGCGGGACTTGCGCGGCCCCCCGCGCCGGCACCGCTGCCCCGGCGCTCCCCTCCCGGGCCGCCCCCCCCCGAGGGGACGCACCGCCCGGGGGAGCCGGTTTCCTCACCCCGCGCCCGGGGGATGGCGAGTGGGGAGGAGGTTTTTGCAGGGAGGACACCGGGAACAGGCGCTCTTCCCCCGCCGGGGGGGCTTAGGCTGGAGCTGGCTTCCAGATTAAGGAAACCTGGGCGAACGGATGGCACAGGGGAGCCCGGGCGATGTGACCCCGTTTTACCGCTCCCGCACAGCCCTTTTTACCCGCAAAACAGGAGCAGCGCCGCAGCCCTCCCGCAGGGGTGTCACTGGCACGGGGACAGGCTTGGGGACAAGTCAGCGATTAAACCCACCGCTGTGTTTTTCTTCTTACGGACTCATGCTCCGGTTAGGATTTTTCGCCCAGCAAAACAAACCAAATAAATGTAGAAAAAAAAAAAAGAAACCAAAACCCCAAAAACCAAACCCAACAAAAACTACCGGTGGAAAAGAAACTTCAGCCTTTCGGGGAAATTCTCAAAATTCAATACAATCTCCGCCCGCCGCCGAAACTGGACTCGTTAGCAGAGGTAAAAAAAAAAAAAATTATACGGGGGAAAAAATATTATATACATATATATACGTATATACGCGGAAAAGTAGCTGTATTTCAAGGCAGGTCCTAACGGGTTCCATACAACAAGGTCCGCGATCGCTAACCCCGAGAAGGAAACCGTGTGGGACATTTCTGTGTCCTACAAACAACCTACAGGGACGAGGGATTTTGGTCCCAAAGGAAAGCGAGAGGAGAGAACGTTACGTTTCTGGCAAATTTCTGTGGTTTGGAGAAAGGGCAGGTTTGCGAATGTTTGCGGCATCACCTCGACATAAAAGAAAAATCCCGCTGCTCCAAGGGTGGCCCAAACCCGGCGAGGTGGACTCGCAATATTCCACTCGGCGAGTCCGAGGGGGCTGCAGGGACCTTCGGGGAAGGGCTTCCCTCCGCCCGTTTTAATAAGAAACTCCGCTCCGGGGAGGAAAAGAAATAGGGAGAATAAATAAAACAATTAATGATTAAAATATCCGGATCGTATTTTCACTGATACGGTATTGCTGAATGAGAAATTCGGCGCCTACAAAAAGCACTGTTATTTAACAACCCCTTTTTTTTCCTTGGTTCGGGAGGGAAACTCTCCCGCGGGCGGGAGGTGAAGGGAACGCGGTCCTTTCTCAGGTGAGCTGTGTTGAGGGGAATATTCCGCCAATTTCCCTCTCCTCAAAGGTGTAAACTAAAAATGGAAAATAAGTGGGAAAGCTCGTGGGGGAAAAAAAAACCAAAACAAAAAAAAACCCCCACAAACCCCAAAACCAAGCGCAAAGCACCACCCCACAAATAAACCGGCAGCTCCTCCGCCGCGAGTGGCGCATCGCCGGGCTGCAGCGCGCAGGGAGGCAGCGAGGCTTGCGCGGAGGGGCCGAACCTTTGCGCGCCCCGCGGTGTGTATGTGTGTGGGGAGGTTCGGGGCAGTACGCGGGTAGGTGACCGCGGAGCATTTCCCCGCGGCCCGCCGCGGAGAGGAGCGTGTGTGTGTGTGTGGGGGGGATGCCAGGCGCGCAGTCCACGCGTGTCCACGTGGCTCTGGGGACAAACCCCAGGGGCTTACTTTACACCGGGGCGTGGAGGCGAGGTGCCGGGGGAGGCGCTGACGAAGGGGAAGCTAAAGACGAGGAGTTTAACGTTTTTTTGGTTTTTGTTGTTTTTGGTTTTTTTTTTTTTTTTTTTTTTTTTGGGGGGGGGGGGGGGGGGGGGGTGGGGTTTTTTTGGGGGGGTTTGTTGG
>NW_015090805.1:6286518-6401250 GCF_001431845.1 Calidris pugnax
AGCAAAACTCCCGCAGGCCCCATTTCCTCACCCCCACCCGGGCCTCCACCACCACGCCTCGGGCCCTGCCGACCCCCCTCGCACCCCCGCCATCCCCCGCCTTCCCGGCTCAGGTACCCGTTACCGCGCCTGTCCCTTGGCCGTTTGGAGGTTTTTGCAGGGAGGACACCGGGAACAGGCGCTCTTCCCCCGCCGGGGGGGCTTAGGCTGGAGCTGGCTTCCAGATTAAGGAAACCTGGGCGAACGGATGGCACAGGGGAGCCCGGGCGATGTGACCCCGTTTTACCGCTCCCGCACAGCCCTTTTTACCCGCAAAACAGGAGCAGCGCCGCAGCCCTCCCGCAGGGGTGTCACTGGCACGGGGACAGGCTTGGGGACAAGTCAGCGATTAAACCCACCGCTGTGTTTTTCTTCTTACGGACTCATGCTCCGGTTAGGATTTTTCGCCCAGCAAAACAAACCAAATAAATGTAGAAAAAAAAAAAAGAAACCAAAACCCCAAAAACCAAACCCAACAAAAACTACCGGTGGAAAAGAAACTTCAGCCTTTCGGGGAAATTCTCAAAATTCAATACAATCTCCGCCCGCCGCCGAAACTGGACTCGTTAGCAGAGGTAAAAAAAAAAAAAATTATACGGGGGAAAAAATATTATATACATATATATACGTATATACGCGGAAAAGTAGCTGTATTTCAAGGCAGGTCCTAACGGGTTCCATACAACAAGGTCCGCGATCGCTAACCCCGAGAAGGAAACCGTGTGGGACATTTCTGTGTCCTACAAACAACCTACAGGGACGAGGGATTTTGGTCCCAAAGGAAAGCGAGAGGAGAGAACGTTACGTTTCTGGCAAATTTCTGTGGTTTGGAGAAAGGGCAGGTTTGCGAATGTTTGCGGCATCACCTCGACATAAAAGAAAAATCCCGCTGCTCCAAGGGTGGCCCAAACCCGGCGAGGTGGACTCGCAATATTCCACTCGGCGAGTCCGAGGGGGCTGCAGGGACCTTCGGGGAAGGGCTTCCCTCCGCCCGTTTTAATAAGAAACTCCGCTCCGGGGAGGAAAAGAAATAGGGAGAATAAATAAAACAATTAATGATTAAAATATCCGGATCGTATTTTCACTGATACGGTATTGCTGAATGAGAAATTCGGCGCCTACAAAAAGCACTGTTATTTAACAACCCCTTTTTTTTCCTTGGTTCGGGAGGGAAACTCTCCCGCGGGCGGGAGGTGAAGGGAACGCGGTCCTTTCTCAGGTGAGCTGTGTTGAGGGGAATATTCCGCCAATTTCCCTCTCCTCAAAGGTGTAAACTAAAAATGGAAAATAAGTGGGAAAGCTCGTGGGGGAAAAAAAAACCAAAACAAAAAAAACCCCCCACAAACCCCAAAACCAAGCGCAAAGCACCACCCCACAAATAAACCGGCAGCTCCTCCGCCGCGAGTGGCGCATCGCCGGGCTGCAGCGCGCAGGGAGGCAGCGAGGCTTGCGCGGAGGGGCCGAACCTTTGCGCGCCCCGCGGTGTGTATGTGTGTGGGGAGGTTCGGGGCAGTACGCGGGTAGGTGACCGCGGAGCATTTCCCCGCGGCCCGCCGCGGAGAGGAGCGTGTGTGTGTGTGTGGGGGGGATGCCAGGCGCGCAGTCCACGCGTGTCCACGTGGCTCTGGGGACAAACCCCAGGGGCTTACTTTACACCGGGGCGTGGAGGCGAGGTGCCGGGGGAGGCGCTGACGAAGGGGAAGCTAAAGACGAGGAGTTTAACGTTTTTTTGGTTTTTGTTGTTTTTGGTTTTTTTTTTTTTTTTTTTTTTTTTGGGGGGGGTGGTGGTGGTGGTGGTGTATTTTTTGGTGGGGTTTTTTGGTGGTTTTTTTTTTTTTTTTTTTTTTTTTTGGTAATCCTGAAGGGGCAAATAGCGTCTCGCAGGCGGAGTGGGTCCTCGGCACAAGCGAACCCCCTCTCCGGTGGGCGGTGGGGTGGGCAGCCCAGCCACCGCTCCCCTCCTCTCCTCTCCCCTCCCGGCTCGGCCGGGCGGCAGGAACCGGGTGGCGGCCGCGGTCGGGAACCGGGGGGGCGGGACGGACACGACTTCCAGGGGCGCTTCGGTAGCGGTTTGCAGAAGTTTGGCGTGTTTTGGTGACCGGGAAGGTGGGCCCAGTTCCGTCGTCCACCCGTGTCCGTGAAAGCGGTGCCGGTGCCACCCGGTCGAACTCTCGACGACGGGCACCTTTGCAGGGCTGTGGCTTTGGTGTTCGTCCCACGTCCGTGTGGCTTGTCCCGTGTTTCTGGGTCTCGCAGGCTCGTGTTAACACAGGAGATGCTGAACGGGTCGGGGCTGGGGAAAACGGGGCTGCGGGGCCAAGCGCGGTGCGGGGCTTAACTTTTGTCTCCTGTGCTTTAGCTAACGTATGAACTGTGAGAAATACCACCGAGCTCCTCGGGAAAGAAAATATCATCAGATATTTTAACATTTACAGGCTGCGACATCAGCATCGGTATGAGCTCAAGAACCAGCAGCGCTTATCGTCCCCGGAGGAATCCCTTGTATTTTTTTTTCCCTGTAACTACTGTTCCCAAGTGTGGATGTATACACACACACGCTCACACACACAAATCCTATAAATGCTAATAAAACAGATTCCTCCGGATTTGTTTAACTTTCCCTGGCACCACAATCTTATATTGATATTCAATGGGGTTACTAGTGTGCATGAGGATTACTAGTTAAGCATAGACCGCAGGATCAACCTTCTAGTATGCCACTTGAACATGTCCTTACAAATAAGTAAGGTAGGAAACGGTAAGCATTGACAATGCGATTAATTTGCGCTGAATACTTGAAAGGAAAAAAAAAAAGAAGTTAAATTGTGGTGCTAGAATTATTAAACTATGCAGAATCGAGGCCTCCGGTTGCAGGGGATCGTTTTCAGCTCTTTACTTGAAGCTGTGTTACTGCTATTGTCCAACCTTTGCTGGCCACATGGGACGACGTTTGGCAATCCGACAGAAAATTATTTCTACTGGGCATGAACTGGAAATATCCAGCTGGGGTGTGGATCCCATTTCTAATCAGAGTGCAGGGAAGGAAAACTCAACTCTCTTTCTCGTTACACAGACAGTATTTTTAGAGTTTGTCATAAGCGGCTTGAGCTAACTACCCAGAAAAATACCTGCTATTTAAAAATGAAATAAGAGGATTTTTTTTTTTTCCTTAGAACTAGTAATTTTTTTTTCCTCCACATGATGTAGAAAAGGGTACACAGTGTACATAACGTACAGTGCCTGCACATAATGTGCAGTGATAATATAGGCATGCAACACTGCAGGAGCTGTCAGAGTTGATGGACTGATCCAAATGGATGACATTTGCAAAAAAATGTGCCTAAGTTAAAAACACTGAATGCTCATGTTTGGGTCAGGTTTTCAATTTCAGTTTTCTAAGGAGAACAAAGTTATTTTGTTTAAGACCAACTTTTTTTTTTTTTTTTTCCCCTCAATTGGAGTTGGAAGTTGATGAATTTTCTGAAAGTATTTTCATAAAACTCAGATAATTGATATTAATTATGATGCTCAAACTTTCATGACCAAACATTTGCTTCTGCTAATATAAGCTGCAAACCATATTTCTTTTAACTGTAGTAGATAGTTTAAAAGGTGAAATCTGTCCTTGGGAACAAGAGAGGGAATGTATCAATCATAGAGAGGAAGCTTCTAGGCTGAAGAAACAGGAAAATCCTAGTATGAAAAGCACACAGTGGAGCGTTTTTGCTCTGTTTGCCCGAAATCCTTTGAACATTATGAAAGTCAATGTAAGTATTTTTATTTACTTTTTTTTAAAGTTATGTTCAGTGACTTGAACTAGTTTTCTCAGTGGCCCTCAGCTTATATGAATAGTGTGACTAATCTAGTGGAGATGAGTAATGGATCTGTGAGGAATAGAGGAATTCTGATGCAAAAACATCTCTCTGTTTTTTGGTGGTATTTTATGCTGCTTGGCATTCAATATTTTATATAATGGCTGTCAGAAGAACTTTGGTAATACTTTATGGTAAAGTTTATAAATACTTTAAACATGATTTAGACATGATGAATGGAAAGCACTATTTATACATAATTATGTGATGTTTATGAATGTTCTAAGCACGTTCATAAGAAAATGTATATGCTCTTGTTAATTACTGTACTTTTGGTTTGTTGCAACATCCTGATTCAATATTTTTGCATTTGTCCATGGAACGCCTTGTAACACGCATAATGGCTTATTTCTAAATAGGTATTTTACCATGCATGGGTAGAGAAATTTAAGTTAAGAATAAGCTATTCACATGGGACTGGGACTGTAGTTATTGCAAGGGAGAGGGGATGGAGAGGGGAAGCAGAGGATGTAGTAAAAGGTTGCTCTTGCAGACTTAAGACCTGCAAATGAAAGTGTATCAGTCAAATCTCCAAGCCATTAGCTTAAATATAATTAAGACTCAGATACTTCTAGCAGTGCAGCCTCAGCAAAACACAAGGCACGAACAAGAGTGGGAAGAAGGGGTCTGTCTCCTCTCTAGTGTGGTTGAGCTGTTTGGGAGGGTTTGGCATGGGGATGGGTAAAGTGAGGATTGACAAGCTCAGCTCCTGGGGAAATGGTGGTGTGATTTCAATGGATGTCATCCCTTTTGGTTCAAAAGACAGAGCAGAGAACAGCCTCATACCATGGTGTCTTGTTTGAAATGGGTTGCAAGTCTCCCAACCTTCATCCTTGTGGAGTCAAGGCTTTGTGAATGTATGAGGAGCCCATGTGAGCTGACTTCACCGAAGGCAGAACGCAAGAGGTGTTCTTTGCTTCTGCTCATGTCTTCCCAATACAAAAACAGACAGCTGTTTTCTTCTGGTCACCATGAGCTTCCCCAGTAGCAGCGAGATTGAAAAGTTATGCCATTTGGACAGTAATTGCCACAATGCAATTACAGTTGATGCTGAAACATTTAAAAAACATCTTGCATGGGCACACAAGGCATTTGCTTGTGTCAGTAACTCACCCCTCAACAAACTCACGCCAGAAGGTTTTGTAGCTGGATTGCTAGGCAGTCAGCACATGTTTCTGAAAGTGTAGTTACTCTCAGTATAGAAACTTACTGCTATTTCTCATTATTTTTTCCAGCTTTGGCTATAACTTAGCGTTTGTCAGGATTCATATCACCAAGGTTGCCATGCTTTTATTATGGGAACTTGGGATATGTTCGATCTTGACAGAACAAAGATGACCTAAGTTCAGTCTCTGTTAACATCAGAATGATACTCAGAAGATACTGCCCTCTAAAATGATCTGTTTGACCTTTAGACACTGATCCTGAAATTTGATCCCCAAGACCCACCAATACCAAAGAATTAGACACTTCAGTCACTGGATGCCATTTGAATGTGCTCTCAGTTTCGGAGCTCAAGGCCAGATCCAGAAAGGGACTCAGGAAGAATGCAGATGCTGAAATCTAAAATGGGAATGCTGAACACTTCCACTCAGTTGCTGGCTAATTATGGATATATCTAAAGCCCAATTTTTATCATTTCAGCTCCCCAAACACACCCCCAGTTGCACCTCAGCCTCAATAGCGTAGAGCTAGCATGGTACCTAATGCAGATGTAGGAAGCAAGTAATTCTCTGCTTCTCTCCTTCAATCTGTGCCCAATACAGTGAGTGAATACACCGTGAAAATGTTCTGAAACCTTCTTCGTCTCCATGATCAACAGGAGATGTCCTCATTTTATACACAAGATAGATCAGTCAGATGTGATAGTGAAGATCCACTTCCAATTCCCTCAAAGGGATTCAACCACAGGCCTCTTGTCTATGAAAAGTATGTCCAAGGTATCAGACCATTGTCCACTCAAGTGTGTGTGCAGGGTACTCTCCTACTGAACTGACTTCACTGTGCATAGAAGAATCAAGATCTACTGGGGAAGGGAAAAACCTTTGAAGTATTTTCAAAAGGTTTTTTTAAATGTACAAACAGAACAGATGTCACATACAAATGCAGTAAAAGTCTTGGGAATAGGACGAGATGCAGGACTCCCTTTGCCCAGCCATCTGCCCTGCCAAGCAGACTAGAGTCATATTCTTTCCTTTCCCCTTTCCTTTAGTTTTTCTAGGCTGAGCAGCCTGGTGCTATCAGGAGCAACTGTGAATCTCAGCCCCATTTACATCCTCCTGTTGTTGAAAAGATGGAGACAGAAATTTGAACTTCCTCAAAGGCAATTGAATTTTCCTCTTGTTTCATGAATGCAGAACCACTGTGCAGTATGGCAGGAAGATTAGGAAAACTGGTGTTCTGCTCCCAGTCTTACAGCCTAAACAGTGCTTTCTTTTGCTTTTTCCTCTTAAAAACCAAACTCAAATAGTCCCTGTCCCTCCTCCCGCTCCCGCAAAAAAAAAAAAAAAGGAAAAAGAGAAGTTTAGAAGAAAATCCAAATCAGGGAACCTCATAATGAGGAAGATGTCTAAGCCTGAGGTAAGAAGAAGGCTGTAAGGACCAGCCTGCTCCCTTAGCATCTCTCTCATGGCTAGTTTACATGTTTCACTGCTCAGCCTTTTTATGCATTCTCTTTGGAAAAGTCCAATCTCACAGCAGTTTAGGTAGCTAACACCGAATTTGTAAATGATGCTCAGATTTGGATTATTTCCAAGAAGCTGCAGCATGTGGTTTTGTGTATCCAAAATAATTTTTTAAATGTATTTTCCTACCTAAAAAACCCAAGAGAAATTGGTTTTTCACATTACTATGGAGCAATATATGAAATTATTCTGTTGTTTTCTGGTGCAACTTATAGGAGTTTCCAAACATTCCTGAAAGCATCTGTTCTCATATAGCCATCTCCATGCAATGAACCTCAGCCAAATAAGATTCTTGGGCTTAAGTCTGTCAAATGGTGGCTGCCATACTGCAATGGAAATAAAGACGCCCTCTCCACCTCTCCTTCCTCCCAAACCTGTGTAGAATTTTATTGGATTTCCAGAAATGCAATGTATTTCTTTTCTGAGAGAAGAAAACAGCAGATTCCCTCCATCAACAGAAACTGGTATATAGTATTGTCTTCAAACGTTCCTTTTATCACTTGAATGGTTTCAGAAATTCTTTTATCTCTTCACCTCCTGGTATTCAATATAAAAGTCACATTCTGAATGTGCTTTTCTCCTCTTTTCTCCCTTTTGAATTCAGAGACTTTTCTGTATTTTTTTTTCCCCCCAAGCTTTTTCTGCTTCAGGATTTCTCCAGCACTGGAGACATGCTATTAGCATGTCTTGGGAAACCTTCCTGCAGTGGGGATTGGCAGACAACTGTTTACCCTGAATAGATTGCAAGTATTGGACAGTGCAAATATTCACAGTGGGATTGATTACGCTGATGTCTCTAACCCTCTGAACACATGCAGCGTGGACTAGATAGTTCAAAAAACCAGAGAGGATCTTAGACTGAGCTGAATATTTGTGCAATTAATACAAGATAAATATTCTCCCAACTGCCTACCCAGTGCTTTAGTGACTGTTAGAGACCCATTGCTGAGGAAGTTTGTACTCTAATTCCATAAACATATGGGATTTCAGGCAGGTCAGTAGGACAGACTTTCAACCAAGACATATAAAAGCAAAGTAAAGGGAAATGGGAACATGAAGAACACAGAGAATATTATTTATCTTGAATGCCTGAGAGAATCAGCTAGAGAGCTGAAATGAATTTAGGGGGAGATAAAGCTGACAGATAAATCTTAAGCAAATCTAAGATGAGAGAACAGCATGATTGGAGAAATAAAATAGATGTGGTGATGATAGCTCCTAGAAGAGGAGGGAAGCTCTGCAGAAGTTCAAACCCATTTTCAATAAGATGTTTTATCTCTGGGGATTATTCAACCAGAAACTACAACTCCTCTGAGATTTGTCCCAACACCAGTAAAAATGCAGAGGTCTGATACTGCAAACAGGGCTCCTGTGAAGAGGCTAAACTCCTCATGAATCAACATCATGGTCTTCAGTATTAACATGGCTTTCAGTCAGTGGAGGCTTTTTCAGATGATGTAATGTTTGTAACTTGATATCCTGGACAGAGATGTTGTGGAACTAGGCCATGCTGGAATGGTCTTTGCTTCTCTGTGAGCTTTTGGTTAAATGGATTAATAATTTCTTAGGTTCAGCACCTAGGACACATAACTTGTCTCAAGAGCCTGATGTTTACCATTTTGTGAAATCAGACGTGATGTTGAAATACTAAAAATGAGAACTTCAATCCTGCCTACCTCTGTGCTGGTCCACCACAGATATACATTATCAGTTTTGATGTCCTCTATTTTTGTAAACTAAACGAAGAAAATATTCAGGCTGTTTGTGTATGCACAACTGTATATGCATAGGCTTAATGTAGGACTTTTGATAACTTGACTTTAACAATAAGGCAAGTTAAGGAAGGAGTTTCAACTCTAAACTCTAAATTTCCTGGGATTTGACAGATTAAATCAAATCCTTAAGGCCCTTTTACCATAGCTTTTTTTTTTCTGCACAAGCATCTGATTTATGTCTTCTTTTTATTGCATGAACCTTTGTCTCAGTACTATTTGATTTAGTCTACTAATGGCTCTCAGCTGATTTTATTTTAGTATCTGCAAATTTTTGTGCACAAAGCTAGACAAATGCAGTGCAGGGATAAATTAAATGGTGTAATTTAGTGAAAAAGCAAGTTACTAAGAGAACAAGGTTTTAACTGTTGATCCAAACCAGCTCGGCATGTAAACAATGGATCCTTGGTGTTTACTGTATACTATCTGTCTGAATACAAGGATTACTGTTTCCTCTGGTGTAGCAACTGGCTGGAGGTTCTCACTAGTAGCGGTTATTAGTAGCAATGACACATTAATTGAACTTCACTGCTTCCAGGTGTGTGGCACACTCCGGGGTCACCCAGTGCACTACAGTTTCATGTGTATTCAATTACTGTAGCGTTATGAAGGAATGCAACATGTCATGCATTAAAATGTCAATTACTACTTTTTATGGGATAGAGGATAAAATAAACCAATCAGCTTTTCCTAGCATTGGTTTTGTCTGCTTGGTTGCTGTAAGCATCCAATGAAGGATGTCTTTATAACCTACCTCATCTTTGCAAGCAGAAGAGGAAGAGAAATGTGTTTAGACATTGCTGCTCGCTCTTGGAAATTGTTAGTTTACTTGTGTATAAATGAGTGGCTTGGATGGACCATGCAATGCTGTTATTAGTGACACATCATAGAATCATTGTTTGGGTTGGAAGGGACTTTTAAAGGTCATTAAGTCCAACCCCCCCTGCAATGTGCAGGGACATCTCCAACTAGATCAGGTTGCTCAGAACCCTGTCCAGCCTGACCTTGAATGTTTTGAGGGATGGGACATCCTGTTATGAATGAATCAATAACGGTCCACCTCAGTGGTTTCATCTGAGACGCTCCTCAAGGTCTTGGGCACAAACTCTCAAGTGTTTTCAGGGACACAAAATGTCTGACACTCTGTCCTCTATCGAAGTCAACAACAACATCTTTGCTAGAGCAGATCCAGCTGAGCTTCATAGGTTTTTCCAGCAATTTTTACAGTGTAAATGCTCACCCCACAGATACCCTAGGAAATGTCCCCCTCTAAAGAGAAGTGCCTTCTTTTATCAAAGTGTTCTCCCCAAGAAAGTGTCTTTCCTGGTGCCCCTTCAGACATGTTGTTGTTGTTGTGAAATCACTTCAAATCCATCCTTTTGGATTAGATGGAAACTGTAATCTTTCAAAGCAAATTTTAGCTAAAGGAGATGGAATAAAAAATATCCTTGCAATATTTTTATTGGAGAAAATTTTCACATCTCTAATTATGTTCCATGAAATTTTAATGCTCATGGTCTTTTCTGGTAAAATATTTTTAAGAACTCCTTTAAAATTATTTGTTGGCCTCAAAGTTGAGTTCAAGAAGTGAATGATTACCAAGCTGCATGGGCTGTGTCGTGGTCAGCTGAATACTTATCAGCAGCATTTTATTGTGTTGTTGCTTAAGCCACATGCTGTTGCTTAAGCCTTACATTTGTAAGATTTGCATACATACCCTCATAAGGATCGAGATAAATGTATTACTAAATGAAGTTAGAGATTTGAGGGTTGAGACTTTGAGATTCGGGGTTGGACTAGATGATCTCCAGGGGTCCTTTCCAACCCCATATCATTCTGTGATTCTGTGTGATTTATGTAGAATTTAAATTGTGGATCTTTTTAATCTGTTTCCATGTGCCTTCCTTACCTTGGAAGCTGGCAGGGGTAAGAACTTCTGCAGTGTTGGTAAGGACATGGGACCAACCTCCTACATCAATAACATGGTGAAGAAACATCATAACTGCTCCCAATGAGATCTTTTAAAAGCTATTGTAAACTATGAATTAAGAGAGTGAACCTTTCATATGGAAGCCTTGGAACAGTGGAAAATAGTGCAGTCTGAAGTCATCCTGCATTCATGCCTGATATGTTTTGTACGCCATTAAATTTCAATTTGAATAACTACAGGAGGTTTTACTTGTGATTTTGAAAGTAATTTTGAAAGGTATCAGGCTGGGATCACAAACATGCAGCACAACCAAGCTAGGAACAATAACTGAATCTGAATGCCTTAGTTTCCCCATTTCTCTGCTGGAAATTTGCTGTGAGAAAGTATAATCCCAGGGAGGTTCCTTGTCTGTCATACCAAAGGCTTGTGGTGTTCAACTGCATGATGTAGAATTCAACCTAGGAATAAGACAATTTTTGCTAAGGAATTTGATAAATTTCTCTTGATGCCTTTAAAATTAACTTGAGTGGCATGTTGATTCAAAAGCCCCAAGTCTTATTTCTAGCTCTTTACATTTTATACCACTTCCATGAGGCTAAACACACATAAGTCACGTAAGTGGCATCCTGGATGCCTGGAGATTCAGGGAGATCTCTGAGAAAGAGAGGAAAAAATTGTAATGATCCTTTCTTATTTTAAAACCTATGAAACTGTCCCCGATCATGTAGGAAGATGCTTACAAAATTCAAAAAAGCACTCATTTTCCAGTTCCCTTTTTTTAGCTGTAATCACATACAATAACTAGTTGCCTATTGGGAGAGAATAAATATATAAGCTAAATAAATACATCTTGCCAATTTTAAGCCAAAAAATGTTAAAAAAAGATCTCCAGGCACACTAACAGTTCTTTAAGTCCCTGAGTGTCAGAAACAAATTTATTTTGATGGTTTCTTCAAAAGAATGCAGACGCCTGAAGAGTTGTGTAAATCCTTTCTGCTGCAAGCAACCTATTTAAAGATACAATGACAAACACACACTCAGGATATAAAAAAATATCTCTACACATGCATACGTATATAAATACACACATGAATGGTTATGCAGAATGTTAAGTTGCACATCATTACTTTAGAAACAGCATAAATGTTTCTTTCTGATCTTTGTGTTCTTGAAAAAAATCCCAAACTCCTCCACAAATTCTAGATCACACAGCATTTAAAAACAAAAGTGCAAAATATGGACTGTGACCATGTCTTATTTATAAATATGTGCTATAAAAAGCGAGAATGTACACTTTATTTTTAAATTCAATACACAAGGGGATATTGTTTTAAGAAAACATTCAAAGTAGCTGCCTTGAAAGATTAATTCTCAAAATGAAGAATAATACAGATAATTTGAATAGCGCCATTGAAAGGAAGGAAGTTCTGAAGCAGCCTTTGGCTTTGCACAGTTGTGCTAAATTCTTTGATGCAATTATTTATTGCTGGCACAGATGAATGATATGACACAACACATTGCCCTGGGGGGTGGCAGAAGACAGATAAACCTCTATGGAAAACACTGATGCCCTCTTACTTTAGGTGTTTAGCCTAGACAGTTAGGAGTGTGGGTAGCCAGTATGAGCCACCAGAGAGTGAGATGCTTGATTCCTCAGAGCAACTACATCAGGGATTTTGCCTGGGCTTCTGCCTTAGTCCCTCTGAAATACATGCCTCTCAAAAGATGAGACTCTCCCCTCAGTGAAAACTCACCATCTCATTTCACTCACTTTAGCAGAGTTTTTCTGCTCCATTAAATATCTATTCTGTCATTGTGTTTTGGGAGAAGACCATCCATCCATTAAGAACTGGGCACAGGCAATTCGGATGAGAAATGCTAATGTATTTTGTACTCTGTTGACTGAGGCGTCTGTGCAGGCAGAATATTCCTAATTTTAAGTGGTCTCACTGACTGCTGGGACTGCTGACATGATTAAAATTAAGCGCAGGTTTCAGTCCCTTCCTGAATCAAAGTTTAAACGAGATTCGAAATGGTTGCTTGACTTTACATCACATTAACATTAGCAATTTCCTGGCTATTGTTTTTCTTCCCCCACAGTGGTGACTTTTCCAAAATAGATCCCTCATCTGACTGTAAAGGTAAATGAAAATCAGGCCCATTAAATTTACTGTCTGTAAAACACTAATGCTTAACAAACAGTGTCTTTACATTTAGATGGCATTTTTATCCTGAGGAATCTCAAATCACTCTATAAACTCTGACCTTGATCCTAAAGTCACTTACCTACGTGAGCAACTTTATATTGCATATTGAACAGGATTACACATAAAAGTAAAATTATCCAAAAGTTTAAGTGTTCTCATATTGGACACTTTTCTGTATAAGTGTCACTCTGGACAACTGTTATTAAGATTGTGATTTATGCATAACCAATTAATATTCTCCAATTCAGTCAGGTTTCAGAAATGTATGCTGTTTACCATATACCAAATAATGTTTCTTGTCTGCATCCTCACAGCTGTTGCCTTCATCCTTTTAAAGGAATGCAAGTAATTCCAGGATTTATTGGCAACTGTCACAAGAAAAGTGTTAATGAAAATCAGTACCACAAGTCACATAAACTAGGCATCAGTTAACGTTTTTTTCACACTATATTCTCAAATACTGTAAACGTCAGATTAAAATTCACTAAGCATGTGGTGACATCTGGTTGTTTTGCCAGATTTCATAGTCCTATTATGTTAACTAATCTGATGAAAAGGTAAGTTGAACAAGTCCATAACGATATCACTCATAACTATAATTCCTATAAATTCCCCTTGACTGCAGGCTCTACTTAATATCTAGACAAGGCACCCTGATTCAGAAAGAAGCTTCTCTCAGGATGCCCTCATTTGTTAATTTTTTTTTTTATTTTTACGGCATTCATCACCCTCTTGGCAGCTTCTCTGCCCTTATCTTATAAACAAACTACTAAATAACCCACCATATTTTTCTTTTTAATTTTAAATTATATGAGCACAGAATTTAAAAGAATCTCTTGTATCAGAAGGATGAGTCTTTTTTGTTGCAGCCAGTTACATTACGTAGCTTTTTCACAGGCTGACCACACTGCAGCTTAAATGTAGCCAGATAATTTTTTAGCCCAGTTACAATGCCCCAGTCCTTTTGCCAGTAGATGCCTATCACCTTCCACGTACAAGGTGACAGCGTATTTACATGGGACACAGTGGCTCTTACATGCCAGATTCAGAAGGAATTGCCTTGTAGGCTGCTACTTAAAAAAATCTTTAAGGGACAAATTTCTATATACTGTCTTCAGGGTCCTTTTGATGTAGCAAAGTATCACAACATAGTACCCATCTGTCAAAAGTCCTGAACGTGCTGTAAAATACTCAAAAGAAGTGGCCTGATGAAGGCTGACTTAATAGTTTTAAAGCAAGATATAAAAGATAGATTCTTCTCTCTTATTTCTTTCATTCATCTTGACACTTGACAATCCTGCCTCTGCTAGGGTCAGCATGGGATTTGCTGTTTTACTCTTGTTAGACAACACTGCTCATGGTGGGAAAGATTCTGAGATTAGCAACTGCCTTTGAAAAACAAATGCCTTTCCCTCCCTCTCCTTCACTCGATCTGTCAGTCTTTTGTTCAGTTCCACATATAACCAAAACAATGCGACAATAGCAGAAAATATTCTATATCAAATGTTTGTCTTCTAGAAATTCAGTGGAATAGAATTTTGTCATTATTTAACTTGCATAACTTTGGATGTAATGAACAACAAGGATGCTCATACTTTTATTTTACTAAGCTTTTTCAAAAAATCTATTTTCATCAGAGAGAAAAAATTTGATGTGATTGTACTCTATTTTCTTCAGCAGAAAAAAAATATTGTCAAAATCATCCAGATAAAGTGTCTTCTTCATTTTCCTTATATTACATATAATTTCACACACCATATAAAATACGCTCATATATCTGGAGGGCTCTGTCTGTATTTAGAACTGATTCATGTGCTAGATGCTGATTATTCTACTCAAGCACTTCTCATTATTCTATTTAAGTACTGATCACTCAGCATGGTCTGAAGATAAGATAAAAATCAGCTTTATTTCTTATTCTGAGAAAAGCTGACATCAGGATCAATAAATCCTGACAGAAGCTATTAACATTTTAATGAGTTACTCAATAATATTCTAAAGATGTGCTGGCAAGTCAAGCCTCCTTTGATTAAGGACAAATTTCTTAGACTACTGTAAATATATATTTCAAGGTCCAGAATGCAAAGCTGTCACTTATCAATCAAGAAAAAAGGGCAAAAGTCATGACTAAAGAAGCTAAGGAAGGGGCTGTCCACATGATTATAATGATTACTGTACATGATGGAACTTTTTAAGATGCCATTCATCTTAAACAAACAGAGCCAAATATTAGTCATGGGGTTGTGTGTTTGGTTGTCATACAATTGAAGAAGCGTCCATGACTTCCTCCTGCAACGTATAGAAACCCCACAATGTTGGGAGCAGTCGGACATGTCCATACATGGTTGAATGGAACAGCAAATACAGGCAGTAAGCCAGGTGCATGGGAGAGCAAGTGTCTTTGCAAACTCTGCTGAGCCTCAAGAAAAAGGCACAAGGGGCCGACAGGGTGAAATATACTTGTCTAAGGGCAAATTTTGCCCTTTTGACTGCATGATTTAGTTGCACTAAAATGGATCTAGATTTGACCCGAGGAGGGATGTTACGTGACAGTGTTAAGAGTTGCAATAAATCTGTTGTCAGGATCATGCTATTGAACATAATGCCAATAGGTTACAGGAAAATCCTGGCTGAGTTGCCACGCTTACAGAATATTGACCTGAGTGCAACATTTTAATAAACAAATATGAGTCTTTGAACACAAAGTCAGACGTGACTTTTCTAATGGAGGCAATCCAATAGAATCCAAAGCAACTGCAATAAAGCTGGGCACAGCAAAAGGCTGTGGGGGATCTCCATTGAGACATAGGAGAAAGCTGTGTAGGTCACATAAAATTACATTAGCAAGTCTTCCCTGTAAATATGAACATATGGAAACATGAACCATGAAACCAGCCTAAAAGTAACTGGCGTTATTAGATAAGCCCTCTGTGGGCCTGCTGTACTCACAATGAAAGCATTCATTGATTTCAGGAGGAGGTATTGCTCTGAACATGAGATGAAACTCTCATCAAAATATGAAAGTAAAAGGCTGCAAACACAGAAAGGGCAGCAAAATGATCTCAAATATTTTGTGTCTTTGATGATAAACTCCTTGAAGGTGGCTCATGATGTTCTAACACCTGAGTTTCCAGTTCCTAATGTAAGAAACATACATTTAGGTGAAGACTCAGAGCTGTCTCACCCAGTGTGGAACACTGATGAAGAAAACGCTTTATAATGAAGAAAACTTCTTGTAAAGCAGAACAACTAAAGGGAAGAAAAATGAAAAAAGGAACAAAAAAATCTGAATATACTTCCAATTCTACACTAGATTCTCTTTTATAATTGCCCACATCTATGGGTTTAAAATGATACTAAATAAAAATACTCTATTAATTCATCTCTTAATAACTTCTCAGAGGCATCCTGCCTCAGAAATGAGGAGTGCTAGGACTTCACAAGCAAGCAGGTCATGCAACCATTGAGTAAATTGAACTCCATCACACTGCAGAGGGAAATATTCCAGATTTCTTCTCTTCATGCTTTCTATATATATTATATATAGTGTGTGTGCATGTGCATGAACAAAACAGAAGAGATTCCAGGATTCCAAGAGCAAAATGAATAATGTTGGTATTCATAAAAACATTCAACAACTGAGGCTTTGTTGCAATCAAGTTGCTGTTGGCACTCACTAATAGACATGACATTTATTTACCTCTCTGACGGCCTCAGTGCCTTATGACATAAAACAGCATTTACGGGACTAAGCCTTGAAAACAAAACCTCTAGGGGAGTCATAAATGCCACTTCAGTATATTGGGCAGGTGGCAAAAGGGTAGATGTCACCAAAACCCATTGATACACTTTTTCTTTATTTTTTGAAACTTTGGTCAGGCATTCATGGCGCATAAATATCAACAGTTAGGAATAACTTCATACACATCTGTATTTTTTTAATTACTCTTTGACTGGAAGGATTGTCTTACAGTCTATGCATGGATAATACTGAAGATTTGCTTTGTGAAGCAGAACGTGTCGTGAAGACTGCTTACTCCTTTTTTCTATTGAAGTTCTTGCACTGAATGGGGTCATCCATGTCATCCAAAGGTGAGGACCCAGTCGATGAACATGTAGAGACCGTATGATATAAAGTTCCTCCCCACATAATTTTTTAGGTGCATAAAGCCTTCAAGACCCCTAAATCCCTTCTTCTGCAAACGGCCATAATGGCTGTAATCCTCACAGAGCTGTGCAGGTTGAGTTCAGGCCTTTCCTAGGAGCTACTGAGTAATTTTATGCAGTGCAGATGTCATGTATAATGTATAAGCAAGCCTAAGAGCTGGGCTAAGTCCTTGTCCCTATCTTCCCACGTGAGGAGCCCATGCACCTGATTAGATCATCATGGTTCTTCTTAACACAAAGACTCCTGAAGGCTTTTTGTGTGTGTGTGTGACCCGACAAACAGAGGAGTGCCCAGACTCACCAGTAGCTCTGTCACCAGGGTACCGTCTTGCCAGAGCCTTGAA
This sequence comes from Calidris pugnax, assembly GCF_001431845.1. NCBI lineage: Eukaryota > Metazoa > Chordata > Aves > Charadriiformes > Scolopacidae > Calidris > Calidris pugnax. The sequence goes on from NW_015090805.1 coordinate 6,303,534, forward strand.
CAACCTGTGTCCTGAGAAGTGCTTTAGCTGCTGAATTAGAGGACAAAAAGTTATTGTGATGACCGCAACCTCTTGCTCTTTTTTAGCCTGTATGATAAAAGAGAAGAGTGACCTCTTGCTACATTGTTGAAAGGGACAACAGCCTGGGTTAAGAGCCTAAGCTCCAAAAGAAGCAAAATGCATGACATGCTGCTCTTTAAAGCATTCTTCACTAGCTGATTTGTGTGGCTCCCCTGCTCAGCATGTGGGCTACAGCGAGTCCCAGGCAGCTCACAGGCGAGCCAGGCCTGTTACCAGCGCTGGGCCTGAGCCATGAGGCAGGGGAGACAAGAGCATCTTGCATCCCTCTGTGGACCTAATCTCGAGCCCCAGATTCAGATGTCATTTGAGACACGCTGGTTAGACTCAGTTTTGATGCAAATGGATTCTGGTGACTTCACCAGATATGAAAAAGATCTTGTTTTCTCTCACAGCTTTATAGGTTCTGGTGAAAGGCACTTTTTTTTCAAAAAACACTTCATTCTCTTCTGAGGAACTTTCAATGGAGATGAATCAGAATATTCCTTTCAATTTTTTTGAAGCTCTCTCAGTCAGATAGGTCTAATTTACCTGTTAAAAGTAAAAAAAAAAGAAAAAAGAAAGTACTTGGAAATGAAAAAACAATTCCAAGTGATGTTAACAGACCTTTTATAAAGAATATTGAAGCTCTGAAATATTTAACAGCTTATTATGTTTATTTCTAGGCTTTTTTCCTAGATGTTATTTCAATTTTTTCCCCTTGTTAATTCAAATTTTCCTTCATAGATCCTGCTTTCTATATCTCTGGTTATTGACATTCGGTTTTCTTAATTCCTTCTGACTCCTTCTGTGGTGGAGGTGATGGATGACATCCCAGCCCTGCAGGCTCTGCTCCTGTTCAACCCCTGGATGTCACTCACCCTTAGCAGAGAGGCTCATGGCTCATCTAGTGACCTATTATAACAACTAAGTCTGTTCTTAGAGAGCTACCGTCTATGAACTTGTTCCCTGTCCTGTGCCTGTGCCACCCTTGCAGAGCACTTTATCTTCATTCTCACTGAAGTGAATATTTTTAAATGCTATTCCTCAGTTCTGTACCCATGACGTAGAGTTCAACTTCATTCTTTCACTCTTTACAGGTCTTGCCGAACTGGAGTCATCTGTAAATGCGATTAGCACATTGCCTATTTAACATCAAAGCCAGTAATGAAAATACTAGTACCAAATCCTAGGACAGACTGCTGCAAAACCATGCTCAGTGCAGCCTCCCATGCCATTAGTGACCACTAACATCTACTGCCCAAGTACACCACTCCAAACATCTTTGCATGCACCTCATAAGACCCTCTACTATGTTTCCTCCTTTTCCAGTACCCACCAGTACGTCAATGGTCTTCCGCAAATGTCCTCTGACAATACTTTACCCATCCTGTTCTGTGGTCTTCCTTTTGCTATTCGTCTAGCAATTAGCACCCTCAATTCCTTCCACCCACTACTCGCACCCTCACTGCTAGGTTTGGAGTTGGAAGGGGAATTTCCCTCCCAGAGATCAAACCAGACAGGATCATCTCTCCTCAGCATTTTTGTAGAATGTTCTGGGAGTTAGGAGACATTTTGTGCTTATGGCAGGGTCCTGGGGCAGAGACAGTATGCTTGATCCTCTTCTGCCCTCTTCCTGTGGCACAGAAATAACTGTGAGTTTTTGGTGAGAGGATCTAGGTTTTTTATACCATTTTGGGTAAAGTTTAATGGCTTAAGGTTGATGCATCAAATCAATGCTCTGTGTACTCTTTCAGAGTGGACATCTGCTGAAGGACAGTGAGCCAAGCAATCCTTTCCTGACTCTGTTCCTCTGCATTACTTGTTCTTGGTGCCCCATGTGAACTGCATTCATTTTATGCCTTGGCCTCTCTGATTTTGTTGCTATATGTTCATGCTGTGTTTCTGTGAATTACCTGATTTAGTTTCTAACTTCCATACACTCTCTCCTAGTGTTTGAGGCCTATGAAAAGAACTCACAATGTAGCCATCTTGCTCTTTTCTACATCACACTATTTTCTCATTCCTTTCATGATGAGATAATTTGCTGATGGGTTTGTAACATTATTCCCTTAAGAATCATTTCCACTCCTTTGAACCAGTTTCCTGGGAAATCAGTCCTACAAAGTCTCTGACTTCTCTGAAGTCCACTTTCTTGAATGGATGAATTGTTTCCATTTTGTTGCCCTTCCTTCTCCTTGCCTGTAAGAGCTGTCATTTCAGTCATTCTTACTCAAGTTAACTTCTGTGTGCACCACTTCCTCCCTTGCAGTTAGAATGGCATCAGAAAAATCTTCCTAATACCTTTCTTTTCTCTCAGAATGCACAGATTAAAAAGAAAATGGACAACACTGCATCTCCTGAATTTTCTGGACAGTTGATTTGCCTTTCTCTCCCAGAAGATGTTTATAGACCCATTACTGAGTACAGTTTTTTTCTTATTTTATAATTACTTCTCTCACATCCTGTGCTGCTTGTTACATAAATTCATACCTCTTAAGATGTTTCCTTTATTCTTTTGTCCCAGTTTAGACCTCTCTTTGTTAAAGTAAGAAGTTGGGGTACAAATGTGCTCTTCTCCTTTCTCATGGTGTTAACTCCATCCATGCTCAACATCATCATATGGGATGGGACGGCCCCTGGCAATGTCATCTATGCAGCCACACACAGGCAATAGTTCCTGGCAGGGGAGCTGGAGGCACATACTAAGAGCAACACCTGAACCCCTAACCCCTTATTCCCTGGGTTTTGGGAGTACTCTGATATGCTCAGGGTGCCTCCTGGTAGTGTCATTACTGGTCAGAAAAATGGGAGGTGGAGGTGCCTGATGTCTTCAAAACCTTTGTACAACTGTTTCAGGTTTGAGATCTTTGCACATAGCATACCTCCTTGAATGTGAAGCTTGGTCCACTAGCGTTTATCTTCATTGCCTCCTTCCTCAGAACAAAGACTGCCATCACCTTGTGCTTTTTTTTAAGAGTGGTAGTGATGAGTCCTATGGCCTTTATGGCACATGACTTTTGCTTTTCCACTGCACTGACATCTAGCAGGTTCATTTCCTATTGGAACAAGAGAATAACCTGCACATCCAGGGGACGCTCGCCTCCAGGTCAATCTCAGTTCTTTGAGATTGACTAATTCATATTAATTATGCACATACACATTCTCATATAATATACACATAAATTCCGTTATGAAATAACTTTTCCTATTGCTGGTGCCACTGCAGACCTCACTCACTGCTTTTGGGATATAACCTCCGGCATTGTGCTGCTAATGCTCTCATGATTGTAATTACCTCTCAGTCTGCTTCTTCCTCTACTGCTCTCCTATTTTCCTCCAGAGACATTTCCCCAGCAAGCATCCCCTGTGCCAGGTATCATTCCCAGCCTCGTTTCACTGCAGTGAATTTGGACAATCCCAGCTCACTGTCTTGGTCCTGTCTCTGGCTCTCAGAGGTGCAAGAGAACAAGGCTTCCAAAATACAATTCTCTACTTAGACTGAAGCCATTGTGAACCATCCCTTAAATCCACCATTTTTAAGCCATGCAAACAATAGGGGATCATTAAAACAGTGTCTGCAGAGATGTCAGGACATTGCTCAATAGTGTCTGTGAAGATTTGTGCCAGACACCGTGTATGAGTTTGCTAAAGCCAGCAACACTTCATAGTTGCGTTGACTGATGATATGATCTGTCTCAGAAAACACTGCATTTTATTACACCACCTCCTGTAATAATAAATAAATGGCCTCTGCTTGGGCATCAGGGCCATGGTTACCACAGTTTCAAGGATTAACAGCAGTTCACAAAATACCTAAATGTTTTTCTGTCACCATTTTGAGGAAAGGCTTCGGTGGGTTGTAATTATATTTCACTTACTCTGGCTACTGCTCTCTGAGTCTCCCTTCTCGCTACCCTCCAGAAGGGCTCTTTGCTGTTTTTTAATGAAGTAGCCTGAACAAACATAAAGCTTCCAGTGAGGCAATGCACTGTTGGTTACTAAGCAGCCTTTGTAAAGAGTGTGCACTGTTTAAACCCCCTCCCCCTTTTATCACTTAGATGTTATCTGCACAACGGGCCCACTTGTAAGTAAATGCTGACACTATAATACGAGCATGCTTTAGCTTTCTGCTCCCACATTATGCTTTTAACACGCTACTTATTTTGAGGGAACTGAGCAAAATGATGGTGATGATTTTTAGCTAAAAATACCTGGTGCATACTATCCAAGAAATCTAACAAAAACATTAAATATGTCCCAGGAAATCAAATTTATAGTGCAGGAAAGGCTTAGTGACTTCATTGCTCAGGTTACCAGTTGGATATCAGTTTCATCATCAGCAACCTCCAATTTCCTGTTTTGCTTATCATAGAATTACTGTTTTCCTTTTTTAATGTTTGCACAGCCCATATGGCAACAGCTATGTTAAGACTGGATATAAGGGTTTTCTATGATGGATTAAAGACCATGTTTGTTTAATGATATTTTAAGGAATAATAATAATAATAATAAAGTCAGGAACTGAATGCATATAAAACACAAATAGTGCTTATATGCTTTTCTTTTTTTACCGCTGGAAAAAGTATGATTCATGGCAGTATGTGCATTAGTACTTTGTAACCAGTGCTGATTTGTGTACTGCTTTGGAACTGCTCCTTCTTGCTGACTAATAAGTGCCACTAGACCTCTGGCAGGTCATAATAACATTATGTACTTCTAGTCTTTACAGAAAATTGTTTGTCTTCTGTCTTTACCTATATGAATCAGACACTGTGTCATCTCCCTGTGCTTAAAAACTTTCCTCTTAATCTTACAAGCTGCCTGGTCTTGCAAAAGACTGACCCATTACATTGTTTCACTCACCTATGAACCTTCCTTATTTCAGAATGATTTTTTTTTATTCAAGGATGGATGTATTTCTTTGTCATTCCCAATCATTCTGTGAAACTGTAGTTTTTTCCTCTAATGCAAAGCTTCAAACCCAATTGATAAATCTCCTCAAAATGCCTCTCAAGTGTAACATCTTGTTGGCCTCTCTCAAGTTGCTCAGGAAGTTCCTGAGCAAAGGATTTGATGCTGTCTGGAGATGGACCAGCCAGACTCACAATTGTTGCTGCCAGGGACACTTGGGCTGTCCAGGAAAGGACCTTTACCTAGGATTAGTGTACCAGTTCTGCATATCTCACCAGCTTTAGGCTGGGCCTGTAGTTTCTTTACTGAATTTTAATCTAGCTTTGAAACGTGCAGCACACTGCATTCAAAGCAAAAAGAGAACTTCCCTCCAAGTGACTAAAACCACACTTAAGAGGTCTCTACAGCGAAGGAACAAGAAAGGAAAAATCTGTGATCAATTTGTGGGTCTGCAGGTGGTGACAGTGTGGAGTTATTAGATAATGCATATTCACCAACTGTGCATACTCACCAACATGTGTTCTGTACCAGGGGAACAAACACATTTCTAGTTGTTATTTAGAATAAAAATAGGAGGATAATAAAAGTAAAATTGCTTATTGAAGCAGTATGAACCTGACTTAAAGAAAACAAATTTTTCAGTCACCTTTACCAGTTGATTGGCAAGTTTTTTTAATGCTGTGTTTTTCATTTGGAAAAACACACTATAAGATATGCCGAGATGCAAAAGCAGTATTAATGCACAAAATAAATTCAGCTTCATGACTATATTAAGAAGTTATAAAAATGCAGTAGATTTATAAATGCAAAAGTCTACAGAAAATTTCTCTTGGCCTCTTGCAAGCATTAGAATCTCCAGGTTGAAAAGTCAGCATTAGCTAACAGACGTTCAAACCAAAACAATAATTACTTTGCAAGTAATTATTTCCTATTTGCAAGATCTAACTTGTTGTCTACTTAAGCAGTTACAATACAGTTTTGAGGCTATGTTCTACTTCTTTTCCTTGAAGAACAATGCAGCAGTATTCAGAGAATTTTCCCTTCTGGCGTAGGTGAAGTTCAGTTCACAAGCCCACGTGTATACATAAAACTTACACATTCATTAGTTTGGGAATCCTGACTACCCTTTTGGGCACTTCAACTCAGATAGCCAGGATCAAGAAATTTTGAGCAAAAGTCCAATTAATAGCAGTGCAAGTCCTTCTCTTGCATCTCTCCTACTTTTGTGAGAAGACGGACTTCCCAGTGGGCATTTTGCAGGCAACTCTGCCAGTTGGATCACTAGGGGAAAATGGTAGTAATATTTGAAAATCTGTCACCTAGGGTCCCCAAAAAGGCCATTCCTGCAGCTTTTATTGCCAACATCAAATAATACATTTCATAAAATCAGGAAGAGAAATCGTGTGTTTACATGTCCACGGTTTTCCCTGTCTCCCCTCACTCAAACACACTTCTCTACCCTGTCTGTCATGCGAATGTAGATGGTACTTGCATTCACGCAAGTAGGAAGGACTTGAGTCACAAGTCATCCCAATGAGGATATTGTTAGCAGGTATGACAGAAAAAGGATTAGAAATGATCTGCCCTACAGAAGAGGACCTCTCCTCTCCTCTCCTCTCCTCTCCTCTCCTCTCCTCTCCAGCAGTGCTGAATCACCCTCAGAAACCTACCCTCTACTTATTAGGCAAAGAAGAACAAAATCATTTGTCTGTATACTGTGGAAGCACACCACACACGCATAGCTCTTTCACAGGCTCCGTAATTTTTCCAGCTATGAGCGGAAGAGGAGATGGCAAAATGACCACGTTGAGGTTTCCATGAGGTACCAAATACCGCATGAAAAAACTTGCTTGCCTGTTCAAATAATTTGAAACTTGATCAATGCATCAAAACACTGCTTTTAGTATATGCTAGCCCACCCATTTATTCAGTAGCATTTGGATAATTCGCATGCTGTCAAATCTGCATATTGTCCTGGACCCTCTCCTCCCAAAGCCCCGGTCTCTTGGTGGGGACCCAACTGGCCCCTCAGCCTGCATGGGAAGAAAATGATCCCCGTTTTCACGTGCTAAACTCATGCACATGCTCAAACACGTATGTGGTCTTACCTCCTCATTGCTACCAAGGATCGCCACTCCAACATAGTCTCTTTTGCTCTTTAACTGTATTTTATTTCAACAGGTGCCTTTTCAGCAGAGCAGCAATTCAGCTAGCACTCACCTCCCATCATGGCACACGTCTGCAGACCTGCAGCTGCTTATGCCAAGCCACATTTGTCCTACTCACTGTATATTCAGATTGCATTTCTGGTAGGACTTACTACTGAAGAAACAGGTCAAGCACAGAGGAATTTTTGACAAAGACTTCTTTAAAACAGCCCTATCAATCTATTGTGTACTGTATTTCACTCACACGTTATGAAATAAGACTAGGGAAAATGTTCATCTGTGAAAAATTCCCCAAAGAGAGGCACGTCAAGACCGCTAGTCTTTCCATATTGTTATGAATGAAACTCAAAGTTTCAAGTATCAACCTCCAAAAGAAATCGCTAGGGATTTCCACTGATTTCCACCCCCTCTCAATTTTAAAGTAACTGCATTAAAACGATGTGTATTTATACATTAAGGCATAATGCACACACACAGAGAGAACAGTCACTGCTGCTCCTGATGCAATGAATGACCAAAAAATTGGCTGTGGTTCAGAGAATACTCCATGTTTTGGAGACTGTCATGACAGGCAGGGATTACATTTTACATGAGTGGTGATGAGGATACTTCTACTGACATGTGGGGGCTGTATGTTTTCTTGCCAACGGGGCTGAGCCACATAATTCATCTTTCTCACTGAGAAAAGAGCACATCGGCTACAGAGACTCCCTATTTACACAGGGAGGACTACACGGTGCACAAATGGAGAACAGCTCTATATTGAATCCAGCATGACAGGATTTAGGCTGCTTTTCTCCCTGTTAATTATGTAGAATTTCTTACCTTTTGCAGCTGGGACTGGCATTGCTACAGAGCAACTATGCTAGCTTGTCATTAAGCACACATAGCAGAAACTCAACCCCTGCAGATGTATAAATATACTGTTTTGAGAGATTTAAAATGCACATTTTGTTTCAAGAGTTAAAATTGCTTCTTATTTAGTCGTTATTGCTGGGTTATAGCAGTCCTATATAGGGTATGTTTCCTTAGTTTTTCTACGATCACGTTAAAATTTATTTTTTTAATTTCTATTTTTCATACCTTGAGAATATATTCTTGTGGGTCACAGGTCACCCAGATGGTATGGGAGGAGCTGCAGCATCAAATATCCCCACAGAAATTGGTTATCACCAGTTAATAAGTACAAGATGATGGTGAATGGTGACTTTTAGTTATCTCATATATAGAATAGTAAAAATATGAAATATTCTGTTCTGCACTATATTGGTCATACCAGTTTGCCATTAATATTTTTTGAAAGCTTATTTAAAGACAGTTACTGGCAGTATGTTTTTTGTAGAGTGTAGATTGAGTCGACTAGACATCTTTTTATTTTAAATCAGTGTATGTGTTTAACTCATCAGCACTTACTATTTTTGCTGCTTACATATGCAGTGCAATACTTAATGAAGCTGGCAAGCAGTTAAAAACCCCTGGTAAGCAGGTTTCAACTTCTGTCAGAGCCACTGTATGACCAGGTGGGTTTATGTTTTGGAACCTTCCCCTGAGCCATGCAAGCTTTTGGTCTGTGCAGTATATAAGTATGCTCACAAGCAATTTCCGTGCTCTCCTCCTTTTTTTTTTTTTTTTAATAGCTCAAATAAAATAAGACTGAGCCTAGACACTTATGCCAAACAATAAAAACTTGAGATTAGCAGGCTTTAAAAACGTTGTCTGCCATTCCAGCCCGGCAATTCTGGATTTCCGGGTTTGAGTAAGATCACGAGTGATAAAACAGATACAATAAAAGAGATTGTTCTCATGCTGCTTCCAGAATGGCCAGACAGTAAATCTCACTAGACATACAGATTTCCAGCATACCTCTAATGTCTAGAGGTCTGAATAAACAGATATAATTTATTAGGATTCACTCATCACTTGGGCTGAGCGTGACCCAGTGCTTGTGTTGCAAATGCAAGCGTGGCTTCTAAAGGTTCTTGTAATCTTCAGTTTTGAGTTCGTGGTTCAAAAGAAATCAAAACTTGAAAACCAGAAACTCAGCAATTATCTTGTTTATTCCAGTTTCCACCCCAGGTGACGATTTAGCTCAAGCTTGCTTGAACCTTAGCCTATGCATAACAAAATCTTGCCAAACCTAATCAAATATGGGGTTCAGCAGCAGCATGGTGGCATCCACAAGCAGGATGCAGTGCCACGGTATTAAGCTCTATAAACTAACCAAGCCCCTATTTGAAGAATTCTAAAAGTGCTGCTAATCTTCTTTTATTAAAATGACATAAAGCTATAACAGGAGGAGGACTGAATTCTGCTCAGGAACAACAGGAGACCTGAAATAATTTCTGAGACAGCTAGAGTGTGTTTTGGGAACATAGCTGCACGTGTGGCACACTTCCCTCCAGCTCTGGCAGCCAAGTTTTAAAAGGGGTGAGATCCATTTAATATACTCTGTGAAAGCATCAAAAGAGAAGACTGACCTGTAACAATAAGGGCATGTCTGCGCTGGAAACTGGCTGTGGATTTGGTGCATTAAAGGATCCATAGCAGCTGCTGCGCAGGCAGTACAGTAACATACCAAGTGTTCCCATCCCTATGGGAATACTGCTTCTTGCACTAGATCTTTGAGTGTCTCAAGAGAGAAATGGGTGTTTCTCCATAGTGCTGCAAAGTCTGGTTAATCACCATGGGAAATGTCCCCAGGCGGGGTTTTTGGGAGGATACCACCATCCTTAGAGGGCTGAATTGCTTTCTGCCATGAGAAGCAGGTCTGCTATTTCTCCGGTGCTTTGGGTGAATCCCATTTAACTTTTGTTGTGGTGTCCTGAGAAGCTCTTTCTTGGACTCTCAGGCAGAAGAAAGGAGGGAATGGTACCTTGGGAAGCTGCAGATTTCCCATTGGATGTATATTTGGGAGCCTGAAAGGTTTGCCTTTGATGTCTGAGTCGGAGGCCAATAAATCTCTGCCTGTTACAGCAGCTGCTTCCAAAGGAGAAGAGAGCGTGTGGTAATCAACAAGAAAAAGGGACTTTGGTACATAAACTGGAGGAGAATAGTGATCTAAGAACTACTGCCATTGATTTAGGACCCAAGACACTGCAAACATATAGCTTGATACATGTGCAATCCTAAATCAAAGGTTGTCTAGTCTATGAGATTAAGGGCCACTGCATCCAGCTGAGACCAAGCACTGCTGGTCACAACACCGTTGGCCACAGTAGAAATGGTTAGCAGAAGACGGTTACTCTCTCAAGGGGAACCAACAAAGGAGACAAAAGACACTAGAAAAAAACCCAATTACTAGTGTTCTTGTTGCCTCCGCTTTACGACTGGAAAGCCTGAGGCAGAAAAAAGTTAGTTTGAACCATATCACCTACAGAATCCACTGCAGACTTGAGAATCATGTCTGGTATCTAAAGTCTGGGTCCAGGTCCTTTAATATAATCCCACTTCCTTGCTCCCTCTTTCATTAAAATTGCTTGGTGAAAGTCTGAAGTACCGTTGCCAAAACAGCTGCCTCACTATGTGTTTTGGATTCATTCATACTTCACCCCTGAATTTCGCTAGAAACCACAACTTCTCCAGCCTGGGGATTCCTTTTGACACTGCAATAACAAAACACGTTTCGCTTATCACTTTCTCCCAACGGGAGTATCGTGTACCATGCTTGTATCTCCTGTGTGCTGGAAACACTCTGCTCGAGATGCTGAACTCACAGCTCTAACACATTTCTTATCTATGTCAGACTGGGTAGACAAGAGCTTGAGAGGAAAGAGAAGCAAACTGTTTTTCATCTTCTCTGCCTCCAGATCTCCCCTCCCTGTCCTTCCAGGGCATGTAATAGGAGCAGGAGAAAGAGAGAGAGAGACACTTAGGATGACTGTTGTGCTAAAAATGAGATGTTTCTAAAAGGAAGCCCTTTTCACCTCACAGTATTTGCTGATTTTCTCCACTAAATGTACTGATGCCACTGAGAAAAATGCCAAAATGTATTAGAGCAGCCACAGCAATCAGATTGTAAGGCAAGCTAACCGGGAGTAAGGATCCTGTTGAGTTCAACGAGTCTTTTGTGATTTCCAATGCACTATGAAAAAATGCCTTCAAATTACCCAAGAAGTATGTTAATAGCTGACTAATGCACAAGCTGGCAGGAATCTTTGCTGCTTGAGCACGGCTCATTAATCTTACCTTTCATTAAAAAAATTCCAAACTTTTTAATAAACAGTTTTTATTTAGGAAGTAAAGAATAGTGAAGTGCACTTTTTGCTAGGCAAGTGAGCTCCCTTTGACATTAAAACATTTGTTTTGCATGCAAAGCCATCTTTCTTACCTCACCGGGTCTGGAAATGCACAGAGCAAATTTTTTAATCTCTCTTTTCACCTTTGTGAGCTTGTCCCTCTTAAGCTGAAAACCTTTTGCCATTGATACCCAGTCCCTTTCTGCACGAGGTGGGCAGCATTTCTGGTGAGGGGCTGCTAGGGAGCATAAATGAGAGGAGAGAGCTTCTTGCTGACAGCTGGACAAGATGCTGCATGCTACCCCACAGCACTCAAAGTACCACTTCACATCCGTTCCGACCCAATTGTGGTCCCATTTCCATGAGAAGACACCTCGGGGGCCTCCTGTTTCCCCAACCTCCTGTGAAATAATGCACTCTGGTTTTGTGAAACAGATACCTGGGACAATTTTTTATGCTGGGCAACTGCCATCATGTTCCCTTTTGCCTGTGGTTGTGGCCTGAATAGTTGATAGTCGGATAGATACTCTGTCCAGCCTTATTCTTTGGGACCCCTTCATCTGTACAGCACAACTTATTCAATGCAATAATGAAAATGAAAGATAAACTGCATTATCACTAGTAGTTACAGAAACAGGATTGTTTTCAGTGATGTTTTGTCATTAAACACTAGGGCAGAACAACTTCACATCAGATGTTGCAAAGTCCTGATTGCACAGAACAGAGAGGTAGAAAAAACATGAAAAAACATCTGATCAGTGTTATCATCGATATTTTACATTCACATACATCTCAGTACAGACATATGCTAAGTTTTCTAAGCAAATGCTCTTCAAGGTTTCTACAATAATTTTATTTGCCTTTCAAAACAACCCAGGCTTCAGGATTTATTAATGCAGCAATTAGTATGCTGATCATGCCCAGCATGTTTAAATCTTTATTGGCTGTATGCACCACCGAAAGTTTTAGTTTTATTAAACCTGAGACTCCTACATACTGCTGTTTAGTGTGTGTTACAAAACTAAGATCAACTCTGAATGTAATGTAACCCACATGTTGGATTGCTTGCTTCAGTGACTTACAGAAATATTTCAGGTAGCAAGTATTTTCTTAGTACTCTGTTATAAAAATATGTCAGGCACACAATGTTTGCATTATGTGTTCCTTTTCTGTTATAGAAAAAGAATTATTCACCAAACCTCTGTACGCCATTCTGAACAGTCATTTTTACCAACTGTGTATCAAACTGCTGTGAATCATCATGTTTCAGTGAAGATTTTGTGGTGAGATAGACAATGGGTTAAATTAGGGTGCAGTTATCTTCGTCAGATGTAGGTAGATAGATAAAAAGATAGATAAAATGCATACTATAGCTGCAAAGCAAAAACCAGACTGAGGTTTTATTCACATGAAGGAAGGGGCAAGAGCAGCTGAGATTCTTTTTTTTTTTTTCCCTCAGCGAGTGGCAGAGGCTGTGGAGAATCTGCCAGGCATGACGCTAGGCCTATTGATTTTTGCAGAATCACCTTTCTTTCATACGATGAAGGCAAAATTGTCAGCATGATGGAGCAGCCTCCTGAGAAGCCCTGGTCTGAGCCCCTCAAGACAGCACTGTCCTGTCCACTCACTCGCAAGCACCAACTGGACTCTTCCTACAAGAATGGTTGTCCCCTCGGCTCAGCATCCAGCTGCAATACTGGTATTCACACCATCCATAGGAAAGACAAGAGCCAGGGCAGATATGATCTGTAAAAGTAATTGTAACAGGTGATGCAGAGGCTTGTTCAGGTAGTTAAAAAGGTGTATTCCCTTATACCATACAAAGAAGAGGCAATTTGCCAAGTTTGCTTTAGATTAAACCTGTGGCAATTTATATAGTTGATCTGACTAATGGAGCTAGTCTAAAGAGACTTCTAACACGGCACGAGTTGCCCCCTGTAATGTACAGTTTAGTTTTGATTCCAACAGATGAACTTTCAGACTCCAGCTGCAGGTGGAGCTGCAGGTGACATCCCCATGGATCCCCTTTTCATCCCAGGGGTGAAAAGATCATCATCTGCTGTAAAAGTGGAAGAGGGTTTGCTGTTGGCTGCCTGACACACCAATGGACCCAATGCAACGTGTGGGCACCCTGCTCTCTTCTGCCACCTCTGCGATGGCAAGAGTATCCCACCTGGGTCTTGTTAACACTAACATCCGAAGGGCCCTGGCTAATATTTTAGATTTCTCTGGCAGGATTTGACAAAGTGTCTCTGTCAGAGCCCCCCTGAGTACAGGATTTAGGACTCAGGGCAGATGGAGAGCTCTGCATTTGCAAAGCAAGAAGAGCACAAACAGTCCAGGATGCACCAAATTATACCGGAAAATGAACCTGAAGCCTGGCAGAGGAATCTGACTGCCCCACCGCTCTGAAGCTGAAAATCTGTGCTTAAACATATTGCACTTATTCTGTTATACTGAGGTAGTTGACAAAGATGCTCTCCAGGGTGGAAAAAAAAATAAAAAATTAGATAACTGTTGAAGCCAGCCAACACATTTCTGCTCCATCAGCTGAATACATTTGAAAGTCAACACACTCAGGCTTTGTTGGAGCTAATTCCACTACTTAGGATTTAAGTGTGAATCCCCCTCCCTTACCCATAAATACACACATTTAAATGTGTTCATTTGAGTGTTTCAAGTCATCTCAAATTCCATGGCATCCACAGAAAAAAAGCCAGACTAAAGTCAACAAAGCCCACAATGACATTGTAAAAAGAGGTGCTATTGGGAATTCATTTCTGTTTTCTATGTTATACCCACCACTGTTTGCACATTTGCTGCCCCTGAAAACACAGTCTTAAAGTTAAACTGGGTTTATCTTCTCTGTTAATCATCATAAGGATAAATACAGTTTTTCAGATTTAGTAGAGCTCGAGTCAGGCTAAACAGATTATAAAAACTCTAAAAGAGTTAAATTTGATGTAAAACAAGTGTTTTGGGGATTTAAGCATGGGTTTTTCTCAAAATTCACAATGATTAAAATCCGGATAGTAGCAGCAGACATGAATGAAAGCCCAGAACTGCTGAAACCGATGGTAATTTGGCTGTCAACTGAAGCAAGATTTCACATACCATATTTTCTTCTGCTTCAACATCTTCCCTCCAAATAACTGGATTTATTTCTGTCATATCTGTATTGAATCCGGGCTAGGTAGCCAACCTTTTTTTCTCTTACAAAGCAGATGCATAACATTTGCTATCACAGAATAAGTAATTCACAGATCAGGGCTACTTTCCCATCCTCCTTCCAACCTTCATGCAGAACAACAGGGCTCTGAATGGCTTGGTGGCTCCCTAAAAACTGCAGAGAGTGACTAGACAAGCAAGAAGGTAAACCTAAGTTCCTCCAAAGCATGTGAGTGCCTGAAACCCCTTTCTCGCTGACCCCCATTCTTCATGGTGGCTGTACAGTGAATACGTGCCTCAGATAATGCAGGGATGATGCCTGGACCTGAGCCGGGTGGTATGCACTTGGAGATGCAGTAACCAAACCCAGGCATCCCAGTGATGGGGACAAGCTGCAGAGCCCAGCCTTGGAGCAGCCTACCTGAGGAGTTGACCTCAGGAGCAATGGGACCATCAAGGGTAGGGAGTAGGAGTAGGAGTACAGCTGAATGTGTTGCTGTTCCTGATACCACTTACTATGGAAGGACCAGGGGACCCACCAAAATGGACAGTGTCTCCAGTAAGGGGACACTTGCTGCTACAGTCCCTATAATAAAGATTATGGCATTCTTCAGTTTGATGTTTTGGGGACTCTGACAACCACATGTGCATATTTATGTGGAAAATAACACTTCACTTTATCCCCCTGCATATTTAAACATCCCACTCATCACCAACAGCTTTGAACAACTTCCTCTCTACCTACCCTTTCCTTCCCTCTCCACCTCCTCCCCTTAATACAAGGGAGTCCGGCCCCACCTGTGTACACAATTGCATAATTTTACCCAGGTCAAATATCCCGGAGTTTTACATCTGTTCCTGACATTCCCAGTGCTGGGCACCATCAGAGAGAATACTGGGGCAGGTAATGATCATTCCCTCAGACATTTTATTAGATCCTTCTGAGTGTAATGATGAGATGACACTTTCAAGCCTAGTACTCTGCTACTTTTAATACCTTGCCTCACATGGTCCAAACAAGTTTAGTAAATATTAAATTAAAAATGTAAAATGAAATTATAAAGTATTAAGTTAAAATAAAATACAATAAAAAAAGAAGTATAGAGATGTTGCCACAAACCCATCTGTTCAAACAGCATCAAAGGTGGAAATCCTGCATTTGAAATAATACTTTCTACCGCTTGGCATTACTGAACAGTCAGGCTTGCCTGCTGAAGCAGGTAGGGCTATTGTTAGAGAAATGTCTTTAAATAAATAAAGATTTTTTTGCAGCTTGTGTGAATGAGCTGAGTCATATTTAGTGGTTTATCCGGTTTATGCCTGAGTTGTTTTAGGACTCAGGTAGAGGCTGAAAAAGAGAGAGAGTTATGCTGCACTCTTATTTATTTCAATGGGCTTTTGTCTAAGAAAAGCTTTTCTCCACCCTTCTCAGTAAGCACTGAAATTTTAAGTTGTTGTCTTTACATCTCTCATTGAACTTCCATTGTATATTTGTATGAAAGCTGAGCTGAAAGAGCAATTCTTCAAAGAGATGCTACCAAGAGTCCAAAGCTGTCTGCAGTTTACATTAAAGCCAGAGACTTTGTTTCATTTTCAATTACCGTGCAGAACTGTACATGCTCTCCCCTTTTTTATCATGACAGCTGAAAAAAATAGGAGGTGAAAATATGTTGGCAGCTATAGGATGCCCAAAAGGCTTGACTGCTCCTGCAGAAGGGTGCAACTTAAGTCCTGCTTAATAACAGCGAAGCAAGTTCATTGCTGGTGTGACCCGTTCAGCTGAATTCAGCCTCTCTTGTCTTTGTCAGCACTGGGAAAATAATTCAGATTAAGCTGAGGGTGACTTTGAAATAGTGTAGCTAGACAGGTGCTTATCATCCTGTGGGTACGTGGGTACGTTTGTCTCGGGTTGGGAGCAAACAGTTGAGTCTGGGGCAGAGGCGAGGGGGGACTGCGCAGTGTCTGCAGCGGTGGCAGCTCGGCAGCACTGACCTCAGCAGCAGGAACCTCCTCCAGCGATTTCTCTTAGCTTTTGGAAGCTTTACCCCACATTTGGGTGCTCATAGAGAGCCACCTGCAGAACATCATTTGCCCTCCATCACCATGGGAGGAAGGAGAGGGTGCCCGACCTCTCCCTGCGATGCTGCATGCCTTTTAAAATATTTTTTTAAAGAAAATAATAGTGTTTATATCAAATATATGGCATACTTTTTTTCCTCCTACTGAGGAGGACTAGGATTTGAATTCACAAAAATACTTAAACATGCTCCAAGCTTTAAATACCACAGGGGATTTATTCAGTACTCAAACATGTGTTCATGGGTGAGTTTAAGTATGTGCCTAAGCACATTGCTGAACTGGGGCCTAAACCAGCATATTTTAAATTTTATTTTTATGAAATTTCTTGAAATATCCATGCAAATAACTTGGTGAAACTTGACTTCACTGGAAAAACATTTACTGGAAATTATTTCTTAATTAAAATCCAAGCCCATAATTTTTCATCTACAGATGATGTGCAAGGTTTTTCCAGTGTGAATTTGATGTGGTACAGAATTTCAGGTACAGAGAAGAGAAGGAGGGGGAAAGGTGGGAAGTCACCTGAAAACTGTAGAGAAATATGGCAGAGGCAAGGGAAACCAGCAGGCATGTTTAACAAATATTCTAAAAAAATATAAAAAGTCTTTACTCGACAATTGCTGGGAAGAAAATTGATGGGAAAAATAATTGTTTCCTTGCCTCGCACTGAAATTCCTGAACAGATTCAGCAAGGTGGTTTTCAAGGTAATGTGTCCTTGGAAATTAGAGTTTCAAAATAGATACAGCACAGCGAGCAGATGGGAAGAAACTCGGTTGACTTCTGTGAGGTGCAGAGCTTGAATTGTCAACTCTGTTTTAACATCCTTGCAGCCCCTGCCTCCCCAACCCTGCCTGGCTATTTCCTGGCTGCCGCTCTCCTGCTTTTGAGTTGGAGCCCAACAAAGTAAAACTGTCACAATTGTAACTCAAAGCTGACATATTTCTTGAAACTGCGTTGTGCTCTTCCGGCTAACCAGCTTCTTTACTGCCCTGAGCTGCAAATGCTGAAGTAGATGTGAAGTATAATTTGATTGCCAGTCTACAAGAGAGATAATGAGGAGGTGCAGCTTTCTGCATGTCTGAAAGAAGACTCCGAGAGAAGAGCTCCCATCTGGGGAGCTGGGGAAATACCCATGTCAGAGCTGAAAAAGAAAAATAAGATTACAGGATGAAATCTCTCACGTGCAGACAGCATGCTGCCAGTGTCTGACATACCCACGGATGAGAATTTTGCAGCATTTGAAAGTGCAAGATATCAGCACCAACTGCCACGTTTCTGGTACCAGTGGGATGCTACATACATTGATGCTTTGGCAGCAGCCCTCACTCGTTTGCTGGTGTGAAGCTTCTGTGAACACCTGTCACTTGCCATTTCACACTCGACTCCTTGCGGCAGGGATGGTGGCTTTCACAGAATGATATGGGGTTGGAAGGGACCTCTGGAAATCATCTAGTCCAACCCCCCTGCCAAAGCAGGTCTACCTAGAGCAGGTTGCACAGGAACATATCCAGGCGGGTTTTGAATGTCTCCAGAAAAGGAGACTCTACCACCTCTCTGGGCAGCCTATTCCAATGCTCTGCCACCCTCAAAGTAAAGAAGTTCCTCCTCATGTTTAGGTGGAACTTCTTACATTCAAATTTGTGCCCATTTTCTCTTGTCCTGTCACTGGGCGCCACTGAATGGAAAGTATTTTCCTCTCCCTCACTCACCTTCAGTGTTACAGCAGGAAAATGGTACCTGTCCTCACAGTTTTTATTACTGTAACTGCTGTGACACCTGCCAGGAGCATCAGTGGCCACTGGGGTTTGCCACTGCTGGTGTTTGGTGTGAGCAGAGCCTGGTGGCAGCACCGCAACCAGCCCAGGGCGGCAAAACTCACTTGAGAGCTCTGTTTTCATACTTCTCCAAGAGAGTCACTGCAGGGCTGAACCTAGAGCCAGAAACTCACTTTAAGGGTTAACATCTGCAGAAAACTGGGAGTCTGTGGTTGGAGGTGTTGTGAGGTAGGTTGCTGCTTCACAAAATCACTGCTGCTTCACACCACCCTCTTCAAAGCTCGGTGACTGTCACTGGCCACAAACAACAGCCAAAGCATGTCAGAGCTGGAGATACATTTATGCGCATGATTTTCCTATACTCAGGGAATTTTTGGTGGAGGGGGGAATTGCACATGCCAGTGCCAAACATTATGGACACTCTCCCAGGGGTGGCAATCTCAGCTGGCACCCCGCCAGCCGAGGAGGTACCCCGGCTTTAGGGCCGGCGCCTCTGAGCTCGGAAGGTCCTTCCTCCTGAAAAGCGAGAGGGGAGCCTACCCCACACGAGGACGTGTGAGGATTAGCTCTCTGCAAAAACAGACGTTTCCTCTGTGGATCACAATTTATATTGTGCGAGAGGCCTCGCCCAGGTCTGGGTATCACTGCCTCCAGCCCCGCGCCAACACACGGACTGACAGACGGTCTGTGACAAAGGGCTCCCGGCCCGAAAGTGTTGGGACAGGTGATGGAGACAAACATGCGGATGGGAAAGGGGGAGGAGGAAGGTGATGGATGGAAATACAAAAGTAGCAGGATGCCTTTGTGCTTAATAGCTGCCAAGTGCTCGGCTAGGGCTATTCGGCCAAAATAAAAAGCACGTGAACTCTGCAAAAATAAAAGCAGAATACTGTAAATGCAATACAAGAAGCCAAAGATACACGCTTACAAAAGAAAATAACATTTTAAGATATTTTGAAACTTTAAGTTATTTTAAAATAACATTTAAATCTTTTTGTGTTCAAAGACTTTTTTGGAAAAAAAAGTAAAACAATCCATGTGGACTTTAGCAAATCCTGGGAACTTGCCCTCTACTCTTCTGTCTCCTGGTGGGAGACTAGAAACTTTGTGAGGACAAAGATCAAACTGTCTGTGAGAGGGCAGCAAATCCCATGTAGAAACATCTCCCCCCTTCCCTGAAGGTGCAGACACCACTCCTTTATCTTTCTGGACAGGATGTGTCCTGGGGCCAAATGAGGCCAAAGAGGAAAATGGTCTCTCCTTGTGGCACCGTGGCCCAGGAGCAGCACACCCCAGGATTTTTCTAGCAGAAAATACCAGCAGGGCTCGGCACAGAAATGCCAGCTCCCACAGCCTTTAGGGGAGCCAAGGGTATTGTGATTTTTAAAGGAAGTTTGCAGCAGGGAGGGAAGTAGGGTTATGGAAGAGGGCCAAGGGAGCAGCTTTAGAGAGCACACCCTCTCTGGCATCTATTTGAGAACTGTGGGGTTTACGATGGATTTCCCCATGAATCCCTATGCTCCATGTGGCTGGAGGGGCAGATCCAAGCCCTGCACAGTCCATTTCTAGTCCACATAGAGGGACCTGTTATCTGAGAAACTAAGCATTGAATGGGGCAAAAGTTACTTAGAAAGTTTCTTGTCAGAAACAGCAGTGAGACCAAGTAGTTGAGGCATCTGCTACAGTTGAAATAATACAATTATTCCCTTTCTTCTTTCATTCTACCGTTTATTAATCTTTCTTTGTCCAGTCCCACAGGCTAGTTCTCCTCTTGTGCAGGAAATGAGAGACAGGAAGGGCGCCACTGAATTCAGTGGTTTGTCTGGACCCCATACAGTAAATGCTGTATTTGATAATTTCCCATTCAATGAATTTCTGTGCAGGAGAAAGTAATAATCTCTTTCATCTTCTGAAAAAGTACTTGAATTAATCATTGATTTATCTTAATTAGTTTTTTAAATATTTCCAGAAGAGGGCTTACTTGCAAAAATATTTCTTTTACTTCTTACCTGTGATCACTACTTACCTTTAATGCTATAGCTAATCCCCCATGGCTGATAATTTATGTTCAGTCAAGTTGCCTTTACAGTCATAAGAAAGATTTCTATTGAGAAATCTTTCTCCAGTGAGAAAAGGCATTGGGCTCCTAATCTACTGGCAGATACCCTGGCCAAATTGCTGCAACCTCTGCAAAGGCCAGAAGCAAAGTGAAAGAGCTGGGACATAAAGGAAAAGAGGGAGAGCAAGCAAGCAAGCGAGGGAAGGAGGGATGGAGAGAAGTTTCCAGCCGCGTTTCCGTGGAAGTCAATGGCAACACTCGGCACTGGCTCTGTCTGCAGGAACATGCCTTTAAGCAATTGAGCTGAGCCCTGCCTTGGCGTAGGATCAAGCCTCGCAGACCCCCATCCAAGGCTCCCATCCTATTCTGTGCTAAGCCTGGTCTGACAGCAGGTGAGATCCTAGTGTTAACAGTCCACTTCCCCTGCCGGCTCTATCTCCATTCGAATGACTCACAAGTCCTCCCAGCGGTCTTTGCAAGGAGAAGAAATGAATGCACGGTTTTGTTTTTTTAAGGGAATAATTTTAAAATAACAGGTACTTAAAACAAATGAAAGGCTACAGCTGTGCATAAAACTGCTACTTGTAAGCATTTTCATTCACTATCTGAGTGAATCTAACCATGCAGAGCCGTTAAAGTGTTTTCCTCTTTTGCCTTGTGCAAAGAGGAATATTGGGTGGGACTGCAGTTTTAAATCAAACTGGACTTCTTCACAATTGCGAAATGGGAGGAAGGAAGAAAAGATGAGAGAAAAAGGGAAAAAAAAAAGCCACAATCACTGGCCTTGTACTAAACTGCTCAAATCACGTTCGCTTAGAATCATTTCACAGAGGTGCCCCTGGGTGGTCTTGCTTCCAAAGACACAGCGAGATCTCTGTCTGATGCATTTTACTGTATTAAGCTTGGGAAATGAAATATGTCTGGAGGTGGGAAGTTGCTTTGCTTGCAGCTATGTCCACTGGGCTTTAGAAGTGCTTGGGACCAGCACTTGCGGGTTTTCAGTCTTAAACTGTGAAGGCAAAGGCCCACCGCTAATGCCAGGGGTTTAACTTCATGATTTCACACATTAGGCCATTCTCCATAAAAGAAAATTCCCTTGCATGGGGGTCTATGTGAGCTTGCATGTTGTGAGTCTTTTACAGGAGGTTTAGGTTGCGTATCTTGCACATAATTCAAGAAGAAACAAAATCTAACCGATGTAGGCATGCGATTTCTGCTGCCTAAGGCCTATTGAAGTGCAAAACTGGAACACGGAAATCCCCAGGGGAACTTGCACTCTGATCTACGGTTCCTACTCATATCGTAAGTGCTGCTGTTTTCCTTTTTGCCAGAGACCTGTTTCTGAAATGAAAAACAGCATTCTGGAAAGCAAACGTCACTGTGTTAGGTGTAGAGCTTTGCATATGGAAACCCCATGTTTTGGGATCAGCTCTTCTAGAAACTCACACACAAAGTGTTTTGACAGAAAAGAAAAAAGGATATTTACTATGCTATTTACTTATTAGAAATGTAGGTAGTTATTTCTCTAGTACAATGGATTCCAGTTATGCAAAACAGTCACTTTCAAAGCAGCAGGTGGCAGGACGAGCCACAGCCCTGTTGTAACAGATTTATCACAGGCTGATGGGTACGTCACCTCCCTTTTGCCCATTTACACCCCAGGGTTCCAAGTGCAAGTGAATTAACATTTTAAAACAAGAAACAGCTATATGAGTTTGTCCAGTGTAATGTCACCCTTCATAAGCTTAATCTCCCAAGGAGGGGAAGGACAAGCAACGGTCAATTTGGAAAAGCCAATGGATTTTACGTTGAGTGTTGCCCGGGACAGAAGTCAGTGCTCATTCATCATACCGTGAGTTTCTCTCTCCAACAGTCTGAGGAAAAAAACCATAGTGATGGCAAATCAAAAAGATCCGATTTGCAGTACCAGAAAATTTGTGATATATTTTGCCTGACAAATCTGTGATGATTTTGGTTCAGTAGCTTTTTACATCTTGCAAGCACCTCAGATACCAAAAGTCCTTGGTTAGTAGAGCTCTAAAAAGAAGAATAAGTTCTCCTCCCTTACATACTTTGAGTGACTGAGCAGGTCAGACTGCCAACCAACAGCAACGCCTGTGGGGACAGATCCATGCTCTCACAAGTCTTCCACACAGAAAAGAAGTATTTTTCTTCCCATGAAAGTTCATTAAAAGGAAAGCCAAAAGCTGTTGGTGTCCACTAAACTACATCTTTGGTCTATGTCTTTAGATGAACAGGCTGCCCCTTTCTGCAATACCCTCTTTCTCACCACCTCCTTCTGTTACCTTGATTTTTCTTGCCCACCGCTTAGTCATCCCAGTTGGCTATAACTCCAGTCTCTCACTGCTCCTGGTCTTGGGGCACTGGGCAGCACTATGAGGGTGAGATGGATGAGCTCCGTGCTTCCCAGATCAATGGTGGTCTGCAAGACATCCTAACACGTCAGACGCCGGCAGACCCTCTCTCCTGCTACAGCTCAACCTTCTCACACTGCCAAGTGAAATAGGGCTGAGACTGAGAAACACTGAAAGACATGTCCTCTCTCATCTTTTCCAGCCATGTTTTTTGGCTAGCTGGCCAAAATAATAATTAAGAAATGAGAAGTTACTGAAATGTTGCTTACAGAGGCTAGAATACATTTAAGTCCACCTCTTTGTTTCCCAATAGGATGAAGCAAATGAGTGTTTGGTGTGATGGCTCCTGCCCTGGAGGAAAAGGAGAGGAAGAAGAGAGGCTGTGCAAGAGCCAGATGGAGAGGCTCGATGTTAAACTCTCAGCCTGTTCAGACTTTCGGCGTTGCACTGCCTCTTCATGGTGAAAACTTTCACATTTAAACCAGGAACCTTTTATCTGGAGAGCTAATTTCTTTTGTTTGAAATGCCCAGGAAGCCTCATGGCCCAGCGTTTTCACAGGGTTCCCTCCAAGTTTTCACTTTGGTCTTAAGAAGATTTCACCTACAAGTGCTTTCCCTTTCTGATAGATCCAAACAAGGCTCCCCACTTTCTATGAAGATTAATTTAGATTTTCTATTGCAGAGGCATCCACCCCCCAGCCACGTGACTCCCCTCCTTTTGAAAACTAGGTAAAGCCTGTAAAGAGGCAGCTGTGTTTCAAGCTCTTTGAACAGTGTCTCTTATAGAAGAGGAGAATAGATAAGCCGTCTTGCAAACACTGTTAGTAGAGACCAGTAATCAGTGTAGAAGAAGTCTGCACTGGGAATGAATGTATCAATTTACCTCAGGCTGTGCACTTCAGAGATGGGCTTTGCCCTAGATTGGGTCCGTTTTAAGCTTGGCCTGTAACTAAAATTAAACCACTTTGTTATGACAGGGGTTTGTTTCTAAATTGCAGATTTTCCCCTTTGTATGAAAAGGCACAGCAATGACACTCTAAATCTGCCTCTTTGGAGGTTTGCATCATAAATACATACATTATGCGCACAAGCACTCATTGCTTATATACATATGTGAGTGTAATATATCTATCTATATATAAATACATGAACAAAAACACAATTCAAAACTTCGTTTCTCCCCATGCATATAAGCTGGCTATAAAACAGTTGTTAAAAATGACACATTGAACAATACATAGATTTCTCAGTTTGCACATGTTTCCTATCAGTACTAAGGAAGGAACTCTGGGAGCTGTAAAGCATCGTTATTTGCATTACACCAATGTTTGCATCTTTTAGTGATTTTTTTTTTTTTTTTTTTTTTTTTTTTTTTTTTTTTTTTTTTTTTTTTACTTCAGTGCTTGTCAGGTTAAACCTTTAACTCTGTAATATGTAAAGCTAAAAGCAGAAGATTGAAAAGTGCTCTTTGGTAGTCTAACCCTGCACATTCAGAGGTGAGATGAGCACACTGAGAAAGTCAGCTGAAAAAATTAAACCCCTGTGATTCCTGCAGAATTAGTATTTCAACACTGGCTGGGGGCAAAGTCCAGTTGCTTGTAGGTGAATTTCAGCAAAAAATAGTTCACATCCTGGAGGAAGATAAGGGCATCCAGTTCTGGGAGTGCATGGTGAGACACTGAGATGGACGAAAATCTCCACGTGCTTCTTGCTCCATAAAAGGAGGGAAAGCTGAAAACAGGATAGAAGCATTCAAGAAAATTATGAAGGAGATCTTGGCTACTAAAAGATCAGTGTTTCAAAGCAACTAGCCTGAGACTATTCAGTGAACCCACTTCAGTTGAAGTCCTCTGGGACTTCAGTATGGAGGAAGCTTTAAATCAAGGGTAAGAAAAAGCGGCCCAAGTCTGTATTCTAGTGAAGGAGAAAATGCTCATAAGGAAGACCAAATAGATAAACAAAAAAAATTGCTTTACAAAATGAGAGTAGATGCAAACGGCTGAAAGGATGGAGTGTAAAGAGCAGGAAAAAATGCTGAGAACTGTGCTCTAAATATGAAAGTGTAAGTATAAAGCAAACTGAGGTAAATTTTTTTTGGAAAAAAAAAAAAGCAAATAGCAAAAGATTTATCCAGAATATATGTTATAAAAAAAACCACATCCAGTGAGAATGTCAGGCATTAAAAATTATTCATTTGAGGTTCTGATGAACTTGAATATCTTGTCTTATCGTCTAAGAAATACGCTGTTGTTGATAACGAGAAGGCACATAGGTAGATGACCATAGGAATGGAAATGACTATGGCAGTGAAAATGAAATTGCAATTTCAGTGGAAGAATTTTTATCAAATATATCAAATGAAGAAGTGAAACTACAAAAACAGGTGATTGTAGTAGTGGCATATGTATTTAAGAAGAGGTGGCAGACCAGAGCACCTTCGACCCCATTGGTTTAATCTCAGTAACACATAAGAGAACAAACACTGAAAAAAAAGAATAATTAAAAGGAAAGTGCGCCATGATACCAAAATATGTGACAGAGGTTAATTGAATAGATCGTGTCAGACATTCTAAACTCTTTGATAACTGATTTTCTAGACAAAGGAAATCTATTATATCTACTCTGTTTGGCCTTTGTAAGTTATAAAACATGCTTACACATGGGAAATCTTTAGAAATCTTTAGAAAGTAGAAAAGAGGGGGATGAATTCAACTATTGAAAGGAAGTAAAGAACTACCTACCAGAGAGGTAAAATGAGATTGCAAGCCAGAGGGAAAGTAACAGGATAATTCTTCTAAGATGGATCTAATATTCATGCAAATAACTACATCACAGAAAGCATGAACTTCACAAAAAGTTGGTATGCATTGCAATACATAGGAGGGGCAGAATATTCAAGAAGAAAGGGAGCAATAAGATTGGATTAGTAGTACAGAGCAAAACATCCTCTATTTTGGGAGTCGTAAGTGCTATGGGTTCTTTTTATTGAATAGTCACAGATAAAGAGAAGATAATCTTGCTGAGCAATAGAGAAATAAAATATTTTATTACTGGCCAAATGATGGAGTTTTATAACAAAATTGCACTCATGGTATGTCAAATGTCTAAAGCATTACTATGAAATAGGCAAGTTGCTGTGAAAGATTTGACATATTTAGTTTCACAGCACTCCTGAGAGCTAAGGAAATATCACACAGCAGGACCTGAAGGTGCTTCAGATTTAAGAGCTATTAACAGCCAGAAGAAGAGCACCATCTCTCATTTAGACATGCAACTGCCCATCACTGCCACTGTCACTCCTATGGGGAACTGCAATAAGATTGTTCTAGAGGAAAATTGACTTTTTTTCTTTGATTTTTTTTCCACCAAGTGTATGCTTTGGAAAGGCAGTATGCAACTACTGAAGCAGATACTCCCACATCTGAATGGCAAAGTTGTGCAGGTATTCCATATCATATGAGAAGGAGTTACTGCAGTTGCGGGGTGAAGAGACACCCAGTGCCCAGGAAGGCCCCCACCTCTGATAGGTCTGTGCTTGCAGTTCTGCAACCTTTCAGTAGATGTGGACACAGCTTGATCATCTGAAAGGTTTAGCAGATTTATGGTCCTTCCAGATCAAATTAGAACTGGGAACATCTCATTGGGTTCCTCCTCCCATGAGGAGCAACCCAATGAATTTGACAGAAATAAACACAGACAGTTTGATACAGGCATGGCTGGTGTTATCGAAGATCCTCTCCTATTCCACTTTCCAGGAAAGAAGAAAGATCTCTCACCTAAGTAATATCTGTTTTTCAGTCATGCAGATGATGTTTTGTTTTCCACCAGAAATTGCTGCTCTACTTCAGTGTAGAGCAGGAGTTAAAAATACACTCTGTAAATGCTATTTTTAGAGTGTCTGAAAGAGTGCTTTGCTCTTAGTACTTTCCATATGCCAGAAAAATCACTAATTGCAACAAAAGAGCAGAACTATGTGCAAATATGGCAATGGAATACAAGAAGGATCATGAAGGTCTTTCAGAATTGGTCCTTCTCTGTTTTTGTTAAGATAAAATTAAATTTACCACTGATTTAATTAGAAGCATTCAGGCTACAGCTTTCATTTCTGATAAATCTGAGTGTTAAACCTGATCCCAATGTCTTATTCTAGACTAGGAAAGAGCTTCATGACAGATAGATAGCCTCGTTTTCTTGTAGGCTTAGACTGTGGAGCCCTACCATTGGTGTCCCGGCTATGCTAACTAGTGCATTAATAATGTGCCTTGATAGGGATTACTTGGATTCATGCCAGAGTAATTACTCTTATGTATAAACTTCAGAGTGATTAAAAGATTACATATTTATTTTAAATAATCATTTGAGACTACTCTTTGTAATGGTTATATTCAGCACAAGGTTCATCTGTGTTTATATTGCTGAAAACAGTAGATTAGAAGGGCCAGCACTTCATTTAAACACTTCATTACAATAACAGCAATAATGAAGCCTCTAAACTGCTCTCTTGGTCTCTCGTTCTCTCTTTCATTCCTTCCATCACCAAATAAAATAGAATGAGACAACTAGGAAGATAAATAAGCTCAACTTGCATACACAATCTAGCAGAAAATATGCAATATATGAGGTTGAAGCAATGCCCCTAAGAAAACAATGCTATAGTTTTTTCCAGAAATGTCCCTCTGCCATATCCGCATTAAGTTCTCAGCTTTCCATGCTTGAAAAACCACACAAAAAAGTCATAATTTACTGAAATATAACATAACTGTAAAAGTGAACGATGCGTAGATTTATTGCAAGACAAGAAATCCTGAAAACATTTGGCATGCTTTTCAGTTCAACTGAAAAGGGAGGTGTTTTTGATAAACCTGACATTTACCCCTTTCACATTGCATCCCTTAAAGGCAGAGCTCCAAAATAGCTGAAAGTATACATTTCCTTCCAGAAGTCAGGTAACTTGAAATAAACAAAAATAGAAGGTACTAGTAACCACCAATAATTAAAAAGTTCTTTGGGAATATGATGATAAGAAATGTTGCCAGTGAAATAAAGGAGTTGAACAAGAATAGAAGAGCATAGACAAGGGTGATAGATATATTTGCAAATGACATCCCACTGATAGAATTTTGTGGAGACAGTAGCCATTTTTATCCCACCAAAGGGTAAACATCTACCACAACAAACTGAGAGCCCTACCTTGGTCATCTGAAAGGAGCACCACAACATATCAGCATGGTTCCTGGACATTATCTAGTTTGTTCTGAAAGTGTGATCTCCCAAGGAGAGTTGAAACATCCTTTCTTCTAACATAGGTGATCAGTTGTAGTTATAGGGCCAAAACATTGAAATATTTAAAAAAAATAATCTTACTTTCTTTGTTACAAATATTTGTTGAAGATTTAAAAAAAAAATAAATCACAAAATCACTGAGGATGCTTTAAGAATTTTTGCCATCTTCACAATGCCTGGAAGGGCTTTTAAATTATAGATTATATACGTTCAAGATCTTCTTTGTATGCTTTTACTTCAGGTGACTTTTAATATCATAGTGATGCCTCTCTACAACTTCAAAATCCAAACCCTTTACAGGTTACTTTTACATATCATTTGCTTCAAGTGTTGCTGCTAAAGATTAATCAAAAAGTGAAACTAAAGTGATTTTCAGGTTACTGCTCATTCTGACCAGAACTGGTTTTATGAATTAAATCCTTAGGCCTTTGATGTTATCCTGTATGCCCTCTGAAATTACTAGAAGAGCATAATGTAATTAGGTAGAAGAAATTCTTTACTGTGAGGGTGATGAGACACTGGAACAGGTTGCCCAGAGAAGTTGTGGATGCCCCATCCCTGGAAGTGTTCAAGGCCAGGCTGGAAGGAGCTTTGAGCAATGTGATCAAGTGGAAGGTGTCCCTGCTTGTGGCAGGGGGTTGGAACTAAATTATTTTTAAGGTGTCTTCCAACTCTAACCATTCTATGGTTGTTTCATTTAGGTTGAAAATTTCATTGCTCCAGAAGAGGAAGCACTAATCAAACAATGTAATTCAATGCTAGAATCATGAAAACCCCACCCATAGCATTACTATTACTTAATCATGTCAACTAGAATCACTGGAAAGAACAACTCTAAGGTAAAGATATACAAACCTGCTGTTTGTTGTTATCATTGTACACAGTGGTGTACTAACTACAGCTGTTAAACAGAAAACAACCTAGCATGGCAGAATTAAATGTCACAGTAAATTTATTTCTATAAAAAACTATATTTGCTTATCAGTTGTGATTCCTAAAATGTTGTTTTTTTAAAAGTGCAGTCATACATATTATCATGTATATTTTGAAGCAGCAACTAGGATCAAATTGTAGAGTCTATCACAGACAGCACAATGTAAGAAAACTCAGAAGTATAGAACTTTTATTTAATAGAAGTTTTACCACAATTTCAAGGGAAGAAAGATCGGGCTCTGTAAATAACATCCCTTAGATTTGTCCCATGGTACTGCCATTTATGAGTCACTATTTTCTTGAGGTTACACTAGCTACATCACATTGCAGCTTGAAGTCCCCTTCCCTGTACTTTTTCCATGGAATCCAGTTATGATTCTTCAACTTGTCTTCAAAGATCTTCAGTGTTCTGCTCCTTGATACTCTGGATGTGATCCCCTTACTGTTTCTCAGCTCTGCCCAGGGCTCTGCTGTTGACTACCTGCAATGTGCATCTCAGAAGAGGTCTGCATATATGTTAATGCTACTTCAGAGGCATGTAGTAGCAATTGGGAACAGTTTTGCAATATCAGTATCCTCCAGCTGCAATGATAAATAGACCTACATGAAATCTGATTAATTGGCAATAAGTTATGTCATAGAAGAGGCAAGGAACATTTAACTCAAAACAAGCATGCCCGACAAAGACAAAATTTATTTGAGTTGCAAAATGCATTTATTTGATCACCCCATGACTACTGCTGGAATGTTAAATGCTATCTTCACCATGCACCTTTTGTGGTTTTCTTTTTTTCTAATTGAACTTAAGCTAGGAACACTTTCTTTTCCTGTGTTTTGCACTACTGCTAGCAGAATCATTGAATAGTATGGGTCAGGAGGGATCTTTAAAGGTCATCTAGCCCAACTCCCCTGCAATGTGCATCTTCAACTAGATCAGGTTGCTCAGAACCCTGTCCAGCCTGACCTTGAATGTTTCCAGGGATGGGGTATCTACCACCTCCCTGGGCAACCTGTTCCAGTGTTCTACCACCCTCATTGTAAACTTTCTGTCTTTGAAGAGAAACTCCTTGCCACCAATAGTGCTGCAGATAAAGGAGAACAGGCTACCCATAGTCATTGCCCCAGATTCTGACTGCAGAAATATCATTTCTCATTTCCCTTTCTATCTCCACCCCCTACCAAGTACCGTTTCAGCACAGTGAACTAGGTCGTTCCTGACTGGAGGAATCCAGTACTGCAATAAAATTGGATAAAATAACTGAGTCATGAAAGTATGGATATTATACACAGTACTGCTTAGGTATTAAACTGGGAAGGAAATTTCATGGAAGTAAATCCAAATAAAATTATAATTTAATTTCTTAGGGCTAGTTCAGCAACACGAGTGATTGCTAGTCTACATATACCCAATGGTAAGGAAATATGTCCAGCACTTTTTAACAATTTTAACAATTTTTCACATACATACCTCAATGTAGCATCAATAGAGAAGGAAGATCAATGTTTTCAATTGGTTGTGTAAATGCATGTAAGAGGTATATTAGACTCTACGTGGAATGGAGTTCACATTTCTTTCTCAGTTTACAGGCACTAGGACTTTTAGTGAGAACAGGAAGATTATAAATAGTCTTGAAGAATTTTGGTCAGAAATGGGAGATAATAGCCAAAGCTGCTACCAACTTTGCATCAAAATATTAAACTAAAATAAAAGAACTAGTGGCTATGTGCATAGATTGTCAAATGGATAACTTTTTTCTTAGGAAAGAGTCAAAATGGCTTTTATAGCAAAAAATCATCTCCTTACAGATCTCAGAATCCTGAGACAACAAACGGATAAAGGAGATACAGTTGCTGCAGACTGTCTGGACTTTGAAAAAGTTTTCAAGAAGATTTTTACCCAAGTATTCGTAGGGAAAATCGAATTTCCATGGGACAGGAGGGAAGGTTGTGACATGTTTATGTTACTGATGAAAAGGTGAGGAACACAGAGAAACAAAAATTATCTTTTTTTTTTTTAGAGGAGGAAGGTCAAATGTGGAGTTCCTCTGATTTCTGTGATAGGGCCTGTGCTCTTCAGAAATCTGATGAAAGAGGGGATCAAGAGTAAGATGACAAAGTTGCCATTGAAACTAAATTATTCAGGATATTAACAAGCTAATCAATTGCAGAGCTCCACATTATATTGAGTAACCAGGCAATAAAATGGCAGATTAAATTTGATGCAGAGAAATGTAAAGTAATACTCTTGGGAAAAAAGTCATGCAAGTTTTGCATATAAGAAGATAGTTTTAAGACTATCTGCTATTATTCAGGGAAAAGATTTCCAAGCTCTGATAGTCAGCTCAGTGCTCAGTAGTGGTCAAAAAGCAAGTAGTATCAGAAAGGAATATCATGACAGAATACTATGTCTCTCGGTAAATCCACAATGCACCTGCATCTTGATTACAGGGTTAGTGTTGATTTCTAGCCTCTTTTTCTAGGCAGATATTTCAGAACTAGAGATGGATTGGAGAAGATCAAGGTGGTATGGGAGAGTGTCCACATGAGGAGTGATCACAATTTAGTTTCAATGAGTGAAGAGTGGAGGATAGGGGAGAAAATAAGAGTTAACTTTACACAAATCATATATCAAATTCTAGGTGATGTGGAGATAGTGAATAAGGAACTTTATTGGCTGCCACTGTAATACCAAAAAAAAAAAAAAAAAGGGAAAACCAGTCAGGGTTATAACTACAGCAAAGGAGGTATTTCTTCACATGACCTGCAGACAAGCTGTGCAACATGCTGCCAAGTGGCTTTGTGAGAGCTCTCAAACTAACATGGTTTCAGGGATCTGTTAGACAATTTAGCTGAAGGGAAGTTCATCAAACACAATGCTGGTGCTACCTTTGACTCAAAAAGTCTCTGAGCTGGAGACTTAGGCTATGAGAATGGCCCAGCTATGGATCCCTCTGGGATTACCTCGCTGTGTACACTTTGTGGGCAACTGCTAGTGGCCACTGGCAGAGGTGGGAAACTGGGCTAGACAGATCTCCAGTCTGCAGCGGCTCTTATGTGCACATAAACAGGTTTCCTTGTAAGAAGGTACGTACATTTGGTAAACAAATACGTGTCCTGTGGGTTGCAAAGACTCATGGTCAAATCTGTAAGAATAGATTCTGATTTTCAGAACTGAATGGGAATTGTTTTTCTCTTTGGCCCAGGCTTCATCTATAGGAATGTTTTTCCCATTGCTTATAAATTTACTAACTAAATGGACAACATTGATAATGTTCAAGAAAGTTATTTGATGTGTACTATTTATGTTGTGCAACTTCAAATAAAGGGAGTTTCATCTATTATAGTGAAAGTTAGAATGATCCCCTGGTTAAAGTTAAAAATTAAGTCTTAGGTCAGACTTGTTAAGAAAAAAAAAAGGTATTGAATTTTCATGGAAATGTAACTCAGTAAATAATGTCACATTATTTCAAATTGACATGCAGAATATGTGTAGATATGTGTACATGCACTAGGCATGTAAAAGTTAACAAATTGACATGTGTGAGTGACAAGAAAATAATTTAAAGCAAAACAATTAAGAATGGATTAAAATTTGCCTCTGACTTTGTTATAATTTAGGAGTTACCATTAGACAAAGGATTCATAACACCTGAAAATCTGTGAATTGCTATTCCTGTTTTTTGAGGAAGCATTTTTTTTTTTGTAAGATCCATTGATCTGGCACAGGTGGCTCTCAAAAGAAGTACAGGGTGCCATAAGGGATTCTATATCTCATCGAAACTGTTTTTCTTGGGGAATTATTCTTAAAAGATGATTTAGGAGAAGAAAGCTTTCCCCTTTCCTTTAGAATGAAGATTATAAATTCTGTTGCAGAATGGATGAGTCTGAAAGCAAACAGCAAGATTTGTAATACACACTTATTACAGAAGCAGAGGCACTCCCTGGGTTTGGGGGAGAGCAACTACTTCAGGCAGCCTCCCTTTTTCCCTCATCCTTTTCCGTGAGCACGTTGAGGATGAGGTATTACATTTGATGAAATCCAGGACTGCAGATCAATACACCGTGGAATCAAGATATGCTCTGGAAAATGTAGTTCCTGCATCTTTAATATTCTCCATTTCCTTTTATCCTAACCTTCACACTCCCAGGAGCTTAATAGCTCTTAGTCTGCTTGGTGGTTCCAGTGCCCCTCTTCTTCCTGCTGGCAGACACATGCCTTCCGGCTTGAAATGCCGACGCGCGTCGGACAATCTAATTTATAATCTTAAATCTTCTGGAAAGGGCTGCAGAGGCCAGGCCATACAGGGCTTTCCAAATTAATTCTGAAAGCAAAACAGTATATGTAGCAGGCGGGTAACTTTATCTAGATTTCAGAGATTTAGTTACATGAAAGTGAGAATATAAAAACGCATTCGCATGTAGCAGAATACTGTTGAACACATTTGGAAAGGATCAAGTCAAGACTACCTAAATCATTCAATAAAATCTGCTACATAAAACATCTAATAAATTGTAATGGCAAGGACTTGTGCAGAGAGGCTGAAATTCCAGCTATGCGCTGAAAATAAAAGTTTGGTCACATAGTCACCCTCTTTTCTTTTCTTTGCTGACTTTACTAGCCATTGGGCTGGAAGTGTCCAGTTTCACTGGAACACCACAGAAAATGTTTGGCACCGGTCTCAAAGGAGAAATGATTTGGTATGCTGTGATTTGCTTTATGATTTTGGGGATACTTTATTAATCCCTGAAGTTTCAAATCTCTTAAGACCATGATTAAATAAAAAAAAAAAAAAGTCCCTTGGTACAAAGGCAACTCCTATCATTAAGAAAAACGATCATAAACCTCCTGTGACAAAGCAATAAGGATTTCATAGTAAATTACAGAGTTAAATAATGATAGTATCTCACACAAAAAAAACCTTACTAATTCAGTTAAGTACTCAGTAAGTAAAACTGGAATGCTGCTAATACAATAAGATTTTTGTAATCATGTTAGGAAGAATGATAGCCTTATGGTCCATATCCTGTTCCTCAAGTCCAGTATCTATAGGATGCAGTACAAGAAAAAGCTCCACAGAATACATATGAGGAACCTGGAAGCATCTGTTTCTGCTATTCTTTGTTCTAGCCAATAGGTACATTGATTAAATTGCATATATCTACATTTTTCTTGCTGAACTGACTTAAAGACTTAACAACCAAGACTAGGAAGCTATTCAACATATGCAATAGCACATATTATGTATTGTCTAAACCAAGCCCTGTTAGAGACAGGATATAAGGATACTTCTTATTAGTTTCTAGTTGTCATGAACCAGGAATTAAGTTCAGTTTAGTTGTGTTTTAGAAATTGGACATGTTTTCTCTTAGTAACTTTTTTAAAAAAACAGTAACATCACCCAATGTGTTCTCCTCATTTTACATGTAACTTGTGATGTCCTCATAATTTAAACAACTAATTGAAACTGATTTCAATGAGCACTGCAGAATTTAACATGGAGGGACCAGGAGAAATCTTTGATATACAAGTATAGCCTAAGCGGAAGCAAAGGTTTCCTCAGAAACAGCTTCTTCCTCCTTACCTTCCCGACTGCATTTGCCTACACTTTTTCATTTTAATGTAGATGATGGCCTTGTACTGCATTTGGACCCGTTATTTTTTTGCTTATTAATGGTTAATGAGCTCAGTGAGGCCAACAAGTCTGCACGGTCCGTGCAAAAGCTGTCACACGAGTTCAGTTATGAGCAAGCTAGCTCTGCCTGGACTTGAGTTTCCTGGGGACGGCTGCAGTGCTAACCATTTCTGTTCTCTGCAGTTTCCCTTCCTGGAGGTCAGGCCAGTGATTTAGCTTAAAAATTGGGGTCAGATTGCGGCTGTACAGTCGGAGAAACTATGCAGTGTGAAAGGACTACACACCAGGTCTTCAGCTTGCCTTTTACACTAGCTCCTCCAAATAAGATGGGAATGCTGTGAAGGTATGACCACAATTCAGTGAAGTTTCAAGTAAAACCAGCTGC
Organism: Calidris pugnax; assembly: GCF_001431845.1. Lineage (NCBI taxonomy): Eukaryota > Metazoa > Chordata > Aves > Charadriiformes > Scolopacidae > Calidris > Calidris pugnax. The sequence goes on from NW_015090805.1 coordinate 6,338,599, forward strand.
CCAATATGGAAGGGAATAAAACCCACAAATTTAAAAAAATCCAAACCAAAACAGGTGGCATGACTGCTGCAACACAAAAAGCTATGGAGCCAAAAGCTACAAACCCATTCTCTTCTGGGTTGTTTTTGCCTTAAGACTGTGACTTCCATGAGCCAATATTTGACATAGTTTTTAGCTCACTAACGTCTGCTTCACTTCTCATTGGGGCTCAATTCCAAGCACTCTGATATTACTGCAAATACTTCTATCAGCTGTAATGGGGATTTGATTGGAACCAGAGGTAACAGATAACAAGTAGGGGACTGGTGAGCACTTTAATGTAGTAGGAGTACCTGAGCACAGGGGAACTAAACAAAAAACACCAAGTGATAATAAATTATCAAAGGGTCAAAATACCAATCCAAGACCTGGTTAGTATAGTCCAAATCAAAGAAGACAATAATAGAGAAAGTCTTTCCTTGAGTTGTAAAAAAAAGCATCTGATGAAGAGAATTATATGAAAAAAATGTGCATCACGGGTAACAAAAGTTGAGTCATAATTACCCAGAGACAACTGCACAAGCAAATCCCACATATTTCCAATACACAGATAATCTTGTGCATATTACTTGAAATATTCTTTACAACTCTAATTGTGAAGTATGCCCCAACCCTGATCCCACCCTCTTGGACTAGAAACAGCAGCATAATTTACTAATGGCACAGGATAGGAAGGGTGCAACCTAAAAAGTATCAGCAATTTAAAACTTTCCTCCACTGAAGAAGAGCCGAGAGAAAACAGCATCATCCCAGATCCCAGTGTCAAAGAAATGCTGCAGTGAGTCATACTCATGGCTATTGTCCAGGGAGGTCAGCTTTCTCCTTCCATTGCAGGTGGCAATGCTGCAGGGCACAACCAACCATCAGGAAGAAAAAAGCGCTTATGGTACAAAGTCTGATGGTAGACTGACATTCTTGAAAGAGCAGTAGGGAGGGGAAGAAAGGAGAAAGAAAGTGTAATAGAGTGGGGAAAAGGATGAGTGATGTCCAATGTGTGGGGTAGCAAACCTTTTTAAGAGGCCAAGACATACCAGACATGAGTCACAAAAAGGAAAGAGAGGAGGGAGAAAAATGTGTTTGACTCGCAGACCACCATTTGTGGAGACTCTTGCAATAAACCTTGACTGACTATTCTCTCTCCTAGGACAAGTCTTCAGGTTCTGGCACCTCATTCTCATGACAAATATTCCAGCAAGAGCAGGAAAAGACACAACCTGAATATGGTTTAACAGTAACTGGTAGGCAATAAAATAGGAAATGGTACATACATGAGATATTTTTATTATGATCTTAGTTTCTGTAACTTTTCAGTCTTCCTTGAATGGCTTATTACTAGTCAAAACTATTCCCATACTTTTGTCCTATTATTATTATTATTACAACAAAAACAAAAACAAAAACAAGGAAGTTTTTTTCTCAGCGTGTTTCAAAAGTGCCTTCTAGTTTTCCTACATTTGGCACAATAGAGCGTGTTGCTTACAAGGAACCTCATGACTCCCAGCCAAGTTTTGAAATATATAATCAGTTGCAAATGTTTTGGGGTGGTTGACTGATGAATGCAGTAACTTTACCGTTTATCCCATTTTTTACCATTAGCAAATTTTAGATATTTTCAGGACAGCAGCACTTTCCCTTTTCTAGGATTAAAAAAAACCTCAAAAACTTTTGAAAACGATCAAACCAGTTATTTAACACATTGATTGGTCTGCTCCTTGGAATAATAAATAGCATAGCTGTATTACAGTGATGAACTTTCATAAAAACTGATGTAATAGGATAAATTCTCTCATAATGAAACACGGTGTCAAAATATAGTTACCTGCCATTCTTTATACTTTATAAAAACACTTTCCCATATTCTCTTTTCAGCTTCTTCCCCTCATAATGATACGCTTCATTGTTTCAGGAAAAAAATCAGTGACCCACAGAACAGTCCCTACATTGGGCCAGAAGGTTTTTAATTCATTCACCCCTTTTTCAGGTCCAAACCTGTTTATCATTTAGAGTTGTTAACTTTTTTTTCCATTCAGCAATGTCACCTGTGCCTTACATGAATAGTAAGAACATTCAGAGGCGCATCAGTGAGGACTTGCACATTTTGGAAGGTATATAACACCTTGCATTTCAGGACATAAATCAAGGTCTAAATAATAAGGAGCTGTTATTACATCAACAGATTGAGCTAGGATATTTTGCAGTTCCTTTGTTCTGTTGGCACCTGACCACTCTCAGAATGAGTATGGACAAGGAGGACTACTGGTCTGCTCTAGTGTAGAAATTCTGCAAAAGATTATTCAGACAGTTACAACTAATTTAGAGGCTTGTATGTGCATGTTCAAAAATTTCTTTCTATGCTTACCAATGAGAAATGAAAAACAAAATGGCTCTGAAGAACAAATACGTATTGTCACATCAATGACTCTGGTGAGTGTGTTGTGAAACTGCTTTCCACAGTCTGTCAGGAAAAGAAACTGCTGGCAGAACACCTGCAGGGATTTTTACTGCGGACCTATCCCTCCAGTTAGTAAAATTATCTGACCTTATTTTGAGGACTGGAAGTCAGAGATTTTACTCCTCCATCCATATTTCGACACTAAATATATCTTCTTTATTTTGCAGCATTTAAAATACTTTTCTGCCACTTCAGAATCTGGACATGTTCACAATGCATTAGCCTGTATTTTCAGAATTATTAAATACTGCAGTAATAAAGAAAAGCAAAACCATCCTTCAGGCAAATAATTTTGATACTCTGTTTCCTCATGTCCCCAGATAAAGATATCAGTGATCTAAAATTCAACTACTTAAGCATTTTTTTTTTATTTGTAGCCCAATGGGCTTTGAAACTGGCATTGACAGTACAAAAGCTGACTCCACAGCATGACACATCGGTGCACCAGCAGTCTGAAGACTACGTTCCGCTTTTGGCATTGATACTGGTCCACTGCAAAAACAGAGGGAAATCACTGTGCCTCACTATGCCTCTGTATCTTGTTCCATCCTTTGTCTTATATTTAGACTGTAGACCCTTTGAGGCAAAGGCTGTCTCTCTGAGCAATTACAGATACAGGTTAGGAAAAGGGAACTGGGTCTGTTTGGTTTTTCAGTACCAAAATTGAAATTGTGGGTATCACCACAATTTAAAAACAGAAAGTATCTATTTCTGAGCCAGCATGAATTTTGCAACAAGTTGCTCTGAACAGATCCCATCATCCTCCTGACTTCTGCTCTTTGGCAGTCCCAAAGTTTGTACCTCAAAATAGGAGCTCAAACTCAGCTAATAGGGGTTTTAAAACTTTATTTATTTCACTGCCACCATGACAGTTCATACCAGCTGAAAATCTGTTTTGCACATAGGAGCTTCCACCCTGTAGATGAGATTCCATAACTTGCACAGCCAAGATAGAATTTTCAAAGTTATGCATCTAAACGAGGGCAAGGACAACCCAGAAAAAATGCAATTACACATATCATACATTATTTTAAAAAGCAGATTAGTACATGCCTATCTCAGGTTTTTTGCCACTTAATTCTTGAGAACAAGGAAAAAAGGTATTTCTTTTGTTGGGAAATAAAAATATTCAGAGGCTTCAAATTCTTCATTTCCTACCCAGAATTGAAAAAATTGCACTTGCTTACTGATGTAACAGAGAATATACATTTATATAAGTGCTATGTCTCAACTGCTCTATAGACTTTAAATTTTGAATATGAAGTATTGAAAGTCTACAGCAAACTCTTCAAGAAATCTGATGACTGAAAGAAACACTAAAATATTTGTTGAGTAAATTAGAACAAGTAAGTGTTAAATAATTGCAAATTGCTAATAGGAAAGCTGATAAACTGAATACATTTTTCATTGAGTTTTATTTGGTTGTTTCTAATAAAGAACTAAGAAATCAGTACTCCTGTTGAGCCAGCACTGCATGACCTGTAACATTCAAAATCTTTTGCCACCCACACTGCATTGAAAATGTTTAGGGGAAAAAAAAGGGTTTCAGTAGTTTGGGTGGCTAAATAAATGCAATTTGGGGGCAGCAGCAGGGGGGATAGAGCTGACGAAAAGCCCATCCCAGGGAGGCCTCTGCAAGAAAACGGCAAACTGGAACATCATTCAAGTCTACACCAAGGCTCTGCATGCATTATAAAGGCTGTAGAGAAAATATTTACTGCTATGCTTTGTGAATATATTATAATAATGGTCTCTCTCCCCACAGACTGAAATATATGTAGGCAGTGTTAGAGATAAAGGCTACAGTAATAAGACAAATATGAGAACAATTTTTTGGGTCACTGCCACTACTCCGGGATGTTGCTGGCATCCCAGAGAGTATCTGTTGGTCTGTGTGGTCTCATCTCTGCTGCTTCACATACTCTTACTGCTGCTGCATGATTTTAGAGGTACTCCCTCTTCCTCTTCCTCCAGCCTTCCCTCTGTCTCCCTCAGTCGCATCTAGTGAGTCTTCCTTCCGGCTGTATCTCTGGAGCTTCTTCGTTTCCACCACCACGCACAGTGCTCAGTAGCTGCTTCTGGAGCCTTGCCATCCCTCCTTCATGTACGTCTCAGATCTCCACAGGAGAGCAGTTAAAATGACCATCCATTACTGTAAAATCCCTGGCGGCCATCTGGGCAACCAAAATTTCCATCTGCTCTCTCACATGGAGAAGATGCTTTGTAGTGGAGATGGTTGAATTTTCTTCAACTGACAAAAAACAAAAACCAAGCCCTAAACATTTTTATTAAAAACAGAAGCATGTTCAGGTCCTGGTATTTCACCAAGACACAAAACATATTTCCACAGGAAATTAATTTTTTTCAAAGTTTCCAGCAACCCCCTCCCTTAAGTCAGCCCTGAACTTCTTTACAGCCACATGAACTCACTGATAACCTCTCTGTGCCGTCACTGTGGAAAAGGCAGATGGAAAAAATTCTGACCGACACAAAGAGGAAAGGATTCCTCTCGACCAGGGGCGTCCAGCAGTGGTTGTCTGCTTAATCCCCTTCTGTGCCTCTGGAATCCTCCCCCCTGCTCACCGCAGAGCCAAACAGAGGCTCTACAGCCATCCTGCTTTGCTTGGAGCTACAGTAAAGAGCGGGTAAAGACAGCCAAGACACTGTGTGTCTCCAAATGATGGCTATCAAGCCCTTGCGATTTTCTCAAGTCAAAATAATTTTTTACCAGCCTTTCTCAGTGGGTGCAATGGGATCTTTACTGAAGCTTTTACGACCATGGCAAAGTTGGGCTTGCAAAGGAACTAGCAGTCAGGAGTGTTATGTGTAGCAGTGGTTATCCACCTCTTTTTACGGCCTAAAACTCACTTGAAAGAGTTGGAAACTCTCTAAGCCTCACTGAGCTCAGCTTTTTTCCATTCTCTGCCATCTCCTTCCATTTCCATTGCCCTGCTTTGCCTCCCACTTCTTCTGCAAAAGCTGGTTTTCATGCAGGGATAACTCACAGGACCAGCGCGGATCTGGGCTCCACCTCTCACCTACAGTTTATCCTGTCTTATGCTTTTGAAACTACGGTCGTTTTTAAAAAGGATTTTTTTGATTTTTTTTCATGGCTTAGATCATTATAACTAATGTTTGTAACTTCTATTTGGAAAGTTAGGTTCAGGCTTTGATCTTCTTTAAGCATATAACTTAGACAAAGTTGTTCTATTGAACTGAAAGAGACTTACATTCCTGAAGTCAAGCATATGCACAAGCGTTTTAAGAATTATGGCTTCAACCTAAGTCAATCCTAAACCTTACATGAATTTTGGATATTAAAAAGAAAAATGTTTTTAAACCCAAGTCTCTAAGGAAAGAAATAAATACTTATATATGTCCACTATATTATGAAAACTACCGTACTTGAATAAGACAGTCATGAATGTTTTTTAGATTTAAGAAAATAATTTTGAAATAAAATATATCCATACATACATGATTAATGTGGCTTCTCTGTTCTCTTCTGCTTGAATTATTTATATTCCTAGTGAGAGGGGAAAAATTTTTCCAGCTAAAGAAGCAGCCTCTTTTATGAATAAAAATGAGCTTTTTTTTTTACAGAAAAGGGGAAAAAGAGTCTCCCTTCAGTTTGATTTTCTGACATCAAAATAATATGGTGCAACTCTGAATATGATCTTCTCTTCTCTTTGCTTTCTACCATGTCAAATTTTCATAACAGACTTCAGCAACACTTAGAGACTCCGACAAGGCATTTGGTAAAGTACACACAATAAGTAGGTAGTCATGACCCAAAGAGCCTATAAGGAGAAGACAGGGATGGAGATAACACACACGGAAACAATAAAGTAGCACAATTCAAATAGTAAGCAGCAGTCATCCCACAGCCATTTCTTTGCCATCATATCAGAATTATTTCCCAGCGTATACATTTATCATAAAGATTCCCACAGATAGCTGTGGTCAGCAAGATCCCAAAGATTCAAGTCAAGAAAAGTCTAAGAGGCCAGACATTTAGTGAGCAGAGAAAGAAAACTGGAGAGAAGTGTAATCCACATGTCAAGTAGCCACATTGCAAAGCAGACATTAGCCAGAAAAGAAAAGTTAGAACAAAACGTTTTTGTAGGATCGGGTTACTAAAAAGTGGAGAGCTCTTGAGACAACTCAGCAATTTGGGCAAGCTCCAGGAACTAAGCAAGGCTTTGTCCTGTAGGGTTCCCTTCCTTGCCAGCTCGATACATGGTCCACTTCTTCAGATTATGGAAACTTTTCCACTTAAAGCAGTGTCTGAAGCCACTGGTAATGTCCTCATTCTCTTCTTGGGACATACTATAATATCCGAAGTTGCTACAAGTCTCTTGTATTTATTTATGGAGTTTGCTAAAGGGTCCTGAGGTGCATTTTGGGGTTTGCAGTAATTTTTTTTTAGTTGTTGGCTCTCCAAAGTTTCTATTTCATGCTTGTTGGTAGCTGTGGGAGATTGGGTTCTCTGATCCCAGGGGCCCAGTCTCCATGCCTTTCCACTATCCAGTCCTCAGAGCTGTTACCAAGAGATCAAAGACCAAAGACTAATGATTGCTGCAACAGCATCTTTCTTCACTTTGTCAGAGGATGGAGGTCAAATAGGAAAGACAAGAGTTCAGAAAACTAGACTGGCATAGAACAAACATGGGTCTAGGAGGCTTCAACCAATGCAAACAGCCCAGAAATAAGACAACAGGGTCAAAGTGGAAATGGTATAGAGGCAGAAAAGGAAGAAGAGGAGCATGGATTCAAAGGAGAATAACAGGGGTAGCAGGAACAGAAAACAGTCTTTTTATTTGCCTACAGATACAGTTCTTGGTGTACAACTTCTGACAGCACACGGGCAAGATTATATTTTGAAACAGCAGTTTTCCGAATGTCTCCCCAAAGGTGGCCTTTTCATGCTACCCCGTCAATGCTGAAGATCTTTGGTGACAAATAAAATACTGACCCATTGTCAGACAAAAGGACACCACATATCTAAAAGGTCCATTTATAAAAACGGCATAATGAAACTCTCCAGTAAAAATAAACTATTAAAAAACCCACTGCTTAAATACTGTCCAGTGGAGAAAAAAGATGTGTTTGTATTACACGTTGCCCTCACCTCCCCTGCTGCCCAAAAGCACCAAAGGTGAGACGACCTCTGTTCCCAGCCATCTCCCAGCAGCTGAGGAGACAGAGAGTGGTGGTGCCTCCCCGCTGCAGGCAATGCCCCGAGGTGGCTCTTGGTTTCCAGGATGCTGCCTTGCAGGGGCTGAAACAACATGGACGTTCAGGGAAGCCAAAGGAGAGGGGAGAGAGGTGCCTTGATGTTTAGGAGTTGGCCAAATAGGACGTTTTTCAGAAATGAAGGTCAGCTATTCATGGTCTCGCAGCTAACCACTACTACTTCTTCTCCCACCTCCACCTGCAAAGCCAGAGGTTTAAAGGCGTTTCAAATCATCATGGATTCTTCATGATTTTTTAAGAAATCACTCTTGGGGTAGCTATCCAAATGTCTTATTTGCCAAATCATTTCAGGAAGAGCCTGGTAAAGCCCAGTTTGTTTCCCAGGATTTGTTCTTAAATCATAAAAAAGAGAGCAAGTTATTTGCTTCAATATTGTAGATGTCAGTACTGATCCCACTCAAGGTAACAGCACCCTCATTTTCAATTTAACCTTGCTGAGCCACTTGGCCATGATTCTTTAATACAGGTACACAAGTGAGTCAGTCATAAGTTACGGCGAACAGCGAATCAAATTGTATCATTTTCCATTGGTGAGTAATAGACGGGAAATGTGGAATGTCATTACAGGGCTGGTTAACCATCTGGTAAAAGCTCCTGTATGAACAGTGCAGATGAACTACATTGAAATATTAAGGAAACATCAACTGAAACTATTTAGCCCCTCCAGAGACCTATAGTTCACGCATGGTGGGCAGGTAATAATGTCCAATTATTCTGGAAACAACTAAACAAGTCACTGTAAAATTATCTCATTTGCACTGGATCTAACATTAAGTATTTTTTAAAATATTCATCATTCATTCCAGGTAACAAAACAAAACAACTAATCAATCTCCAAGGAACTACCCATAAATCAAAAAGCCATACTGAGAAGCTGGCAATTTTTCATTATTCCAGAAGTAATATTTTAAACCTGACAAGCTGACAGGGTGGTCCAGGTCTGTGACATTATCACATCTGTGATGAACAACCAAGCTTTACATTTTTACAGTAGTAATTGTTAAAGTTACTCTAATAAGTTATCATAGAACTTGTGGAAAAACAAAGACTTTTTTTTTGTTTTCAATCTACACTGACTTTACTTGGCAACAAGTTATTAAAATCAAGCCTTGGCCAAATTAAAGGCATTTTGTTATTATTACACAGAGAAAAAGACATGTTTCTGCAGACCCTTATGGTGATTAGCCACTGCATTTCATAGAAGACTCATCTCCTGAACAGAAGTGTACTTTCAGTCTATATTTATTTCAGAGCAAGTTGACGTGAAAAGGTTGAAAATACTTCAGTGAGTGGCAAATCAGGTAGTAAATTAGAGGCTCTCCTGCTCACAAGTGGTGCACAGTGACTGATCACCTGGTGGTGGTGATAGCATGTAAAAATAAAGTTGTCCATTGCTTCATATCCCTGTCTGCTGACGGTGTAGTTCAATAATCTATTAACGACACGTAACTGCCTACTGAAACAGGTCAACCCAGGCTTGGTAGAGCTTATGGTGAGTCATGTTTGATGTTCCTCTTACCTTTTAAGCCACTTCTAACTGCTGCTGTAACTTAAGGTACAAAAGAGAAAATCCTGAAAGTCCTTTAAACACACAGCCTGATTCTGCACAGTCTGGGGGTGATTTGTTACATATGCATGAGGAAGATTTGAAAGAGAGCAGGCAAGGCACAGAGCACACAACCTAAAAGCCTGGTTTAGCAATGCAAAGGTATTGAAGCATATGGGTCTTCTGGTAGACATGCAATTTATCACTTTTAAGAAAAAAAGATTGTTGGTTTTTTTTTTAAACTCAGAGCAAATACTAGTTTAATATACAGATGGTTTGGGAATGGCGTCTGTTTTCAATAGTTTGGTTTTGGAGAAAACTTCATTCAGGCTTGTGCTGCAGTGTAGTTTGCTGTTTAGGGACTGAGAGGCAGAGCAAGGAACTGCAGAAAGGAGGCTTTGAACGTGGACCCTGAGCACAAACAACATCATAGATGTGCAGGAGCATCCCACAAGACAAGCCAGCTCCCAGCAGGCATGAAGGCAACTCCATAGAGCACGTACTAACGAAGATACAGTAATAATGTGCACTTTCTTGGCAAATAGCTTCACTGTAGCTAACTATGGGATAAGGAGGCCACAAAAGTTTTTGGTGATACAAAATGAAGGATTGAATGTCTGAACTATCCACTGTTTTACCCAATTTGCCTAGTCCTTAAACCAGGGAATTTCACGTGTATAATAGCTCAAGATGGTGTCTAGTCACATGGACAGAAAGACTCGACTGACTGATGTGTCAAAAAGATTTTGTACCCAGTGCCATGCTTAGATTTGACTCTTAACTAGCTCAAATATTTGCTGACAAAAATTGGGAACAGGGCAAGGACTGTTATTTCTGTTTGCATTTGGACACACACAAAAAAAGCAGCAAAGTGCTGCTGTTGCCTCAGGTCTTTTTATTTTACCCCAGTTCTATTCACTTTAGCAAGTTTACCGTAAGATACAAGTGCCTACTTCCCTCATTTTTGTCCAATTTCTTCCCCTGCTTCTCTCGCCCACCATCTTTTCTCATCCATTAAAATACAAATTATCTCTTTCTTTTAAAATTCTGATGATACAAGAGCACCAGAAGTTTTAGAAACCAAATTGCTATATATTCAGATGTGGCCACTTGCTCAACACAGCCTCTATTTTTGGACGTTTATCCTCTCTATCCAAGCCTTTAAGCTTTGTTTACATAGTGAAATCCTGTTGTGCTTCTCAGGCACCAGTGGCAAAGCAGAAGTCATTAGGTGGCAATACATTATCAATCATCAAAAGAGGCAACTTGCAAATTCACAAGAACTTCAGTTCTGGTTCCTTCAATCCTTCACAAATTCTAAGAACAAATGCAACAGCACAACTCTACGTATTTTAGAGACAGCTTTTAAATCGCAAAATGCTCCCAATGGCATATGGCTCCTTGGCCAAGAGCTTCGTACTGCTGAATTTGAGGACCTCTCAGAAATATTCTCCAAGTGATTTTTGTTAAACTCTCAAACTGCAAATCTAAGGCTACATCTACATTAGCAAGCATGTGGCCCGATAACAGTGGATTTATAGAGTGAAAAAATGGTGTTGAGTATCCGATGTGCAGATGATACATGCTTCAAGGGAATTTATTTCAGGCTAGTTTCAGTCTGGGCCTGTGGACTGAATATGTAGAAATAAGTGGAGAACATTAAGAGCAACACTGGAACACACTGTCTGGTTTCATTTAATCCAAAAGGAAACCAGTTTGTGTACTCAGAGACTGCTCTGTGCTGTGAGCCAAAGCGTGGTAAGTGGCAATTATGAGGAGATAGCTAATGTAGCTGCACCCTAATTAAGTGTCAGCCTGATCTACCAGGAAGGTTCAAATTCACATTTCCTAAGACAATTATTAGCGAATTTAATTCAAATAGTTATATTTATGGTCCTAAAGAAATCTCAGTCATAACAGAACTTGTCTCTGAATTGCCAAAACTTTCTTGTCCCATTCTATGGATACTTTGATCAAAAATAAATTGGAAATTCCAGTGTGTCCTTGCAAAATTCCTGTATATATCAAACCTAATGACTGAGGACTAGGGAGAGAATTTGAGCCAAGTCATGGTTCATAACTTGATTTTGAGCCTGTTCCAGTAACACCACCCTGCCTCACGCCAGTTTGATTTAGAGATAGGCTTTGTGCCCAGCATCTAATTTTGTATATAATTACAGATTTAATGTTTGTAATATGGTCTTTGTAAAAGGAGGAACCCTCTGAGGAACCTTCAAACTACGCCAACAGTCTGAATAGCTGCTTAGGTTGAGACTCAAACGTTTAAAGAAAAAGGCAGAAAAAGTGAAAATAATAGATTAATACAGCTCAGGCACACTCACGCTCCTTATCTGCTGCAGTGCTGGCCCTTGGTCAGTGCAGGAGGCTCTCCTCTCTACAGACGTGCGCACAGTGTTTAGATGTGGAAGTGGTGGACTGAGATTAGGATCACAAAAAAACAGGCTTGATTTCAGCATGTAATGTAAGGATTATTGGCTATACTTCAGAGATATGTTTTCTTTTTGTAACTCCTAGTCCACTGGCATATGAATTGCTGAAAAGCAGGAATTAGACCCTGCTAGTAAACAGGACTCATTCTGCAGCTACTTTTGCTCCCTTGCTTCCTTCACTCACTGCAATCTTTAACTATGCTGCGTAGGCTTGTCCTCAATAACAAACCAATATGACTGGCAAGTTTCTGTACAAGACCCACAGGAAATGGACAAGAAACTATCAATTTTAGACACAGTGATGCAGTGATTATGGCATTACACCTTCACATGTGCCTACATCCCTTTGTGGAAGATCGCTCTGATGATAAAGTTGGCACTACATTTCAAAATTATTCAATAAGCCTTAAGAATAACCCAAACAAGAATGGAATTTTTGCCTCAGAAATTACTCACAGAGGAGACTTCTGCATAATCCTGATCACAAATGATAACCAGATTGGTATCTGTTAAGATGATATAGAAGACCATGGTGCTGCATTTCTTAGAACTGAAATTGAGTCCAGTGCTAATTTTACTTTCTCATGTTTCTGGGTGATACAGATTGACTGGTTGTGTATTTAACAGGCACTGCCAATCTTAATGGGCATATTGACTTCTGTGATTGGTAATATACTTTATTGCCTGGGTACTATTCAGAAAGTAAATCAGGTTTTACTTTTCAAATAACCCACAAGGAGATTAAATTATTAAAAAAAAATTATTATCTTCACCTATGATTTCTTCATAGTTTTGATACCCTGAGGCAACTCCTGTTGATATAAAAGCTGTTTTGCTAATAGTTATCTAATAGCCAGTTTGCTACTTCTTGTGGAAGGGGGAAATCAGTGGTTTAATTACCACGTGACTAAATATGCACCACGGTCTGTAAACCTGTGTTGAATCCCAGAACCCACCATTGTCATTATTAACATACTGTTCAGTTTGGCTGGAAATTATGTTCCTCCATATTCTTCGAAGTGCCATTTTAAAAGAAATTATGTTCTAGAGCAAAGCCAACATTCAGATATTCTCATTCGAGCTATTTAAAAATCAATATTCTGCTCTGATTAGGAAAAGAAAATGGATTTTCCTTGAAAAGGAAACATTTTTTGTAAAGTCCTTCACTTCAGACTGTTGCCATAACAAAAAAAGTGGACCTCTTTCACACAAGGTCTTTTGGAAAAAATTGTTGGTGTACTGTACAAGCACAGGGAAACGGGTCATGCAGCTGAGAACAGATTTTGAACTGTTTCTCAGTCACAGGGCTTGGGATTGCTCCTTGGGAGCTCCTTGGGAAGGCTTTTACACCCCCCAGAATCAGGAGAGACCAAGGTATATGTTAGCCCACCCCACACCCCACTTCTAGGAGGCTATGTAAGCCAAAGGAGAGCCGTGGTGCAGTGCAGCCAGGGCACTGGATTAAGTAGGGTGCCAGGCACTCCACCATGGCACGCAGCCTAAACACAATGAGAAAACCATTTTCGGAGTTGTACCTAATAGGAATGTGAAAACTGGATGGAGAGATGTCCATGTACAACTCTAACCTTTCCCTGAGGGTAAAGAGGCTATGGAGAGCAAGCGCAGGAAGGTAAAACCAGAAGAAATATCAAACAGTATTTACCTCCCAGAGCAGTAAATGCTTTAAGCGGACAAGACCGGGCAGAAGGGCTCACAGTGGGCAAATTAAGCCAGTGAGATGCTTTGTGCCAGTAGCCTTCCGAATGAAAAGCCACCTCCTTGTGCTGCTCTTATGGTTTCTGATCATTCTACTGACAACTGCACACTCCCTCAGATGCAGTGCAGCTACCGTCCGTGTTCCCCAGCAGCTGCCTCGCAGGAGCCTCCACAGGACTGAGTGTTGCTGAAGCCCAGCAGCTGCCTTGCCCTATTCCCTTCTGATGTTGTTTCCAGCCCCCCAAACCACAAGGAACCGCTTTGCACAAACCACAAGCAAGGACAAGACTGTACTGCAAAGGCAGTGTTCCTTATGCTACAGGGGCAAGGGCAGAAAAAGAGATTGCAGAATCAAACTAAGTTTGGCACTTCACAGCTGGAAAAGGACCTCCATCACTCACTCCCTTTATGAAAATGTTAAATGAAGAGTTTTGCTTTCATAAGATTTAATCTTCTCCCTCTCCATCTCTGTTACCAATAAATAAATACATGTCATGAGGAAATGTAGGTAAGGTTTTCTTCTTACTTTGAAACCTAGAAGAGCCCAACCTTTTTAATTTTAAAGGTTTGTTCAACCTTTTTAATTTTAAAAGTTTATTATATCTGACCAGCTCAAGTACCTGACTGCTATCACCCATATGACTGCAACAATGCAGCATGGCCAAGGACAGCTGTGGTCACAGACCACTAATGGCATGTTATAAAAATCTATTTTTGCAACAAAATATGTCTGGTAACAAAATGTTCAGAGCTTATTACATGTATGTAAAATACAAGGGCTTAAACAATGCCCCAGAAGAGTTCCAGGGAAGATGAGGTAACTGTTTTGGGGGGAAGGTGAGCAAGTCCACAACAAAACAGGGATGTGAAAGGATGTGTAAAGGCTACACATTAGACAGTATCGTAGAAAAATGGTTTCAATCACCCAGCTAACAGAATGACATTTTTTCCTTTTGTTTTCTCTGTCACAAGACCCTTTCATTTACCTAACTAAAAGTAGTTGTGTATTAGTAACTTGATCAAATGCAGGTCAGAGGTGACATTAAGAACTTATTTGCAAGTAATGCTTGGAGCTAGTAGAAAAACCGAAAGGATTCGGTAGGAATCAATCAACAGACATCCGTAAAAATTACTTGGCTGTTTTAAAGCAAGAGAGAGGTCTTAGAGTGAATGTAGCTATTTCCATTTTTCATTAACTGAAGATTCAAACATATGTGCTACACCACTCAGTGAGCTTGCCTGCTTTATTACTGGATACAACATTAAAAAAAAACCCAAACAAAGCACATAAACCCACTCATTTTTGTGTACACATGTGTGAGAGATTTGGGTTCTTCACCTGGGATTCATGTAAATAAAGATTTTTCAGAGTTCTTGAGCTAACTGGAGTGGCGGTTGACAACAGCAGATTAAACTGGATGCTGCCCAAGGCTTGTCAAACATATCCTTTCTAAGATATTTCAATATGGTAATTCCAAGAATTTCAGGGAGAGCATAAAGGGAGGTTAGCCATGGTGCATCAGCTGTCTATTTTAAAGTAAATGACTCCAAATTAGAGGGTGGAAAAGCCTGGGAGAAATAAAAATCTCCTAGGTCCTCAAAGGGAGTTACATCCTAGACAG
This sequence comes from Calidris pugnax, assembly GCF_001431845.1. NCBI lineage: Eukaryota > Metazoa > Chordata > Aves > Charadriiformes > Scolopacidae > Calidris > Calidris pugnax. Next base: position 6,353,680 of record NW_015090805.1, read on the forward strand.
ATGTCCGAGAAGATCAGTAGAGAGGTTATGGGTAAGATTCTCCCTTCTTCCCTGCTGGTAGCATTCAACATGTTGGATGTCTCTCCTATAAACAGTTCCTTTGGCGATGTTTAAGACCGGTTGTTTCCATGTACACATGCCCTCTCCCTTCCCGAATTCCACAGACATAGATGGCACAGCAGCGCAGACGGCAATCAACTGGAGTTCCTTGGCTAAGGTACAAGGCTACCAGGTTAAAAGGAATAACTGTCTCCCAGCCATTGTCCTCAGGCAACATTTCCCACTGCAAACCAATTGGTTTCAGCTGATTTCCACTTTCCTGGGCTATCATTGAGATTCAAAACAAGTAAATTGTATGTACAATGCTCTTCTGCAATGTCTTAAGTTCCTTCAAGAGAACACTTCCTCTAGCAAGTCCTCCAGTCAAAGATATAGGCCAAAGAGTTTCAAAGAAAGTTTCTTCAAACCCTGAATCTACATATTTGGGCTTCAGCCATTAGAAGAGACTCTGCCTTCCAGTAGCTTTCCTGAGCAGCCCCATCGCTGGCTGACTTGGCACTCCACAAGGCTGTGAAATCCCTCCATTCTCCATTTTAACCTCCATTCTTGGCAATAGCTGGAATTGGTTTTCAGAAGCAGAAAATTTCATTTTGGCAGCAACCCAAGGGCAATTCATGAGAAGTCAGCTGAGCTTGGGTCGCAATGCTATCACCGTTTACCGGGGTTTAGTGAAACTGAGCAGACAATTTGCCTTGGGTCACAAAAGCATTAGTCCTTTCACATAGTGAAAAATACTTCTGTGCTTTCTCCTGCTTGACTTTGTCCATTCTTAACCTTACTAACAATTCTGATTTATTGTTATAATTATTCGTAACTATTCCAATATCCGCTATTTCACAGACACTGTAAGCTAACATCCGTAGCCTATATAGTTCATAGGATTCCCCTGCATGAAAATCACCCCAAAGGAAAATCACGTCATAGCAAAACTAGGAACAAGAAATATGATTGCATTAATTGTGCAGCAATATGATTGTGCATTGCTGTGGCTAGTAACACACAAATACAAATGGTTTCAGAGTTCAAAAAATGAACATATTAGTCTTATGATGGACAGAAGAAGGTTTCTATGCCTCATGGAAGGAACAAATTTTAATGAGCTCTGGTAAGGAATTATTCTTTCCTAATGTCCTATATGTTTCAGGGTAGAGTAAATGGTATGTTTCTAGAAATTGCTGAAACAGAACGCCTTTCAATCCAAATTTAGAGGCATAAAATAAAAAGACTGTTAGATCATCTGATCCATCCTCTGCCAGCCCAGAACTGTTCGTCAAGTTTGCTATTGGTTTGCCTGCTGCACTACTCAGTAAGTCAGGCGGTGGGACCTAGTTCATCACCTTGGGGACACTCTTGCACAGTTCAGTGAGGCTATTCAGCTAAGAAAATTTTCCTAATATTTTTTTATGTAATGATGAGATCAATAGGGTGGATATCTGGCTTACCCTTGTAAAAGCTGTTGCTGGGTTCCCCGCTGCATTTCAGTTTTAATTTACATTCTCTAATCTGCTTTACATTGAACAGCACTGTGCTTCCCTTCAAAAAAAAATCTCATGCTAGCCCTGTACATCCATCATGCAATAAATAAAATAGAGAAATGCTCAAATACCTGACCTACTTGTTCAGGCTTTGTGAAGGCTCTGCCAAACTTACAGTTCAGATGTATATCAAACATCTGAAGGACGCGTTCTCTCTTGCCTCATCACCTACCATGGTTTGTTCCAGATTTTTTTGTTAAATACTAAACATCAGGAATATAAATATTCTTTGCAAGAGCCAGTCCCTTGAAACAGTATAACAAGTATATTTTTATAGATCTGCCAAGACTTGATGATATAGTGGCAGTGGGATTTTTTTTTTTATTTTTTAAAAATAAATCAAGAGTGAAATGTCTGCGATTGAGATAGGCCCAGAACATGGGATCGGGAAAGCTCCAACAGCTGTGAGCACGGACGGAGAGGCTGGGTGACTCTGAACCGACATCTGGATTCAATGTTGGGCTGGTTCCTCTCTTTGGAATGATTTGCACCAAACACATCAGGCCAAAACATCCCTGACCTTCCCAGGGAGGCAAGGATAGGGAACTTAATGGCTAATGCAAAGATCTGCCTTTTGCAGACTTGGCACTTCCTAAAGGCTCTTTACTGGTGACAGCATTCACAAAACAGAGTGAAAATCTATAGCCTAGTTTCCAAGAAGAATATTGGATAAGTCATTTAATAAATGCTTCATGACGATGCGGCCCGGTGGTAAACAAACAAGTTTCCAATTCAGATCCTGCACGTCCCCAAGGCAATTTAATGTTCCAATCCCATTTTCTTTAGGAAGGGCTGCACGTCTACAAGACTCAACCAGCCAAAGGCATCACCAAGTCTTTACGCATCCATCCGACAGCCTGGACCACCGATTCCCAAAGGCACAAATACAACAGCCGCTCAAGTTTTTTTCCTGGAACACCGGAGGGGCTTGGCTGCAGGAGAGCTCAGCAGATCATCTCTGGGGGGGTTGGTCTGAAGCTGAGCCCCCAGCACCCAGGGGCGCTGCCCCCCGGGGGTGGGCGGGAGAGGGGCAGGCGGGCGGGCTCCGAGGCCGGAGCAGGGGGGACTCGAACCCGCAGAGCACACTGACATCTAGTGGGTATTTGGGAAAGTACTGGCTTGTCTTCGGAGCTCGCAACAATTGCAAAAAAAAAAAAAAAAAAAAAAAAAAAAAAAAAAAAAAAAAAAAAAAAAAAAAAAAAAAAAAAAAAAAAAAAAAAAAAAAAAAAAAAAAAAAAAAAAAAAAAAAAAAAAAAAAAAAAAAAAAAAAAAAAAAAAAAAAAAAAAAAAAAAAAAAAAAAAAAAAAAAGGAGAAAAGTACAAAGAAGAGTTTTGCAGGCCACTCGTTTTCAACCATCGGAGGCAGATGTCTGAAAGGGGCTCTTGGAATCTGTGCTGAGACACTCGGCTTTACTGCTCCCCCTCAGCAAGGCACTGCTGTCTGGCAAAAGAGCATCCATCCCCCATTTCACGTGGTTGAAATTCTCATCACTTTTCCCTCCTCACCGGTTTGCCCTAACAAGCAGAAGTTGCAAGGTATTCCACATGGGAAGGGAAAGTGTAATTTTCTGGGATTTTTTTTTTTTTTGGGTAGATAAAGAGTTTTGCAAGATGGATGCATTAACCACGTCTAGAAGGAACCATAGCTCCTGGGAGCCTGTCAGCACTTTTTGGGTTGGGAGCTGTTATGTTCACCAAAGTCCAGACCTACAACACAGGCCATTTTTTCTTCTCCCATTGAAGGTACATATTTAAGAATTAGCAGTTAGAAGAAAGGAAAACCTATAATCTTGATGCACATTTGTCACTATACCCAGAGTGTTTTATAAGTGCCAATGTGGGATTGACCTTCACCATAGTTTGCCACAGAAGCAGCTCCCAACAGGAGGAAGATTGCCCTATACCACCAGATTAACTTGCAGCCTTTCTCCTCCTCCCACTTGATCCCCATCACGTCCAGCTCTCGCAACACCAAGACAAATGGAGAGTCTGGAGAAACATATTTATACTTGTCCAAGGTGTACTGTTTCTGAAACAGCTCTGGCATTAGCAGAGAGAAAGATGATCCTCTTCCTTGACCCAGCTCTATTTTAGCCACAGTTCCCACCTGCTTTCCAGGTGCAGTCGACAAGTCCCCTTTTGGGGTCTGAGAGGGAAAAGGCAACTCCAAAGGCTATAGCCAACCCAACATACCTTCTTGCAAAGGGAAGCAGTTCCCTGTAAAGGAACATAGCAAGAGAAGGGGACAAGGTAAACCCTTGGTAAAACAGATAAAATGCTTTCAGTTATGTACTCCTAATATGACTTTCTTCCTTAGTTTATCTACGTCCCTCCAAGTTCAGGTTACAAAAAAAAAAGGGTCTGGTGTTGGGTTTGAGGGGGAGTGAGATAGGAAAATAAATTACCCATCCTTGTCTGACACTGAAGGTTGAACTCTCACGCTGTAAAGCATACTGCTGTAGGTAAAAAAAGGAGCTAATGATATATAGTAGACTGAAGGGACCCCATATTAGCCAGTCATGCCCAGCTGCACTGTTGTCTCCATCGCGGTGACCACCACTCCAAAACTCACAGGCTCGTTGTCTCTAGGAGACTGTAAACAGTCAGCTGAACTCAATGCTCTTGTTCCTCCAGCATTGCATCCTCCACCAAACAGTTAGGCATGCTCTGTTTTCTGACACCTCTCCTCCCATGACAAATTTAGACAGCTTGGGTCATGTACTACCAGCTGGTTACTGACACAAGACTCCTCCTAAGCAAAGGATCTGCCTGCACCATTTGTACGTGGGAAGATGTGTTTCTAATTCCTGCTTTCAAGGTCTCCTTGAGCAACTGCCCTCTGGTAGCGATGGGGCTTGTCCTCTGCAGCATCTCCTGGTGATCCCTGTCAGACGATATGAGAGAGTCCTGCAGGAAACCAGCTGATGCAGAGAGAGGATCAGCCCTTCACTGAGCGGGACAGCCCGACTGGGTGAGCATGTCACTCACTGCCTGTGGCTTCCCAGCAGCGGGTGTACTGTTTCCCTTCGCCACGCCGCACCTCTCAGCTCTAATCAAGTGTGTGATGGTATTACCCTTTAGCACTTGTAGCCCATCAGGGATTATCACCACGAGCTTCTGCGCTGGTGCTCCTGAAGCGTGTAGAGGCAAGTTGCCGGGATGTCAGAGCGCTGTACAGAGAGCGTAAGTCACCGCGGTGCAAAACAGGCTCTTCTTGTCTTTCCTATCAAACGAACGGATGAGAGAGAATGAATAACAAAGCTTGTTTGTTGTGTTTTCCTAAGCAAGGCATATAAAGCTAATTATTTGTAGAACGAAATACGTAAGCTTGACCTACGTATCTGTCGGGATTTTTTGATCTGCCAGGATTTAAAAAAAATTCAGCTCCTGCACCAATTGAGTTTATAAGAGTAGTGTGTTCCATTTAGTGCTGTTCCAAATGAAGATTTCCCCCACCCCAAGTTATTAATGAGTGGGAACAAAGTTGGGGCAACATCATGTTTTCAGAAGGTATGAGACTTCAGGGAGGGAGGGGGGAGTGATTTTAGGATGTTTTATTTTCACCTAAGGAAAAAAAGAGTCTATTCTAACCTGCTGTGAATACAGAGGGTTGTTTTAACTGTTTGGCATTCTTTGTAACTAAATAGCACTAGCAGATGAAACCTTTTGATACCTTACTGATTGCTTCTAAACAGCTTCCCTTCCGTGAGTGCAGAAGTCAAGATCAGAAGTTTACACAGAACTTTAGGTCCAGCAGTGAAAGGCTCAGACTTTTTAAAGAAGAAAAGAAAAAGGTACACTGTCCTCTCCATCAAAACGAAAATCAGGCAAAACGAAAAACAGGTGTGCAAAGTTTCATTTTGCAGTAATTGTCACATAACATTTACATTATTTCTGTACAAGCTTCAATTTTTGGAGGGCATTTCCTTGTTGACTTCACATCATATGTTTCCAAAGCTCCATGGAGCCTTCCTAGCTTTTGAACGTGTGCAGACAGTTCTGACTAGCAGCAACTGTTTGAAAGGAGCCAGAAAACCTATTCACACACTCCTTTTGAGTACATATTGAACACATCTTTGCCAAGCACTAACCTAAACAGAGCCAGCCTGTAATAAAGCCCAAGAACTTATTAATTCACAGAGTGCAGAAGCAGGTGCTATGAATCTGCTACTTCTGCAGTTTTGGTTTGTGCTTTTCTTGCGATAGTTTTTCCTACTCTCATTTAACTGTTAGGGTAAAACTTACCTTTCCAATACAGAGTGATGAAGTGAGCTGTAATTAGCAAGGGAACTCAAGAACTGAGGGTATTAAATTCACACTCTTGAACCACAAAAAACTGCCTACCTTTCTACGGTTATTACGGAAGCCAGCGGAGGGGAATAGGGACATCTATCTTATTAAGATCCAGTGGCCTACATTTTGGCTTGGGGGGAAGTGCTGGTGCAGTAACCTGAACCCCATCCCATTATTTTCCTAGCTCTCTGCCAGGGCAGCCTGTTCAATATAACATCTCGGTGGTGCCTATCGCTCAGCTCGCTGCCTGCGTTCCTGCAGCCATGCACCTCGGGGCGGTGATGGCACAGCGAGACATGCACAAACCCTTCCCCAGTAGGAGAAGTTTCCATTTTTCCTGCCCAGATGAAATTCCACTCGCAGGTGTGGGATGTTTATTTGTGAGAGAGGACTAGAAAGTAGTAATGTATACTGTATGAAAGGGCAGGCAAAAACCTCTCACATAAGAAGCAAGCAGGATGAGGGAGGATTTAGACACAGGATGAAAATTGTAAAACTGGCTTTAATATTGCTATTATGCTTCCACGGGAGGGAGAGAATATGTTAACAATTTTATATTACAGGCAAACACAATACAAAAGTAACCCTCTGAGAGATCACCAGGTCTCTCCTCTCTACTCTGACTATATTTCTTTTTTAAGTAATAGCTGAATTTCCCTCATTTAAAGAAAATCACTACACAAAGGCATCTGAGTTCCTGGGTCGTATACATAAAATTTGATTGAAATAGCAAATGTTGTCAATAAGGCTGCATATGTCTATTACAATCATTGTCTGTTAGATTGTTGTTCAGTATAAACCTATGACTTGGATGTTATTTCTCCCATATAGTAATGCAGAGCAATTGGGATTGTGTGTGAAATACATACAGAAGTTTTGTTCCCCTGAGGGTTACACCATCACTTTGCTTATGCACTATTTCCTCCTCATTAATTTTGAATTTATCAGCCAGCTTCAACCAGACTTGAGACAGCAGAAGCTTCTGAAATATTAGGTTCCTAAGTGTTTTACGAAAATAAGCAGCTAGAGAGAGAAAACTTTCCTTATGAATGCTTCCAATGTGAGAAAGGCAGCAGCAGAACTGCATTTACCAAACAGCACAGAGAGAGCACAGGGATGCTCACTGCTCCACAGGAAACATTTTTTGGGGGCCCATTTCTTACTAAAATACAAGTACTTGCTGCTCTCCCTGTTACAGGCCAAGTGTTTCTGTAATGTGAGGGGTGGGACTGTCCTTTGAGACAAGGGGTCCTGAGAGGTGCAGAAATTCAGCTTCACAGGAGCCCACCTAGAGTCATACAAGACATTCAAAGGGAGATGTGTGCTGAACGTAGGTGCCAACTCGTATACCAGTTACTCAAAAAACCCTCAGCATCCTCAGAAACAAAAGTACCACGGGTTACTATTTACACCACCCCCCAACCCTGAGCAACCCACTAAATTTCCTTGGACTTAGCCTGCTTGATTGCCCCAAAAGAGTTAAGCCTTTGGGCAGAGCACAAAAAAAAATATATCTTTTCTGTTTCAGATTCTTCTGGGAAGAGCAAACCCCAAACATCATCCAGCATAAAAGGACTCTGAGAACCAATACCATACGCACGTGAGCTTTCAGTCCAGCTACAAAGCAGCTTGGCTATGCTCAGTTAAGGCAGCCACAGCTGGAAGACCAGGCAACTTCCAAACTCCTACTTTAATTGGAGCCCTTACAAGGAGAAGTAAGTAAATGGCATAATTTTTCACATGGTCTACATTCTCCCTCGACTAACACTCCTTCCCTCAAATATAAAAAGACTAAGACTCAGCCTGATTCTCCCTACTTTCTTCTGCATTTAAATTCCCAGTGAGGCAGGGCTGGGGACTCTCCCCACTCCATCTTAGCAACCCAAACAGGTGGGGACACCTCTCTTTACCTGCTTGTAACCTTGACTCTAAACCTCTGAATGTTGTAAGGTTTGTAAGAAAGTTAGTAACACTTGAACTTCATTTCTGGTGCCTCCCATGTTGCATCTAATCTTCCTAGAAGATTATCTGTTGAAATTCTTGGTGTGGGTTAAAAGCTCCTGCTGCAAAACTTGAGGTTTTCTATTTGCTATCAGATTTTCAAGATTGTGCCAGATTCTGTAAAAACAGAACATTTGTTGATCAGTGCACTTACTCATGCTCTCGCGTAAAATAAATGTATGGGACATGCACTGTACGTGGTTAAAACTATTTACAAGGATAACTCTAATGGAAATATTTAACTGGCTATCGTTACATACCTGGATAAAGGGTGCAAGAGGAGAAAAACTTGAACCAATTAGATCCTGCACAGAAGGTTTTTATTCCTTTCACTGTCAGTTTCAGAAGAAAGCAAGGGGAAATAAACCCAAACCCACTATTTCTGTTCATCCCCCAGAATATAGCATGTCATGAGCCTGAGGTGAGAGCTATTATTCCCTACCCCTCCTTTTGCAGGCAGTAGGTGCTGTCACAAATCTCGGTGTTTGACTGATGAGGTAAAGACAGCTTTTCAACCTTCATTCCATATTGCTTGACTTTTACAGCTTTAAAAATTATGTCAATATTGCCTTTGCAGTATAATATTTTTGTAGTTCTCCTTGGGTCTATTCTAAGTTTGCTTTAAGATAAAAGAGACGATAATTAATTTGTGTGAAAGAAAAGGCAGATCCTTAAATCCTTTCCTGTTGGAAAGCAAACTGAAGTGTGTGCTTAGTAATGGTGGTAGTTAAGGAGTTTCTCATGTTCCTCCTTTTCCCAAGAGGAAGAAGGTGATTTGTAAAAGCCTTTATTATATAGGAGGATCCACTTGCAGTGTTTGAGGACATGAATTCAATCCCAGGCTGTGAGTTTTAGCATTCTTGTAAAGATTCCCTTATTAGCACTATTTATCAGCACCATGCTGCTAAAATAAGACCTATCTCAAAGCCTCAGTGTGCAATACTCAGCAACCAACAAGTAGTCACACAAAACCCCTTCCGTTTTTCAGGGTGGTAAAACCCTATTTTTCGTGTTCATACAGGTGCTAAATCAAAACACTTTTCTGATATGCACCCCAGAAACATATCCTGTTGATTTTGAAGTCTGTCTCTCACATTTCTCTCTACTCAGTTGGACCCATGGCAACAGTGATACTTTTGTCTCTGTTGGTTTTCGAGGTGTTTCAAACTCAGCATGTTATATGAGGAAAAGACCCTTAGAAAGAGGCAAAAAAGATGTGTGAGTCATGGGGACCAACTACAAAAAGGAACCAGGGGAGACAGAGAACATCTTTGCAGGCCAAATATGTTTCACACATCTTGAACTCTTGCCCTCCATCCCCTCTGTTGCTTCATGTGTTCCTTCCCTGCCTCTCTGCTTCAGGAACTTCATCCTCTTTCCCTATGGCAAGGGCTGTGTATGTCCTGTCACCTTCCCTTTTCACTCCCATACAGCAGCTTTCATTATTCCTTATCCCAGCACTGTTTGCTTCATATACAGGTTCTACAATCCTTGCCTAAAAGGAGCTTTATTTTCTTTTCATCACTTCTTCTCAATATGAGGAGTTGTGTGCCTTTATGTGTTCATCCACTACTCATTCAGTCAAATCTCAACATAATTGAAAAGGAAAAAAAAAAAAAAAAAGCTTGAATTTAAGGAAAACTAGAATAGAATTTGCTGTGTGTACTGGAGTTTTTATGGAGTATTTGCTACTTAAATATACAGTGAGAGGCACACTGGATATTTCTGCTGAATCTTGTGGTACAGACTATTATGGAAAGGATGTAGCTCCTACAGTACTTAACTGTTTTGGAAAAAGTTAGCCCCTGTCTTCTGGGATACTTCCACACACAAAGGACTTTTTGTTGGTTTTTTTCCCCAGCATGAAGCAGAGAAGCCAAGTAAACTACTGAACCCTCCACAGTGGGGCTGTGAGTCAGCTCCAGGGAGAATCTAATCAACAACCTGTCATCTTGCCTGAGCTTAAGGAGGATGGGGGAGGTTTCAATACTTTATCTCTTCTCAGGGAAAGTACCTATCACCTGGTTTCTGATGCCAAGTACATCACAGGGAGGTGGGATACTAAGTTCTTGCTTTTCATTCCTTTTTGAACTTGAGCCCAGCAATTGGGCTTTTCCCTGCACATAAGATCTGTGCACCTCAGACTCTCAGAGTCCTTGTGTATATAAAATTTTCAGAAATGTACAAGATGTAGAAGCTCAAGCAGCAGCAATGTAAAAAGATAAAGGCTCCTAAATCTCTTTTGGTGCTTTGGAAAATGTTAAGAGCTGTCCCTGCTGATCACAGTGAGGGGAAGAAGGAAGAAAGATGGACTGTGAGCCATGCCTGGGCCATTTCAAGATTTTGCAGCTGAAAGACAAGACCCTTGAAGCCAGTTGTTTAACTGGACCAGGAGTCCAGAGGGAGTGCAGAGCACTGGCGTGAAGTGCTTTCTTTGGCATGTCTGACTCAGGAGACAAGTCTCATGAACTAGTTACAGGTTCTGAGTGCCTTTTTGTGGTTAACTCTAGCTTGAGAACGTATTGCTTGCAATAGTCTAACTTGAAGGTGATGAAAGCATAGGTTATTCAGCCAAATGTGAGGGGCACAATTTCCTGGCTTGTTTCAGATGAAATTAGGTGTTCCTGTTGTTATTTTGGTTTCCTGAAATGGAAAGAGCAACAGGAACCTGAGGTACACATCCATCTTAGCTGCAGGAGGGCCAATGCTTCCAACAGAGATGAAACCACAGCTCCTGCAGACCTGTTGGTTTCTCTCGTTTTGCTACACTCAATTGCTTTCTCCCAGTTATTCTCCAGAAAAGACTTCGGTTTTGAACTTTCTTCAGACTGTGGACAGCTAGGAAAAGTGTTGCCAGGGCATGGGAAAGAGAAGGGACTAAGGCTGGTGGCCCATAACTCCTGGAGTCTTGTTCTCCTGGCTCATGGTCTGACACAGGCAACAAACAGGAGGAGGGTGATGAAACTCTAAAGAATCTCACAGCTAAAGGTCTGAGAGAAAATCAGGAGGCATGGGAACAAATTTGCCTGAGTCTATTTATTGTGAGACCTCTGAGATTTCATATATGGTCAGCCCCATTTCCATTCTGGAAAAGGCACCTGTTTCTCTGGGCTGGGTCACTCCCACCGGCCGCCTTTCTTCTAGTGCCAGCATAGACCTCGTGCTTGCTGCTGAGGTCCTGACAGCTCCTATAGGCTGCATGTCATGGATCCTTGATAAAGCAGCACATTTCAGCAGCTTTTCACATTGTTGATTGCAGATTGTTGTTGGCAGTTTTTCACTGAAACAAACCTTACATGGTTTTTAACAGTTACGGAAATAGTCATCATTCAGACAGTTGAGAGTCACTGCAAGGCAGTACTGATGGATTTGAAATCTGGCATTTTAGAGTAATTTGTGAAGCCTTTTTCTCAGAACTTAGTAAACATGGAATATCTTATCATCAACACACTGATATCCTACAGCCGAGCTCTTGTGGCGGAGATTCAAACGGGTTCAGAGGACCTACCATGTTGAAAAGACATGTAATGTAGAGTAAATGCAAATGAGTAGGGTGATTAGTAAGTATGTATTGTTGTGTATTAGAAGAGAACGTGATTTGAAAGTGTTAGTTCTAATATTATTAACTTGGTTATTTTCAGGTCTGAGCTCTTGCTGGAAAGATGTGTATTGGACGTGTCAGGGTTTTTTTCCTTTTTTTTTTTTTTATGTCTGTAAAATTTGCAAATGCTGTATGCACCCTTATTTACTTCGCAATTATCCTGCAAGACCAGTGCTTGCTCTCTTGGCCACATTTTTCAATTACTGTAATTCTCTTTTGGTAGGCTTCCCAGAGAGCGAAAGATGCAGCCGCACAGTCTCCAAACGCAGTGGGCAGCCACTGTCACAGCACAAAGCCTTACTTTCCTCGTATTTGCTCACTTCACTGATATGTGAGTGGTATTTGAGTGGAGCCTGTCCTGATGACTTGCTGCTAGGGTGTGACTAAGAAGATTTGGGCTTAAAATCATGCCCTCAGAAGGGATCTCATCTCTGCCCGGAGAAGTTTCCTCCACAGGAAATAAGAAATGTGGGAGTATGTTCCAAGCACTTGTCCCAATCCGCTGAGTGACCAAACATCCCTGTTTCTCCTTTTGTATGAGATGGGTCATTCAGTCTTCTTCTCTAAATCTCTTTGCGATTGAGGAGTGGCTGCATCCATATAGTAAGTAAATATTATTATGTTCGTTGTGGTGAACACAGAAAGACTTCCCTACAGCCAATGTTCTTCAATTCTCCTTGGGCTGGAGGAGTAGGTATGTACCCCACATTCCGTGTGCCCAGCCTGACTTACACAGCCTTTCCTTTTCACTGCAGGGTAGGGAGCCCACCAGACACATCAGCCAGCATCGATTTAGCACACTGTGTTCCACACGGCGGCTATCGAAACCTATTTCTGCTCACCTGACAATACCATTTTTAAATTTAATAAGATTGAAGATTTTTATATTCCCAAACAAACAATGGTAAAAGCTTTTACTGACCTATTGCCACTTGCCTGAGGACCTGGAAGCCAGCTACAAATTGCTTGTCAGTCAGTGAGCCATTATAGATTCTGTGGGCACGAGCCCTCCCGTGCTGCTGACAGCCACGGAGGGATTTGCAACTGGTTCCCCCTCTCTGGCATTCCCAGCGAGGAGGCAAAACCAAGTCTTGGCCGACCCCAGGTTTACCGAGCTCTTTGCTCCTGGAGAGCTGGTGGTAATTTTTCTAATCTGCTCAAAAAGGGAAAGAAAGAAAGGCCCAAGTGTAGCGACCTCTCCTTTAGTGACCAGAAAGTGCCCGATGCCCCTGACTCCCACCACTTTCAGCAGGCACTCAACAACTTAGGAGTGATGGTGCCTGCTACACCATGCGCCTTGCTTAAATTTTGTTCTCTTCATTCTCAAACGCATATTCATTTTGTTTACCTGGTTAAAAAACGGTATCATATTGTTGATCTATTCTGATTTATACTGGCAGCAAGTATAACACTTTCTGCATGTGAGTCTCTTTGGGTTTGTGTCCTGAAGGCAGCCACAGGTAAGGAGAAGTTTGTTTTACTCTCTCACAGGTGTGCCTCTCTCTGCAGTTCCTCCTTGAGAAGGAGCTCCATGGTAATGAAAATCTACTCGAGCAACATATACCTCTGGAGTTTTTGCTTTTAGCATTTTTTTAGTATCTTTTTTTGGTTTTTTTCTTCCAAAAAGTGATTTCGGCATGCGGTACTCCCAGGACCAAAGTGGATTGCTCTATGGCTGAAACAGAGTGGTATAATAACAGAGGTTTGAAGTTCGGATTGCTTTCATGGTGTGCCCAGAAGCAAGCCTTGCAACCGTAATTATTGTCAGATAATTTTTCATTTTATTGATTTAACTTTTTCCCCATATCACTGATAGTCAATAAGGACTTTTTTTTTTTCCCCTGGACCATTGGGTGTAAGGCAAAATAACTTGCAGTCTAGTAAAACACTAATAATTGAATGGTGATATACACAGATGTGACTGGTGAGGTTTCGGGTTATTTTCTCAGTGGAGGTTACACAATTCCAGAAGTCTGAATTTGTCATTTACTTTTTGTTTCAGGAGTTGCAGTATTCAGCCTAAGAATATGTATTTTTTACAAACAGAATCTAATAGAAATAACATACATCTTTTTTAAAACAACGTTTGGTAATAAACCTAGACCTCCAGTATTTTAAAGATATATGTAAAGCCTTGGTGCCAGCTACTCAAAAATCATTTAGAGACCAGCAACACAGGATCAGATTCTGCTGCTGGTCCTCAGTGTGAGTCGTTTTTTGCTTCGACTCCAGTCTTCTGAGGCTAATTTGCAATCAGATAAAACTCCGTGTGAGAAAGAGCAGCAGAGCTGGACCCCGAGTCACCTGGCACTTAACAAAAATTGAAAAATACCAGAGGCACCTGAAATTTTCACTGAAGACTGGTGGTCACCAGCAAATAATTATTATTATAGTGGTAACAGTGAGTCTTGGCTTCACTGGCCTTTTACTACTTTGAGTAAACAGTTACTTGCCAGATTATTATTATCTTGGCACTTGATGCAAAAAACCCTGTAGTTTTCCATGTTTCTTAAAGCTGAGTATACATTTATTGAATGAAAGCATTTATTAAACATATGGGGAAAGATTCTCAACAGGCATTAAATAACTTGCCTCCATTTGCCAAGAACTCTTGCTTGTTATGTTTTATTATGCTGAGAACTGCAGGTTGCATAGGTGGAAAACGGTGGAAAATAGAAATAGGAGAAAATGCAGCTTCACTATGAAAAGCCAAATCATTTTATGTCTCCTGATACCATGTAGATCTGAACTCTGTGGTTTTGGATTGTCCTCACGGTTGCATCTATATTATAAGTTTGTGAGCAGCACAGAGTCATTAGATATGGAATGACTATCCCAATATTGTAGGAAAGGGACATACAATGAGAGTAGGATGTAGCAGGTTCAGAACATGAAGAAAAAAAGAGTGTTTTACCCTCTGCTACAGGACACATGGTATTAAACACTTTCATGTGTTCAAAAGTTATTGGACAAAATAATGACAGAAAAAGTCATTAAGGTGAAACACTAAGATAACATTTCAAAGTCAAGAAATCAGTGATCATCAGCTTGAAGGGACAGTATTCTGGAAAAACAATGCTATATACTTTTGCTATTTTTACTCTCTTTCCTAAACCTCAGCTATTGGCACTGTTGGGACGGATGGATCTTTGATCTGAATCAATACAATTTTTTACTTCCTATGTAAAACAAGTTTTTTTTCAGCCAAAAAATGAGAAAACTTGCACAAAGAGACTTAAGCTATAAACTGGATCTAAACCATAACATAAATCTCCCAAATTAGATGTCTTCAGACATAGGATTTGGTGTGATTCCATCACCAGACGTATTGATGGCACACAGAATTACTTGGTATAAGGATATCCTATCTTCTACATTCTGGCTGATTAAAACTAGATGGGGTGTTTGCAGCATCTAGTAAAACTTTGTCCATTCCACAGATAATCTCTTTTGATCTTCAGAAGAATGGGGCAAAGTCTGAAGCCCTACTCAGCTTTCCTTACCCTGGCTCAACTCCCACTGAAACAAGTAGGACTTTTGCCCACATAAAAGCATTTGGACTTTTTCCAGCAATGATAAATATCGGTAGACACACCATCCTCCTGGCTGAATATAGGGTGCTCTTAAGGGTGAAAACTAATATATTGCAATGAAGATGTCCCAGTTGTGGGACTGGGATTCAGAGGCATGAGTTAACATGCACTGCTGGTTGTTGGCATAACTTCCCCAGCTCAAGTAGACATCACCAAACAAAAAGGGCTGAAGATTGATGTTGCTTAACACTACCTTGTATTAAAATAATCTGCTAGACCAAGTTATGTCTTTCATTTGTTCCTCTCTGAGTTTTTTATCAGCTGACGTCATCTGGCACTTACCTTACCGATCATGTTCTCCAAAAGCTTATTGCTGTCAACAATGATGAGAGAATAGTTTGGCACCACCCAGATTTAAAATCTTGGCCTGGGACTCATTCAATTGAATGGTGACTTCACTGGGTGCTGAATTCAGGACTGACAGTCTTCTACCTTTGTTTATTTGTCCCATTTTTGTAGTGAAAGAAACCCACGTAGGTAAGTCAGAAAACACCTAGGGACAGATTCAGATGTTAGTCACAGCAAGGTCACAGAGATGTCACCAAGAGGGCCTGTAGGCTTTTATTACCTCCTTTCTCTTTTGTAATAACTGCTTTTTTAAATCGTTTACCAGCCACACAGCCCACCGCACTGCACTGCTTTATCTATCAGCATCCAGATGAACTACTGCTACTGGGCAATCTTGAAAGATGATTATTCCACAGCACATATTAAGCCCCAGGAAAAGGAAGGTAACTTTGTGTGTGTGGAAACAGGCTTATATCCATATCCTTAATAAGGCTTTAAAGCAGTTGTGGAGAGCCAGAGAGTTCTTACGGAGAATCTGATATGCAACATAGAGAAAACTTGACCCTTTTACCACACCTTGCATCTTGGGGCTGAGCAGCTTCTGGGATCTTCACAGGATGCATGATATTCCAGTGATACATGGTAGAATGGAGGACAAATAAAACAGAAAGGGTAGGGATTAGATAGTTTAGGTCCAAAAAGCATTAAACAGCCCTTGGTAACTCCTGGGAACTATTTATTGATTCCTTCTATGCACTGCACATTCCCATTAAGTGATTTCATTTCCTTATTTCTCCTAATCACATCACTTGGTTTAGAAGACTTTTGCTCTCTGAAACCTGGGGGTGCACAGATAAATTCACTTTCTCATGTGGCTATACTTTTTATTACATGTGAAAAGTTGATACAGTAAAAGTAACTCCTTGGAGCCAGCAGGTCTGGAGCTTTCATCATTATGAACCGCCGCATCAAGGAAGCATCGGTGGGTTAACTGCTGTGTTAGTCTCAGTCAGACTAGTATATTGGGTTTTTTTTTCATCTCTGTAATGGGCACTGATAAAGTCCTCAGAAGATGTGACTGCCTCTGAAAAGTATATAGCCGCCTTGGAAATAGTAATAAGAGACCAGTAATAATAACACTAATAAGACAGTGATGTTGTAATGGTCAAATCATTGAGTCATTGTAATAGCTGACACTGCAAATAACCTCTACCATAGGAAAACATGCTCTGTGCTGGGCTACACTGCTCAGAAATAACGTCTTCATTTTGTGGGGCAGGGAGAGACTGGAGAAAGAGACAGGGTTTGCTGCTTTATTTTTTTCCCCTTTAAAAAATAAAGGAAGAAGTGGAAGGTCTTAAAATCTTTCAGTTTGGCAAAAAGGAAAAAAAAAATACTCCTAGCTCTAGCTCTCACATGTCACTCCAGGACCATGCAGTGCTTTTGCTGCCCTTGCCTTAAGGAGCTGCCAGTGGCCCCGGCTTCTCACTAGCCAGCCTGACGGCACCTGGTTTCTCTTTCTTCTCTGGGAGAGGGTGGAAAGTTACCTCCGCTGCCTCCTGAAGCTCAGCCAGCTGTGGGAGGGTGGGGAGAGCACTGCTGCTCCCAGGGACAGGAGAATCCCAGCCACCATGCCCTCCCCTCACAGACCTTCAGCCCCAGAGCGGCTGCTGGCACCACACACCTCTGAGCAGGGGAAAAATGTGCAGTTACACTGGAACAAGAAAGAAATCAAAACAGAGATAGAGAACATTGGGTCTATTTCCATTGGCTCTGGCTGCCGGGCTCGGTATATCAGCAGCCTCTCGTTACCAAAAAGTCCTTCCTTTGCAGATATTTACAGAGGCATCTGCAGCAGTCAACCAGTTGGCACCTAAATGAATGAAAAATAAACCTATGAAATGGTATTTGCCATTCTTTGGAACACAGTAAAAGTGTCTCCTGTTCCTTTCAGCACTTTAACTAGATACATTTGTCAGTGAAAGAAAAGATGCTGGCACATGGTTTAGGGAGACATATATTCAAAGGAAACAAACCTGCATCATCCAGTGCTTTCCAAATTAAATAAGACCCATCATTGTACATATTTTTGAAAACCAAGCTAACAGCAGCGTGAATCATTTTCTCCTGTATAATGTTGAGCCCTTTGGAAGACCTTTGCTTCCACAAGGTTGTCTGCTCTTTATAGCACCAAACGATTTGCCGTTGTTTAAAAAGATATTGGTTTTCCACTGCAACTCTTAGTCTTATTCAAATAGGTAACTTCCTGTGGTTAACAGTCTAAGTGTAGAGCCATGTGTTATTTAAGGCTAGTAATAAAACATTCATCACAAACAGGCATAGAGTGTCTGGTCCCCTTTTTATTTTTCTGCAAAGGGAAGAGGACGACACACAATCTAAGAAGTAGTACTTACTGGTACCGCACTGTGCTCTGGTTCATCTGAGCTGGATTGAGGGACATCGCCCTTCCTTTGCTTTCCAATTTCATGTTCAGCTGATGAGGGGTAAAAAGCCATCTCATTGCAGAGAGGCAGCATTAGCCTTCAAACACCATTTAATCCTGTTTAAGGGGGTTTAAATATTGCATGGGTCTGCTAAGCCCCCTCACAAGGGGAGAATTTTCACCTAAAAACACCAGCTAATAAAAGAACTCTCACCATCTGCTCACCCCCAGAAAACCAGCCAGCAGTGGGCACAGAAACAAATCCTTAACTTGAGATGCAAAAAGTATGGACACAAACCGAGAACAGCCTGTGTTTTGTTTCAAACGAACACAGTTTCTCCTACTTATTATGTTACTTTATGATTCCGTATAGACAGAAAGGATTAATTTCCCACTCACGTTGAGGGAATATGCACGCTAGCAGCCATTAGATGTAATTTGTCACCTGTTTAAATCCCACATGCATTGGATAGGAAAATTAAATTCAATTTCCTTTCAAGTTTCAATATCTCTAAAGATATTCTCCAATCCAGGAAAACACTTAAGCAACTGCTTCACCTTAGGCATGTGAGTGGTTCTATGATGTCAAGTGCTTTCCTGGACAGGGCTGTGATCCATAGCAGATGTACACCTGCACCTTAGAACGAACACCCAGCAAATACAGAAAAGTTAAGGCACCAGGGTACAAGAAACACACTTGATTATTGTTGAGGTCCTATGATTTTGCTCCTGTCTGCAAGATTTTCAGTTGAAAAAAAAACCCAACAAACCCAGCGAAATTAACTACAGAAAGGCAACATTTCAAAAGCACATAGTTCTCTTAGTCTCTTGGGGAAAATTTTACACAATCCTAGTTTCAAAATAATGTTAAGGTTGCAAAATTGAGCAATCATAAAAGTCAGGAAATTTAAAAAGTTAGTACGTGTCTTTCAATGTTAGCTCAGCAATAGCAAATATATGTAGTGGGAGAAGTTTATACTTGCAATTTCTGTGTTAAATATAAACTTTAAAGTATTCTTGTTGACCATTAATAAGCAACATAAACTATATTGGGTATTTAATGTCTGTAAGAGGCATCTTAATCATAAGAATTTCCTGGCTTTGGAATTCAGAGGGCTTGTTTTTGGAATATAAAATGTCACTGTTGAGTTGCTGAGTTATTTTGGCTCTTTTCTCACTTATGGGTGAAAGTTATCTCTGGGAAAGAAAGGGAATTTCACCTGTGTTATAACACAATTCTCACATCAGAATAGTTCTCTGATGTTTATGAAAGACTATGATTTATATAGTTAGAGAACTGACTTAATTTTTTGGGGTTTTTTTGAGAAGTAAGAACTTCTGTGGTAGAGAGACTGCAGCGCTTCCACCTTGCTGGCAAGAGAACTAAACCTTCTATAACAAATGTGCTTTACCTGAATTAATAATACAGAGCTGTTCCGCAAAATGTTCAAAATACAGAATGATCTTTCCAGGCCAGATGTATGAGTTTCTCAAATCTACATGTCGTGGTTTAACTTACCGTGAAAACCTAAATACAGTGTGATGGTAGTGTTTAGATAAGACAGATGTAGAGTGCAGCGCAGGCTTGGTATTGCAGAAACGCTGATCCTTATAAATGAGCTGTATTGCGCTCTGGGATTTTCCTGGCTGAGTCTTTCAAAACCCAGGCTAGATTAAATCATCACAGCTGGGGAGAAAATACCAAGAGTTAAATAACTACTTTATGGGAGTTGTAAGAGTGTGAAAGTTTTAAGAAGTTAAATAATTACAGCAGTCTCTGAGAGCTACAGGAAAGACGAATGAGTTTGTGGCCGACGGTCCTACTTATTCTGATGTTGTCCTGAAAGACAAATGATGCAGGGAGAATTTCACACACGACCAAAGACATAGCTATCAAAGCAAATACAAAGTGCGGCAGTGAGGAGTCCCACACACGCTCAAAGGAAAAATGACACTTTGAACTCAGTGCTTCCGCCAATTTTTACGTTACATTAAGTGCCACGAGTATTGTCCACCAAGTCACGAGCATCTTGAGCTCTGTTACTCAGCTGTCAGCTTGTTTGTTAATGGAAGTAAGCCTGCCTGGGAATAAAATATGTCTCCCATTAAGGCATGAAAACGTGATGAGGATACCTTCCACTAGACCGGGTTGCTCAGAGCCCCATCCAACCCAGCCTTGAACACTTCCAGGGATGGGGCATCCACATCTGGGATCAGGGGCGTCTGGGCAGCTTGTTGCAGTGTTTCACCACTCTCAGCCTAAAGAATTTCTTCCTAATATCTAATTTAAGCCTACCCTCTTCCAGTTTAAAACTCATCCTATCACTATACCCCCTGATAAAGAGTCCCTCCCCATCCTTCCTGTAGGCCCCTATGCTGAGGGCCTGGAAGTACTGGAAGGCTGCTATATGGTCTCCCTGGAGCCTTCTCTTCTCCGGGCCAAACAACGCCACCTCTCTCAGCCTGTCTTCCCAGGAGAGCTGCTTCAGCCCTCTGATCATCTTTGTGGCCTTCTGGATTTGCTCCAACAGGTCCATGTCCTTCTTACACTGGAGGCCCCAGGGCTGGATGCAGTACTTCAGGTTGGGTCTCATGAGAGCAGAGAGGAGGGGGAGAATCACCTCCCTTAACCTGCTGCCATGTGTCTTTTGATGCAGACCAGGATGCGGCTGGCCTTCTGGACTGTGAGCACACGTTACTGGCTCATATTGAGCTTTTCATCAACCAACAACCCCACGTAATTCTCAGCAGGGCTGCTCTCAAACTATTCTCAGCCCAGACTGTACTTGTGCTTGGGATTGCCTTGACCCATGTGAGGGACCATATGCGTGTGAATGCCCTAGGCAGCAAAGGTGCCACCAGTCCCTTGTGCTGGCCTTCTACTCAGGCTAGATGCAGTTTGTGCAACATACACATATAGCACATATAGGATGCACTGCTCAGAAATTGCCTGTACTTCTGTCTGGGGGTCTTCTGGGCAGAAACATGGGAAGCAAAGAAGGCAAACAAATAGAATAAAAAATGTGAGTGGACCGCAAATGCCCATTGATGAAAGCTTAGCAGGCCAAGAAGGGGACAGAAGGAAGAGGCAAAGGGCACCCTGAGACTGTGTGCAGGGAAATCATGGGGAAACTTCCCTCTGACTCCAGGGAGCTTAGCTCAGATCTAGCAAATGGCCTTGCCCTTCCCCCTCCTCCCTCCGCTTTGTGACTGCTGAGAGAAGCATGGCAGCCCAGATCTTATTTCAGGTTTTTGCGATGGTGCATATTTTCTCTCTTAGATCTTTCAACGAGAGAGCACCAGCCTCTCTGTGTGGGACTGCTAATGCCCCAGGGACTGAGCCCAGAGGCAGGGGGTCAGGAGGGGAGGGCTGGCTGCGCTGCCAGCCATTGCCTCTGGAAAGCCATCAGCAATCCTGGGAATGAGAGGAAGATGCAGACACCTAGCAGGTTACGCTACCAGCAGCATGGTAAATTTGACTACAGTCTATTCAACTATTCAGAAGGAGTTTCTGAAACCACCTGCATCACAGGATAGTGTTGGCCAGGAGGAATAACCAGGAAGATTTTGCAATGAGAGGATGGGTACCAGTCTGAGCACTACAATCCTTTAATGAGATCAGTCTATGTAATGTCTGAAAGGGCAAAGACAGCATAAAGCTCAATACACCACAGAGCCTTGCAACAAAGATGAAATGAAATTGGGCTGAAAACTATTTCAAGCACTATTAAGTTATGTAAATAGCACAAAAGGAGGGGGCAGAAGGCGAAGAGGGAGAAAGCCCAGGTGAGACACGGATAATAAAAAAGGTATGATAACTCTCAATAGGTATTTGCAGGGCATGAACATTAACGAGGTAATTTGTTTAGGCTGAGTCAAGGAAATATGGCCGGGAGAAAGAGCAGGAGAATTTAGTTTGGCTCTCAGGATGTATTTCTGAACTGTGAAGTGTAGCAGACTGTAGAGCAGTCCACCACAGGAAATGTTAGAAAATGCAAGGCTTGAGTCATTTAAAAACTGACTGGGCAAAATCACCCAAGAATAATCTGGAGGGAAACGCTCACGCCACTGGTAGGCTGTGCAAGCACAACAGTCTCCGGTCATAAATTATAATAATTCAGATACAATAGGTAGCCAGGAAGCTGCATGCATGTGAATGGGGGGGACAGAGCTCAAAACCTCTGCCTCCCGAGCTCCCAGAAGCCAAATACTGTATTGGTGTAAATTAGTGTAGCTCCATTCCCTTCACTGAGTGACGGTGCATAGATTTATGCTAGCTGAGAGCCTGGCCCAAGAGCTTCTGACCTTCGGTCTAAAATAACTCCATCATCTCATGGTATTCTCAGGTAATAAATACTCCGATTTAGCTGTTAGGCTTTCGTAATCTGACTGGGCAGCGATTAATTTACCAGCTCACACTTGCAGACAGGAATCCTCCAGGGCACA
This sequence comes from Calidris pugnax, assembly GCF_001431845.1. Classification (NCBI taxonomy): domain Eukaryota; kingdom Metazoa; phylum Chordata; class Aves; order Charadriiformes; family Scolopacidae; genus Calidris; species Calidris pugnax. Next base: position 6,375,940 of record NW_015090805.1, read on the forward strand.
GAGCCCCCCGTAAGTTCTGCGTCATTCCGGCTACAACCCTTTCTGCAGATGTGGTGGCCTTTTAATCTGAGGGCCTGATAAAAGGCCAGCCTACGCACAGACTTCCACTGGTTCCAGCAGATCGTGTTCCAAAAATGGATATGGTTGTTTCCAACACGAGGCTACAGGGAGGCTTTCTGGTGTTGATTTGGCTACTTTTATTGTGGAAGAAAAGGGTCCACAAAGACACTGGTACACAAACAATTAGAGTTTCGGTTCCCACGTCTCCTTATTTTGCACAAGTTTGTTTGCATACCAATACAATGGATAAATACTGAGATAAACTCAAATCGTGCCTTTTACCAGTATACTAGTTTACAATAAAATCCTATGCTAAGTTTAGAGCAATGGCTTTGTGGTCTCGCTGTAAAACATCAGTGTTTCAAACACTGATGGATTTACCCTCAGTTGAAATTATTTCCATTTTGCTTATGGAGAAGAAAAGCCAAAAATGATCAGAAATGTCACCCAATGTTTAGTGTTTGGTAAGTGGAATCACGTACCAGATTTTTGTAAGACTGAGTATTTCATAGTACATTACCTTGTCCCAGCTCCCTCTGAATTTCTTAATTGTTATGCTTGTCATGTTTGGAACCCCTTGAAAATGAAATCTGGCACCTGTAATTTGCCCAACACTCCTCAGGAGCTTTGGAAATAATGTGGATAAACCGCCCCCCAACAGCAGCCTTGTTCGTCTCACTTTCCTGAACACAAGTCATTTCTCCAGCCCAAACGAGGGATGGGCTCTAAAGCAACAAGGGTTGTTTCATCATGTACATATACAGTACTTTATAATGTTTGTGTATTTGAAGACAGACCCAAATTAAGATTACCCAAGCAGATACTAATAACTCCAGCAGAGTTTCTTCCAAAGCCACAGTCAACATGTAAGAAAAGAGCCCATTATTTCTAGCATGTTAAGCTGACTCATCTAGCAGTGTCCCACAGGCAAACAAACACCTCCTAGATTCAGTAAACCAATTTTAGTGAAAAGATTGACTTTCTGAAAAGAAGGTTTAGTGTGTATATTTGCTACAATGCTCTTTTAAGACATTAATAGTATAAATAAAGGGCAGAATTAAGTAGCCACATTGCATGTAGAGAGCACTTTATAAATGTACCATTCATCATATCCTCTATGTTATATTATACAGAGGAGCCTCTACCATATCGTGGATGTTTATTATCATTCAAAACTAATAACCTTGGCTACATTCAGTAAAAAATGAGATCATGTGAGCTGCAAGTGCTCCAAGCACAAGAGCTTTTGTTCACGGGCCAGCCAAACCGTTATATGTATATAACCCTCTGTCTGAACACATCAATCATTCCAATATAACCACAATTTAGCTCTCAGATAATTTTGTCCTTTCATTCTTTTTTCCATACTGCAGATCTTATGGATGGACATTGAGACCCAATTATAGATGTGACAAATGATTTTAAGTTTCCCAGTTCTTAGAGCTTATATCTGACTACCAGAGTTGAGCATTCGAAGGTTTCTCAAGCTAAAGCATCCAAAATCCAAGCTGCTCAAAATCACAGGACTCTTTTGAAAAGTCTAGTCCAGATGAGCAGTTTCAGAAATATCTACATGTACAAATTTGAAAATAGATACATCTACATATGCATATAGATATGTAATATTTCTGGTTAGCCTCCCTTTGTCCCTTAACCCTGTTGCCTATTTATGCCCTGCAAACTGCTTCACGGTGCAGTCCTTGTCCCTGAGGCCTGGGATCAGGCACTGCCTGTAGCACCTCGGCGAGGAGACCCACTCCTCCCAGCTGCCCCTATTGACCCCAAAAATCAGGCAGCAGCCCTTGAGGGTGATTTATCCCAATGATGATGTAAACCTCTCTCTGAGGGTACCTACTGGCTATCTGGAGGACTGAGGTGACAAGACTCCAAAATCTGGAGACTAAAATTATGTTGGATCAAAATGTGGACCTAATCCTTTTTTCTTTCACATAATTTCAAGGTGGAGATGAATCTTTTGCTTTGCACCTCTAGAAAAACCCCAAATAACAAACTCCCCAAACTTAAATACTTCTGTGATAGAAAAAAATGCGGGGTCCACTCAAGAATATTTCAAAGTGAGGTAATTTTATTGTATAGAGAACGTATGAGTGGACTCGGGCTGGAACAAGCCATGAAATGAAGGGCAGTGCCACTGGGTCTGACAGCACCCATGACCAAGACAGATACCCGAAAAGCTATGCAGGGAGGTTGCCCCGGTGCTCATGAGAAGGATCCCGTCCATGTAGAAGGAAACAACGAGGTGGCAGAAGGCCAGTTACAACCCGGTAGTGCCACACGAGGAAAGTCCTGGAGGCTCTGTGGGTCTGAGGAGGGGTTAAGGCTCCTCCTGCACATCTGGCGACGCAGCAGCTGCGCTGCAGTGATCAATGTCAGCGTTTGCCACGAGGACTTGTTTCACAGAGAGGGGGTGGGAGTGGGTGTAGGATCAGGGTTGGTTACAATGTGCCTTTCAAGCTTTTATTGATTTCCTAATCTCTTTAAAAAAAAATAATAAAGAGGAGCAGGGGGGAGAAGAAGAAGAATTTTGCTGTGAGGCTGGGCGGGCCTTATTTCCCCTCAGATCTACCCACTCACACCCACATACATGGAAGAGTCTCTTCTTACTGATTGCAAAGTGCCAGCCAACATTTTTTTTTCCTAAAAACATTTCAGCAGGAGTTAGCGATGAAAGGGCCTGGGGAGGGGAAACGGTCCAACTGGCGGTGTCGGAGCGGGTAACCTCACTCGCCCGTTCAGCAAACGTGCTACCTGGGCATGCCTCAGAGCTCTGATCCAGCTGGCACTTCAACACGGGCCCAACCTTAATCATTCGGGCTGTGTGAGGTCAAGCAAGCATGTCAAATGAATGTACACTTAAGGGCCTGGCTCAGCTGAGGTCCACAACGGGGAGCACTTCAGGGCTGACTCTCCCCTGGTCTGCAGCTGGCAAGGGTAACTGCAGAGGACATCACCACATCCTGCCACTTTGCACTCCCCTTGCAGAGCCTGAAACGGCCGCATTTGTGGGGCTTTTGAAAGAAATGGTGCAGAATTTGAAGGGCCGAAGTGAAAAAGAGGTTGGCGAGGCTGCGCAGAGAAATATCGAAATTGCTGAATTAAAATTCATTGGCAGAACCATCTGCAGCCCCAGGGGTGAGAAGCATCACAGCCATAGCCTGCGTGAGAAGAAACAATTCACAGGTCTGGAGAAAGGGCTTGGGACAAGCAGAAACAAAAGGCTAAGACTGATACGGGTAGGGAAATAGTAAAATGAGAAACAATGAAAGAGACAGCAGTAAAACATGCATCTGTCATTTAATCCTGGGTAAATACCCAGATTAGTGACATCAGTTTCTGCTGTTTATTTGGAGCTTACATTGGAGCCATGTCTCCCAAGCCTAACACAGCTGTGATACAGCCCAGTGGAAAGCACAACCAAGGGTTTTTCCCAGCTATGGCCATTCCGGTACAACACAAGCATTAGGCAAAACTGAAGTTTGTATGGAAACGTTGTCTTTCCAACACTTGTGCTCGTAAAAATATGGCTGGTATGAGCTGGCAAAGCAAGGAAATTAAAAAGTGTCCCATTCTATCTTCACAAGTTTTCACACGATTTTACAATCACTCAGTGTTTTGATGGGCTTTGAAGGTCATGAAGGCTAAGCATGCACTCTGCCCTCCTCTGCTCTTATTCGTGCTCTTGGGGTGTTGACGTTGGGATCCGTGACTTCGTGTATGCCAGCAAAGTAACAGCACTCACCATCCAGATGTGCTGCAGGGGTTCACTTCAGCTGACTCAAAATTTCTCACTGGTACAGGACAAATTGAACTGAGAGAATGAAGACAAAGTGACGTATCTGAGGTGATGGACTTCCACAAGAGCCCATGAGATTGCTGACATTGCTGCTGGAGGGGGTGCAAACAGGAACCACCAAAGCTAAAAGGGGCTTCCTAGGAAAGAAACATCTTGCATATCACATGCTCCACATTAGCTGTGATGTGGGTGTCTGTCTGAGCAGGCCAATGGCAGAGATGAGCCATTTCAGCAGCATTGATCGGTTGGAGAAAGCCATCTCTGCCTTCTCTGGCAGCTGGGCGCTGGGCAGTAACACTACTGGCTCCACTTAGAAGTAAGCAGCCATTTTACCAAACTCCATCATTTTTCACCCCGGACAGCTGCCGCCTTTGCTGCTCCACAGAGGCTGGCTCTGGTTTCCTTACCTTCTGAAAAAATACTAACAAACGCAATCCATGCAGAAAAAATGGCTTGTTTTCATTCTTGTGTTTAACTAGGTCAGCCTATGAGAAACATCCAGCCAGCTGCTCACCTGATCCTGCTGCGGTGGTCATGTTCCTTGCCTAACCCGTTAGGAACAAAGCTGTAAGGTGAGACATTTTAACAAGGCCATTGATGTTCTTGGAGATAAGTGTGTTAAGTTACTGCTGGTTTTGCCACTTGCAAGCGGAGAGGGGAAGACTGGTCCACAGCGGTTAAAGCGTTACTGAGCACCAGAGGCAGCTGGCATCTGCTGAGAAAGGCACATGGAAAACATGACGCCAAGCAAATGGGGCTAATTAACGCTGGTTTCTTAAATTAGAAGGCTCTTAATGGCTAATGTTTAAAAATAACACCTTAATGATATCTAAAAATAGCTGCTGCCAAGCCTTGGAGTATTCTGACCTCCATTAAATTGGGAGTCCATTTCCCGTGACTGGTGGTGTAAATCACATTTACCATTTATATCCTGTTCTCCCTGGGATTAGCTGCAAAGCCTGATGCCTGACCTTGAAAGCCTATTTGCAAACATACATGAGTAGCCTAGAGCACTCTTCTGAATGGTGTGCAATATGTGGATATAATGTATGGACTGAGTAATTGGATAGAGTATAATCTCAGGTTCCACTTATCTGCGCAGGGAAAATTACCAAGGGAGAGGGGGACTACCAGGCCAGGCAGAGACCAGGGATATGAAAGCTGATGCTGGGTTTAGGACTTGGGAGACCTGAGCTCCATTTTCAGTTTGGTTGCAGATTTCCTGTGCGCCTCGGGTAGGTCTCTCATCCTCCTGCTGCACCTCAAAGCCATGTCTTGACGTCCCTGATCCTGGATGGGTATCAGCAGGATAATTTCTCTTAAGGTGTGTGACACGCTTAGATACATCAATGTTATGCCTCACAAGAAACAAACTGTAATGTAAAAAGGGAAAACACTGCTCAATTTTCCTTCTGCTTAATATATGAGCCAAACCCAAATAATCTGGAAGGCAAAGACACAGTGAGGTCTTCTAGAGCTCTTACCCAGCATGTGGTGGGAATAGAAGTCAAGTGTTCAGTACTGCTGGAGATAACGACCTTTGCTGTGCTCCTCTGTGCTGTGCTTGGCCCCAGCCTGTGTCCTGTCATATCGCGATACCCTGTGATAGCTGGTACAAAGAGAAAAACCTGCAGCTTGATCTTCCTAAGCAGAATGGAGCAAGATCCCGTGGCACCTACCCGGAACAATGATTTCTGGTATAAAACCCTCTGCGTTTGTCTAACAATTTGCAAATTAAGCAAATTACTCCAACAACCACATAAACCCAGTTATTTTCATTTAAGCATTATGTACAGAGTATCTGAAAGTCCAGAAAGCCCTAACATTATGAAAACGCTTTCCTACAACTAGCCCTGCTAAAGCAAAGCTGGCTTTTGGGTTTTCCCTTCCTTTCCATTCAGAGGGCCAGGTCCTTCTCCACAGATCCTGTCCAACATCACATTCCTCCCCAGCCCTGTGTCTGTGCACAGCAGACATGCTCCAAACAAAAGAAAAGGAACACGTGTAAGTACAAGACGATGGGCCTGCATTGTTGCCCTGCCTAGCGCATAGAATCCCTCTGCTTTTCAGTTTTTTTCCTTTCTTTTGGCACAAGGTCTAAGGCAGATTCTGGTTGGTTTGGGCAGAGACACCCCATCTTGCAGAGATGGGTGCATGCCATGATGTGGTCTGGAGACAAATACCAGCACTGATGCACACCCCAAGCACTCCTGCCTCATTAGTGAGATAAGGGGAATGTAAACCAGCTCTCACTTTTCTCCCTCTGTGTTATTCTGTTGTTCTAATGGTCTTCATTAGTTTGGCCAGATGGTTTTCCTTCCTTTGGCCTGCTAAGGCCCAGTCCTGCAAACACTTATGCTTTCTTCTATGAACATGCGTTCAGCACATGCATGGGCCTTTGCAGAACCGGAGCCTAAATCTGTTTCTGTTTCTGAATTCCAAGTTGGATTTTGATGCAACAGTTATTTTATATATTAAAATATCAGGTTTCTGCCCACACACAAAATGCATGATGTATAACAGACCTTGCAAGGCAGCCATTGGAAAACACCACTTAATCTGCGATTTGTACAGAAGGAAGAGTTACTACTCCTTGTTTTTCAACTAGAATTTATATGCAACCAAACTGTGAAGGTGTAGCTCTTCAGAAGCTCCAAGATGTACATCTGGTTTCACATGCTGTCATTTCGCCCACAACCTAAAATCACAAGCTGAAACTCCACAGAGGCTAATGAAAATTATTCCCCTTTGAGTTGCTTTATTAAAAGGCAACCTCAAGAAATACTGGCAAGTCAGGAAAGCGACTTTAATCCAATACTTGTTATCCTCTTCCACAGGTTTTAAATCACGCTCTTTGCTCCATATTTTGAGCAAATACACCCTTATTGTTTTCCTAGTCCTGCTATGACCTTCTGGGAATGTTTTCATCGTGTAAAGCAACCTGCAGTTCCCTACTTTATAAATCTCATTCATTCCAAGTGTTAACACTAGCTAATTCTCTGCTTTAGAAAGGAAATCATGTTTGTTTTTTTGAATAGTCTGCTGGGAAGAGGAATTATTTGCATTTAAAACATTTTTTTCCATTTCATAAATTGTCTTGAGTTTTCTTCCCAGTGGGCAACAGAAGACTGTTTATACAAGTGAAGAGGGAAGCTTACTTTCCCATTACTTCCACAAAAGTACGATTAACAGCGATAACTATGCTAATTATTGCACTAACTGCACTCGGAAAGCACCTTACTGGCTGGAGAGGTAATGCATTTGGGTAATAATTAACTCCTTTTTTCCTCAATTACCTTTTATTAGGAGAGCAGAAGGTGTCAAAGTAAAACAGCTGCATATCTTCCAAGAAAAGCCTGTGTTTTCTGAAGGAATTCGAGCGGAGGTGCTTTATTAAGAGAACTAGGCAGGACAAACATTAACATGGCAAGCTCGGCTGTTCAGTTACTTGGCTTCTCCCTAAGCCTGCTCGGCCTAATTGGGACATTAATTGCTACTATTCTGCCACACTGGTGGCGAACGGCACATGTAGGCACCAATATTATAACAGCTGTAGCCTATATGAAAGGACTTTGGATGGAGTGTGTCTGGCACAGCACCGGCATCTACCAGTGCCAAGTCCACCGCTCCCAGCTGGCGCTGCCCCGTGACCTCCAAGCCGCCCGTGCCATGATGGTGATTTCCTGCGTCCTCTCCACGCTGGCATGCGTGATTGCTGTCATCGGTATGAAGTGCACGCAGTGTGCCAAGGGGACTTCTGCCAAAGCCTCCATCGCCGTCTCCGGGGGGATCGTTTTCATCCTGGCCGGTCTCGTTTGCCTGGTACCCGTTTCTTGGACCACTAACGACGTCGTTACAGAGTTCTACAACCCCGTGCTTCCCAGCGGGATGAAGTACGAGATAGGTCAAGCTCTTTACCTTGGCTTTGTCTCCGCGTCGTTGACGATCCTTGGCGGCGCTCTGCTGTGCACATCAAGCCAGTGTCACGGAAACGAGACACCTTACCAGACACAGCCCAACAGCCTCAGAAGGGCTGCTCCCTCCTATAGACCACCAACTGTCTACAAGGGAAACCATGCTTCTTCCCTGACATCTGCTTCCCATAGCGGCTACAGATTAAATGACTATGTGTGAGTTCCCTAAGATTTGCCTGCGGGACACAGCTGCTATATAATTTCTGTGCATGGCATAAAACAAAGCTAAGATGACTTTTAATTTATAAGGGTTACGATACAAAGTTTACCATTGTTCGTTTCTTCCTTTCTTTCCGGAGAAAGAAAGAATGTGAACGCAGAACTGCTCGCTGCAAAACCTGGAAAATAAATACAAGAGAGGCTGCGATATTCCAGAGACAGCACGTACCTGCCTGCTTTCAAGTAGATTTTGCAAGCAGGCAGTTCAAGGGCAGTTTGGCTAAAAGTAATGGTTTGGCTTGTAGTTTCTGCCCCGCGACAAGCACTAAAGCGGAACTGGCCACAAGTTGTTGTTTGAACAGTGTTCCAACAAAAGACGCCGTTTTGCCTAAAATGGAGAACTTCATGGTGAGACACAGTGATTTTCAACAGTGATTGCCTGCTAAGTTTCTCATTTCCATAATGCATGAGTGTTTCGTTATGACAAGGTTTTACTTAACTTTTTGGTTTTGTTTTTGTTTTTTTTTTATAGTCCCTTGAAATACGAATTTCAACAGCATTATGACAGATATATTTGACAGTATGTTATAGCCAATGTTTTAAGTTATACTACAATGTTTTGACTTTATCAAAATAAAATTTTAGCACATTTTTGACACAAAACAATGCATCGTAATTGAAACAAACCATCTCAGTGGATCAGAATTGTGTTTTTAGGAATGTCAGTAATAGAACAAAACTAGACATTTGATGTTAAACTTTTATTAACAAAAGTAAAAAGAAAAAATTAAGTAACGGAATTTGACACAGAATGGGCATTTAACTTTTTAGGAGGTATAGCATTTTGTACAATCTATGCTTTATATAAATGAGAAAAGCAATTTCTAGAATCCTATTCCCAAATACCATGTGACGAAATGTATTCATTTTTTAGGCTCCGTTCTGGTGGTTTTTGCTTGGGGTCTGGACTGAAGGTGCTTTAGGGTTAATATGAATGTTTCCATCTACTCCAAAGGCATTTGGGAAACTTTCATTCAGGCAGGCTTTGGGGCACAAGGCAGCCTCCGTGCCAGCAGAGGTTACACTCACGGACTGTAACTGCTGCCTATCAAGAGGAGTATAAAATCAAGACATTTACTTCTAAAATCCTTGCAAAATGCAATCATTCTGTAGTGTGTTCAAACAATTAAAACCCAAACTAATGAACAAAGAACCCCAGCCCTCTCCATTTCATGTTACGGTGAAGTCCAGTGCAACATATACTATGGTATAAAACCATCACAAAAAATAAAAGCACTGGATTTCTGTTAACCCCAGAAAGCTATAGGTTTCTCCGGAGCAACATATGGACCAACACACTGACATTCAATAGGGTTAAAAAAAATACCTCCAAGAGCTCTGAGGCAACCACACTTGCTATAGTTCATTTGGCAGAAAGCCTGTTTGCAATTATGTTATCACCTGGTAGCACCTCCAGAGCTGGGACCCTTTCCACATTTCCCCCGGTTTCCCTCTGAACCTTCCTTTCCATGGCTGATCACCTACCCAGTTTTTCATGTTGCTTTGAATTGTGACTGAGTGTTTTTCAGCATCGATGCAAGTTATCATCATCACTGTTTTAAAAAAAAAAAAAAAAAGGCATTCCTAAGTAATTTGCTGAGACCAAAAATAACAAAAAGGGTTTGGGACCAGGCTTTGGTGATCGATCGTTAACAGCTGATTATAAACTCATGTTTTATTAACTGTAACTATTACATATGATGTGAAAAAAAAAATTGTACAGAAACTTCACTGATGCTGCAAACTTCTTAATAACAGACTCTGAGGTGCAAGGAATGGACAGAAACTGCCTTGACAATGGCTTCTTAGAGAAGATGGAGTCAAACTGTTCATAGCCCATTAGGGAATTTCTGGGGTGCCTTTTTAGGATGAAGGGTAGCCTAATGAAGGTGGCCAGTTATGGAAGGTTTTTTCTGTGTTTACATTACAATAGATCTAGCCAAGTGATTACAATATCAGCTTCGAACGAGGGCTTTGGACAGCCTTGAATACTGGAACACAAGTCCAAGTGCAGGAAATCGGCTTGTGTCTCATTAGGTAGTATGTTTGCTATATACTGATAAATTAAGTCACTTGCCAAGATGTTTGTGCGGTGGGAATACTTATGTGTAGTGCTATTCTTACTGCACAAATCCCCAGCCAAGTAGGATACGTGACAGTAGTAAGAACAGTTTATAAAGTCCTGGCAAAAATACCTGGAAGTGCTCTGATGTCAATAAAGAGAGGGAAATGGTTTCTTTCACAGGGGGCTGTGAACCAGTGGATCTTGCTCCATGCTAAAACTGATAAATTTCTTTCTTTCTTTCTTTCTTTCTTTCTTTCTTTCTTTCTTTCTTTCTTTCTTTCTTTCTTTCTTTCTTTCTTTCTTTCTTTCTTTCTTTCTTTCTTTCTTTCTTTCTTTCTTTCTTTCTTTCTTTCTTTCTTTCTACTGGAGCATGATGGAAAGGGCCTTTTCCTAGACGGTCTGCATCTGAGGAGATGACTTTGCAAATGATCATTGTATCAGGACAAGTGTAAGTATAGGAAAGCTGGGCTTATTGTGGTCAGGGCCTGTTTAGGATTTGGTTGTTTTGTTTTCCTTGTGGTGTCCTATGTGCAGATCTTCAGGGCCGTGCTGAGGATCCCCTCAGAGCAGGGACGGCACAAAGCCTTTTCCATGTGCCTCCCTCACCTGGCCGTGGTCTCTCTGTTCATCACCACTGCCTTCTTTGCCTACCTAAAGCCCTCCTCCATCTCCTCCCCATACCTGGATCTAGTGGTGTCATTTCTGTACTCGGTGGTCCCCCCAGCAGTGAACCCCCTCATCTACAGCATGAGGAACCAGCAGCTCAAGGAGGCCTTTAGGAAGCTATTGCAATATACTGTATTTCAGCATCAGTGAGATAACTGTCTCCTAGGACTCCCCGCATTGTCTCTTGTTCATAAGTTTGTTCCTTATCCTTCCTTCCTTCCTTCCCTCCTTCCTTCCTTCCCTCCTTCCTTCCTTCCTTCCTTCCTTCCTTCCTTCCTTCCTTCCTTCCTTCCTTCCTTCGTTTCTCTCTTTCTCCCTTTTTTCCTCCCTTTCTCTCTTTTTGTTAAGCTGCCATTTGACACCAAAAGCATATCCATTCTAGCAATCTTAGAGGCCTGGCTGCAACTACCCCAGAATGTGTTGATAACCCGAGCTCCTCCTGTGCTGCCGTGCAGACGGGTGGCCAGACCTTGCTCCCTGCTTGTGTGGAGCAATGAGGCATTGCTGTGAGACCTTAGCCAAAGAGCCAATCCCCACTGCTCCTCCTTTACTGAGTAATGTCTTGGTTATCAGTGGCAACGAGAAGTGACACTGCCAAGGAAAGGGGATGAGTTTCCCGGAGCACCAAGGTGCTGTTTATGGGAATGTGCTCTTTAGGCAGCTGTGACTCAGCAGGAGGGGAACAGGGCAGGACAATGGACTGGGGCTGCCACATGCCTGATTCTGCTCTTGTGCATCTGCTGGGTTTTTGCAGAGTCCTGTAGAGGCAGATTTTTTTATTATTATTATTTATTTTTTTAGATAATTACAGCCTGCTTTTTGTCTCCAGCTCACTAGAGTTGAAATGACATCCTGCCCTCCCCATGAAGGCACTGCAGGGGACTCAGATGAGCAGCACCAATGGATGAGGGGAGGTGGGAAGGGGATCCAGGGTGGACAGAAATTCCTTTTAGCAGCACAGGCATTGTTTATGCGTGTAATTGTGGTTACACTGCATTTTAATCAACTTCAGTGCAATGTTCCTGCAGGAGCGGGGATAGAAGACTTGGCAGGGAGGCACAGGTGGAGGATGTAATTTGGCAGCAAGAGGATATTGTGGTTAGATCTGCAACATCAGGAGAGAGTGGGGACTGCAGCAGGATCAGGTAGAGATGGAGGCATTTGAGGTAGGGATGGAGGGTGGGCTCAGACAGGCTGGGAGCTTCTGGGTCTGCAAGGAGCTCTTTCAAAGATGGTTCTAACCAGGACCATCATGTGGGGATGGGACAAGGTCAAGAATGCTGATTCCCACCCCAGCATCCTCCCTCAGGGCTGGTGAACTGTCCATTCTCCAGTCAACTTAGGTTTTGCCATCTAAAATATAGCAGGCCTTGATATTATCTTGCAGAATATGCCAGATGTGCAACTGTGACTCAGGCCACCACAACCAACCAAACACAAATCAAAAGATATTAAGAGAAGGAAACATTTTAGTCATTTCTAAAACTGCTGCTAGAAAGTGGCTAATAGCCCAAAGGAAGAAAATGTGCAGTTCTGTTATTACTGAGCCTGTGGGATTAAAATCATGAGTTCCCTTGCAACTTTGTCTGCAGGAAGGGAACCTGACCAACAGGATGTGAGAAGAGACTGGTCCAACGAGATGAAGGCTAGGTCGAAGGTGGGAGCAGAGGTAAACCAAGACCTTCATCAGGTGCAAAGCAGGTGGACAGAAAAAGTGATATACTTTTTGGATCAAAGTACAGGAATACATAGATTTTAGGCCGTGAAGAAACTATTATGTTCAAGCCTGCTCTTCAGCACAGCAGAAGTCAAAACACTGTGGTGTTGGAGGAATATATAATCCATCAGTGAGTTTTAATGCTGCTCAGACCAGAAATAACCAACTAGATCTGAATTCTGTAGAATACATGTAGGATATGGTAAAAGTGCTCATGTGCCTGCAGACCTGAATCACAGGTCTCAACTGTGGTTTATGCTGAGCTTCCACCATGATCCATGAGTTCATGTAAGAATTCACTACACCACTAGCACCACTACTGAAGTGGTGAGATCCCATTTCCCAACCCAGTTTCCAGCCACCACTTTGCACTTCGGTCCTCTCTGTGGACCAGTTTAACTCCTTGAAAAGGCAGAAAAAAACTACATCATAGACCAGGAAAATTTTCTGGCACTGAAGTTAGCTAACCTAGCTAGTGGAAAGGTGTGAGGAGAGCCACAAAAGGGATGGCTGGGAGGGCAGGGGCAGTGGGAAAGGAGGAGTAAGGGTTGGAGTAAGTGAGTAAGGATTTCCCCTTTTGGCGGCAAGGGGGTGGGTTGGTCAGCAGATGGACATAACTGCCCTGAAAAGCAGTGCCTGAGATGCACCAGCCTCTTCACTGTCACAGAACCAGACAGAGCCACTGGGCAGTCAGAAACTCTTGGGTTCATGGACTGGTGGGTATTTTTGTTCTGTTTTTTTCCACAATGCCTGGCACAAGTACTGGAGTGAAGTAACTGATAAATCATAGCAAAGCTTAACTCATTTCTTCAAGAGCCGTGCCAGAGATAACTAATAAGATGAGAAACCACGTTCAGTAATTAGAAGTTCTACTGATCTAAGACAAATGTTATCTGACTATTCCTACAATTAGCTGGTAATTGAAGTTTTTCATATCAGCGTATTAAGATTAATGGAAATTCTGTGTCCACCTGTGAATATCTATTGCCAATTTACCGTTTATTTTCCCGGATATCCCACAAGCTGGTTTCTGTGTATAAGAATGATGGGGAAGAGTAAGGTGGTTCATGAGATCCAGGAGCAGCTTAGCTGGTCTCCTAAAAGATACTATATCTTCTTTGCATGCCTTGTTTTGCTATGTTCTTTTTCACTTGTTTTCTCAAAAAATTATTCATATCTCTTAGTCCATGTATTCTGATTATCCATATTTCCTATTCTTACCACTAAATGGGTACCTGGTCATGTTGATTCCCAGTTTATTTAATATCCTTCCCTATTTTTCTGCCCATGACATCAGAAGACGTGTTTGAACCTAGTGAGGCTTGATCCTGATCAAGCATAAATCAGAGGAGCTCAGCTGAAATGATGCTACCCCTCTTTCTTCACAGTAGATCTAGATCAGGTGTCCCCTTGCACTGAGAAACCTGCCAGTTTGTAAGATAGTTTCCCATAAATTCAAACATCTGAATGGGTTTAAAATGCTCCACAGAGAAGAAAGGCAAGATATACTGACCTCCCTCTTTTTTTCCTTTGAAGAAGGTTGCTAATTTTATTTTTTTACTTTAAGCATGAGGAAATACATTAATTTCATTAGCTGAGACCTAAAAGATCCTTGGTAAGCAAACTGCTAGAAAGTGGAGTGAATGAAAAGAGTGAATCAATGCACAGATTTGATCTGTTAAGAGCATATGTATATAATTCATATATATGTGTGGATTCATAAAATGGGGAAATTCTGGCTCGATTGACTTTACTGAGGTCAGAATTTCATCCATAAGCTTGTTATTATTGTCAATACTTCCAAGTCTATTATAGAGCTTTTAACTAAAAGGCCTCCAGAGCAAAGAAAATCAAAGTCATGAGAGTTTTGCCCCTGTAAGAGAGACAGCAAGGAAATATTTGCAATGGCCATTTCACAAAGTGTTTCCTATTGAACAGAGCAGTTGTTTCTGGCGGAATGTATGAGTGAGTCCTCCCTTCCACTCAAGTCAAGGACAATCAATTTTATTTTTAAAATGTCATAATCACTGGTATTGATCAACGCTCCCCTAATGGGGGTACTCTTGAATCCATACTGTCTTGGGCTATTGCCACTTCCCTAGCAATTCAGGCTCAATTAGGCTGCCTTGCTAATGCATGTCAGCTTCATTTAATTGCTCTCAGGCCCGCAGTGTGAGAAAAGGGCAAGCTGACAGAGTAAATCCACACTTCCACTTTGCAGTGAGCTGACTATTTGTTTTATTTGTTCACATTTTAAGGGGCTAAGCACTTGTTATATGGAAAACACAGGAGAGCAAAAGTCAAGAAGTATTAATAGGCCTCAACTGCTTGTGCAAAGAATTGCTGATGTAGCCTTGGAGAACAGAGTTAGAACTCAACTGCTTGTGCAAAGAATTGCTGATGTTTTCAGTACATTGAAAATAAGGTGGATTTTGCAGCTAGGGTGCTGATGAGTAGCATTTGTCTCATGGAAAGCTCGGTAAAAATTGGATGGAGGTGAATGTGTTCTAACAGCTACACCCTAGGGAAAACAACATCTTCATTTTTGGTTGGCTGATGATAACGTGGCAGAAGCAACCTCTAAAGGAAGGTGGTAATGAACTGGTGATCATAGGGTTATGATTTCTTCCATAATATTTAACAATAACGTTAACAAATGTTAATAAATTAGGAGATGGGGGAAGAGAGGGATGGCAGTAAGCCAGCAAAAGGGAAATAATAGCTATTAAACACCAAAGAGATCCAGTCTGTGAAAGAAGTACGTGCAAAGCTCACACATCTCCTGGCAGAGCAGTTACGAGCTGAAACAAAGAAGTCACCCGTGAGTATCAAAGTGCCTGCCTGCAGACAGAAACCCTCATGCCTTTGCATCTAGATCTGAAACTTAATACTAGAGGAAGAAAAATGCAGGTATGAGAGAAGTGAGGGAAAAGACCTCCAGGGGGGCTCACTAGAGCATGGTGCCCCCTTTCTATTTGGGCCATAGGCGCCTGGCCACCCTCCCACCTCCTGGCTAACCACTAGGTTTACTGGAGGAATAAAGACATCAGAATAAGCCTTGGAAGGTGGAGTGGACTCCCTGTCACAAGTCCTGGATTGTCAGGTTGTCCAAAACCCAATGTACATCTTGGGAATCAGGCCCGCATCTGACCATAAGAGGTAGATTTGGTTTTGTTTCTTTCTAATTTTGTTACTGCAAGCTGTGGAAGCTGCTAATCAAATATCTGCCTGATATTTGGGGAAGGGAGGCAAGGTGAAACCAACAGGTTTTGGGTGCCTTGATTCCTTGGAGACACTGGCTCTGCCTAAGTCACAGCGTAGTCTGTCTGGAGGGATCTCTGCCCCAGCTGTGGATTGAAGGAGGCTGCAGGGTTCAGCCAAGCAGATGTTGTCTTTCTGCTGCCAGCCAGGGGCTTTGGGGAAAACATTGTCCTCAAGAACAAACTTGTAATCCTGTCTCCTGGAAGAGGTAAGCAGCAACACCTCATCTCCATAGCTCTGGTGTTGCTGCATTTACCTGCAGAAGTGTGTCCTGTGCTGGGTCTGACAGGACTATAGTAGGAGAGCATGAAAAAAGAAAACATGAAAATAAACTCATTCCAATACTGGGGACGTGGTTTCTTGCCTCTGTCTTTCCTTCTTCCTTGATTCTTAAGTTTTTCATTTCCTACCCATGACAGTTTCCTC
This sequence comes from Calidris pugnax, assembly GCF_001431845.1. NCBI lineage: Eukaryota > Metazoa > Chordata > Aves > Charadriiformes > Scolopacidae > Calidris > Calidris pugnax. Next base: position 6,392,142 of record NW_015090805.1, read on the forward strand.
TACTCCTCTACTCCACACCCTCCAGGTTACTTAGCTTATGAGTTTACTTACCTTCTAGTTTTAAACTTGCTGAAAGCAGTGCACGGGACTCAATTTCTAGCAAATAAAAATGAAACCACTCAAGACAGGCAGGGAAAAAGAAAGATGTGGTCTTCAGTCTGAGACTTTAGTTTAACCAGGCTGAAAAAAATCCAACATTCTTACAAAGATGTACAGTTACTTCATGCACAATTAGTAGTGCATGAAGACTGCCAGGTGGTAAAAGTGCTTACAGAGGCCACCTAGAAGTGCTCGGTGATTCCTTACTGTTGTCTTTGAATAAAACATTATCCAATGCCTACAAGGTAATAGATTTATCTGATACAGCTGCTTCTCACTTGTATTTCTCTTCTACAAGTTCCTTTATTAGAGCTATCTTCTATAGCATTTTTTAAGATGACAAGGACAGCGCAATTTCTCTATTTGTACGTTTTAACTGTGATGTTCCTGCTCAGCCAGCCTGGAGATCTGGCAAGCATTTAAGGCCCAATTCTGCAACATTATGGCTGACAGAATTTTGGCCAGAGTCAAATGGAAAACACCAAAACTATTAATTTTTGCAATTTACGCCCAGTTGTTCTGGTTTTTAATTGCCTAACATATGATTCTGTTGTTTCCATCTGCTTTTCATTCTTGTTTTAACTGCTAATAACCCAGCAGTTCTCAGTATTTTTTCCATAATGAACACTTAACTAAAAAAGAGCACCCACAAACATTCAAAAATTCTCCAAAGCTGTTTTATGTTTTATTTTAAGTTCTTTTGTATACATACTTATATATGAATTTATTTGCATATATTTTGCCAGCTTTAGTTTTCAGATTTGAAAAGACTGAAGCCCTGTTATGCCTAAGAACGTTTTATAAAATTTCCTTAAATTAATCACTATGTATTCTTACATATCAATTTATTAAATGTATATGCTACGGGTGTAGACAACAAATTAGTTCTGTATTACAGACTACTAAACACAGGCCTCTTTAGATGTTTAGATGTAGAAGATGCAAATCCAGATGTTGCACCTCTACACCCCAGATTTTCTTTACCCATGCTTGTTTCAAGTATGTTTGAGTTTCAGAAGTTGTATTACATGGCTATTTCAATATAACGAAGCAAAGAGAAAATTCATAACTCCAGTAACTTGATCACCGATGTCTATGGGCCACATGTCAGAAACACGGAGGCCAGTAATGCACAATTTAAACTTAACTACAATTCGCTATTAGCATAATAAATGTATACACATGCACCTGGTGAAATTCTTCTGAAATTAGGAGTGGGACTGAAAACACTGTCCACTTGTAAAACCACTCTATTTTACAGTAAGAACAGTATGGTCCGGAGAAGGGAGGAAGCACCACACAATTTATTATGCATGACCAAACTAGCAATCCTTTGAACAGCAGCCATTTGTTGGCACGGAGGGAGATCTGCTCCCATTCAGAGGCAGAAGATGCCACATCCTGCTTACGGGATGTCCCCATCTCTCCCTGGCTAGAGACAGCACACCTCTTCCTGCTGCAGGTGGGTGCCGAATGGTGACAGCTGCCATCTGAAGCCAGTGGCCTCTTCCTTGCACAGGGCTTTGACAAAGGAGTGCTGTGGTAAGGATTCCCACTCCAAATCCAACGTGTGGCGAAAGAAGGGATGCTCACGTCTTGTAGAAACATGAAGAACTGACCGGGTGAAACGCTCCGCATATCGGCCAACCTCCACCCTCCATGAAAGCCAGATGTGGCAAAACATTGAGAATTAAGCCAGACCTGAGTGTATTGGAAAAGCCTCCTCCTAAATGAACACCATGAAGCTCAGCATTTTGCCTGTGAACTACAGTATGTTCTTGGAGGGCCTTGGCAGCACCAGGGAAAGGTGCCGGCTGCTCGCTGCAATGGGACCAGTGCCACCCAAGCCATGGTCTTCTCCTTAGTCCTTGCCCGGGTAATGAAACCCAAAGACAATGAGCCTGTTGTTTAGGGTTGCTGGGGTCTTAAAAGAAATTGTTTTAAATGAAAAACAAAAGCTCAGTATGCTTCCGGCAATGTACGTGTGGTGCTTTGTATTTTCCTTACAACAATTATCAACGATGTGGGGCACTAGGTTTTGTAATGTGTATTCCCTGTGTATGGGAATGATTGGTTTTTAATGTGCATTTATAACGGCAGGCTTTCTGGGCACCTGTAAGTTGGGTATTATCTTTTTTTGCTGTACTTTCTCACAAATCCTTCATGTGTGAAAGGAGATGTAATGGGCCGTTTTGTACCATGGCTGCAAAATCTTTAGCATCTTCTTTAGAAACCTTGTCCCCAAGTGTCCCAACCAATGCAAAAGTGAAAAAGCACATTATTATGTTTTATTGTCTTTTTGTTGGAAGGTCATGGGTTTAAGTTTGCTTTTTAAAAAAATTTTCTAATGTTTGTATCATTCTCAATTATTTACAAAAACATAACAACTAGTTGAAAGTTTTGGTTTTTAAACAAAAGAAGATCAAAAAATAAAGTAAGGTGAGGTTTTCCTTACAAAAATGAAGAGAGGCTATTTTTGCAAATGATAATGCTAGCCAGAAAGACATCTTAATTAAAGTGTTTGCTGCTATCAGATAACGAACATCTGGACTGGTCTTCTAATAAGACTAGCTGGAGCAAGCAATCAAATGGATACTAAAATGGAGCGTGGTCACTTAGTGAAAGGCATATTGGGACATTGCTCCCTTGAACAAAGGGATCCAGACTCAATAAACCAGAAGAGCCCTTCCTGTTTTGTTATCTGACATTTAGTTTTAAATACAAAACTTTAAGGAGTATAAAAAAAAAAAAAATATTTTCAAATAGGGGAGAAAAGGTCTTAGTTTTCCTTAGGGAATGGATAGTGCCAGGAGTGATTTGACAGAAGGGCATGGCTAGCGAGAGGAATCAATCACTCCACTAAAGGAACAACAGTGTTTAGGACCTGGAGATGGAAATCCAAAGGTGGGCTGAGCCCTGAAGAATAGTTTTCTGAAGTGCTGGCTAGACTTGTTTCCACACATCACAGCGCTGAGTTTGCTGGATGGTTCTTCTTATTCTACTTGCAGCAAATATGAAAGCTGCTAGTCAGTGTAGGATTTCTGTTCATCACATACTATGCTTAGGGGAAATTGAAGATGGAGGAAGAGAAAAACAATTAAATAAACCCTCAAAGAGTCAAAAAACTCAAAGAAAAAACTTTAAAAGTGTTCCAAACTAGGTTAAAAACCAAGAACTTTGTAAATGGAGAGCCACTCCCACCGCAACTGCTACCAAATGCTACCAATATACATCTGAAAAGAAGATGGCAAAAAAAATTAACCGAGTTTCTTTTCTAAGAAAAGGCAGAGAAATAGAATGCAATGAGATCTTTGTCTCATTAGGAAAATAAAATTAAAAAAAATAAACCCTGAAAGAACTGATCAGACACATTATTCTAAATATCGTTTACAAAGATGTAGCATTATGATAACATACAATCCTCTAGTCCTAATCTGAGTGGAGCAACTTGTATATTTTCTTGTAACCACCACTGACTAGTTGACACCACACTTGCATCTAACTCCTGTTGGCAAGTTGAAACGCTTACTGGGCATGGATAGGACTTGACACAAACACAGCATGCATTTGGTCAGAAAGAAACTCAACAAAGACAAAGTAAATTTCACAGAAAGTAGTTGAGAGCTATTTGGCAGGCTCTTGGTCAAAGACATTGTCATGATTTTGCTGAGGATTTGGCCTGATCTAGTTATAAACAGAAAAATGGGACCACACATGAACAAAAGTTTAAAAAAATATTCAGACAGGTTATGGAAACTTCCATTTACTTAGCCAGCATGGCTGAAGTCAACTCCAAATAAGCTCAGTACACAGAGAAATAAGAGACCAAAAAGTAGTTGTTGGAACATAACCTCATGTTCCATTCCTTTCTTCAAAATCATGTGATGTAAAATCAAAGTTCTTACATCAAATCTGTGTTTGTGAAAGAAGCATCACCATTCTTTGCCTCACTGCAGTCAAGGCTATTTCACAAACCAAACAATTTTATAGTCTTTGTATACAGATAATCTGAACAGTCTGTTTTCACTGAGACATTTAACAAATACTGTCATTACAAGCATTTATAGAAGGGAAGAACTGTAATGATTCATGTAAACCTTTAATTGCATATTTTCCCATTCTTTTTGTAGATGCAGCACAACATTGAAGCAACCTCCAAGACAACAGTAAAGAGCTCTCACTTACATTGTCCATTAATCAAGAACATTTATTTAAATTGCTTAAATTTATTCAGATTGTTTGAAAGTTTTGTTTTAACAGTTAAGGTTTAAAATCTATTTTAACACCCTCAGCTTCCTATCTTTAATATGTATTTTTAAACAGAACACAGAAAATACCCTTATTTCAGTATTATGTTCACTGAATCAGTTATATTGTAAAGATCAGATAAAGTTATATCAGATTTGTATACATCATGTATACAAAGTTAGACCATCTTAAATCCCCTCATTCTTGAAAGGAAGTTGAAAAGGAAGAACCTGGAAACCGGGACAGTTTAGTAAAATATTTTCCTTTCACTGAGCACTGTCAGCTCAGTGAGCCAGCTTTACAACTGCTAGTGTAGTTTTATGGAACTGGTATTCGTTTCCTCTACAATGAGGGAAAACCATCACTTTGCAGCTACAGTTGTGTAAGCTGCCAGCAGTAGAAAAGTGGGAGTGAGGAAAAGGTGTTTCCATTCCCAGTAATACAGAAGTGCTCATTTAGTGGCTTCAACACGTAACAAACACCGTGCTTCCACATCCACATTCACACGTAACTCCTGGCACCGCTGGCTGACAGATGCCCCACCAGAAACGCCGTTCACCTTACCTGTGTGGTGAAACTCTTTGCAGCTTGGAGGCCATCCAGCCCCTGGAGTCTGGTCAGCATCCAGCCACGGACCCTCATCTGGGGTCTCTCAGCACATTACTGCAAAGCGGATCCCGTGTCCAGGAGCACACCTGAAGCTCTGGAGTGCACAGTGCAACCACCAGTCTCTGGACTCCAGCAATGACACCTCAGGTTCCTCCCACAGCTTAAACTCATCCTATCCCAGAACCCCAAAGCAGTTAGGAGTCTTCTGGCTTTTAGTTTGTTACCTCCTTGCAGAAGTCACATGGCAAACAAGCAAGCTGCCCCATAAAACCAGAAATGGGCTTTGAACAGAACTTCCGAATGTCTCATTGCTTAAAAGGCCAAAATGTGAGAATATTGGTCGTTAAGAGAAGCTCACACTTCATGGGCACAAGACATTTCACGTTAGCCTTCTCTTCCCCTGGAGGTCTTCTGGTCTCTAGGCATACAGCTCAGGCTTTCTCTCAACACAGACAGTCCCGTAGAAAATTCTGTTGACCCAATCTGCTGCAAGGTCTGCTTCTCTTTCCCCAGTCTTGTCTAAAGTTTCCTCTATTCCTTCTGTGAGACATTTTTAAGTTGTCTTTTGGCCACCTGCATCCTTTATTTTCTCCTTAGTGGGCTTCATCATTTCCTGAGAGGAAGGGAAAAAAATCTCATCCCTGTCTCTAGGCTAAGCTCAGGCTTTCTCTCAACACAGACAGTCCCGTAGAAAATTCTGTTGACCCAATCTGCTGCAAGGTCTGCTTCTCTTTCCCCAGTCTTGTCTAAAGTTTCCTCTATTCCTTCTGTGAGACATTTTTAAGTTGTCTTTTGGCCACCTGCATCCTTTATTTTCTCCTTAGTGGGCTTCATCATTTCCTGAGAGGAAGGGAAAAAAATCTCATCCCTTTCAGTCCCAGGCAACATCTTGGCAAGCTATTTGTCAAAGTTCAGTTTTTACAGTTAACTATTCTCCAACCACCTCTGGTCTGTTGGCTGCTTTGTAAGATGAATGTGTGTTGACTGAGCTTCATGATATAGATATATTTATAGTAACAAGTATATTATAAATACTGAATATCAGCCTATACATTGTACAGTCAGATTTCCCAAACGTTTGTGCCTAGACTGTGTCTGAAGTAAACCTCTCGCTCTGTCTAAATCAGCAACTAAACTTTAACCTTTAGAGTCTCTGGGATATTATAGGGTCATCTCACACACTGTTCAGAGATGAAAAATGGTGCTCATGTTTCTGCATCTTTCAGACACTAATGGATGGTATCACTAGCTACTAAACAGAGGGCCAAAAAAGCTTTATTAATTCTACCATGCAAATTCGTAACCAGGTAATGCAAGGGAAATGCCAAACATAGGTCACTAAAGACAAGAAGAAAACAGATTTCAAAAGTCAGTTTTGCAGTTGGTTCCCTCCTGACTTCTCTAGGTACTCCGCACATTCTTTTACTGATTTGGCAGGTTGGGTATAACTGCTCATTTGAACAAGAATTGAGTTGCTTGTACAGCTTTTTAATACTAATTAATACCAGTATTTGTTCCTTTGTTTATAGTTGACATCCATTGTAAATGCTGAAAATGTATGAGCTAGATGAAAACAGGGGATTGACTCCATGCTTTCAGGAAGTTGCTAGTGCATTTGAATGTATTCTCAAATAACACACAATTCTAAGAAAAATATGCTATGAAGCTCCACCTTCATTCTGTACCTTGATTCTTCCATTCCTTAGATAATTCGTACTTGTCTTCCCATGCAATGGGTCATTATTAATCGCATCAGTAACTAGATAATAAACTCTTTAAAGACAAAGACTTATGGATTTATTGGCTTTTTTGAATTGACATTTTATTCCTCACCAATGAAGCACCCATTCTACAACTATATACTAAACACTGTAACTTTCCTTTTCCTGTCACCAACAGCAGCAGTGCCAGCTGGGCAAAAAGAAGCTTGAAAGAAGCAACATTTCAAGTGAGATACCAAGGGTGCTTTTGCACAGAAAATGTTATTTAAAAAATAATGGATTAATCAGTGCTGCATTTTAATGGAGTGCAAAGTAGCAGTGACCAGTTGAAGATTTAATTTAGTGGCTGAAGAGTGAACTGGACAGATTATAGCTTTTCTTTAAGAGCAAAACTCAGCATATGTAGATCTGAGGTTTCTGGGGGAAGCCTTGATACAATGTTTTTTACTTACAAATATCCTCTCTTCTGATGGTTCAAGACATCAAAGATGGCTAAGTTAATAATCATAACTTTTTACACCATGGATAGCATGCTCTCTTCTTTCTTTATAAAGATCTGCAAAATACAGAGCGTAGCCTAAACCTGTTGATAACACGTCATAACTCTACTGTTACCACACCCTTGTATCTGGATTTGCTTATGGGCTTTGAAACACTTCTGTGCATCAAGAGACCTAAAACTGTCCAATTGATTCAGCCCACCTCTCTGACAGTTATAACCACTATTATAATGGACAGAGAAGGAATTAAAAATCTTGTACGATAGAGTAGAAGTGAAGTCATGAGCTCCTGTGATAAGAACTGAACAGTGATCTTAGATTAGAAAAGCTCCTAAAAAGCCCTCTTGTATGGGTTGTCACATCAGTAGCAAATAGCTTCAGCGTCCTACCCAACGAAAGGTTTAGCATCTAAGCCCTGATGTCTATTGCATTGTATTAATAAGTGCTTAATGGCTGCTACATTTGGACACAATGCCTGCACTGTCAGCATTTAACTCATTCCCCCCAGGAAATCCTATGAGATACTTGGAATATGGAAGGTATTATCCTGTCCTGTTGGATCTACAGGGCTATTTAGGTGGCCCACATCACTGTTGGTCTCACAAGCAATGATGGATTTAGCGTCAAAGCACCCTCAGGAGGGAAGCACCGATTGTTATCCTGGCTCTTTTTAATGATGTGTATTGAGGAAAGGGGAGAGCTAGACAAATGCTGGGAAGTTCACTAGAGGGGTTTTGTAAAGCGATCAGCCTATTCAGCACGAACCAATGACACCCATCCCCCCACAGTGCAGGATGAAGCAGGTTTGTCACTGAACCCTATCATCCCCCAAATCAGCCCGAGACCCCAGAGCTGAGTGTCAACGGCCGGGGCCAAACACTCAACTGCTGCCTGGTGTGGGATACTCATGGAGAACCATGCTGGAAAGCTGTAGTTCACACCAAGCACCCATGAGTATCTCAGATGGCAGATGATGGTAGAGCACCACAACTCTTGTTTCTGGGTATGGGTAACACAACCTATGTCCTGGGATAGAGACAAGGATTGAAACTGTACCCCAGCTCGATGCTGTCTACAGTGGTCCTATCTTCTGTGTCCAAAGGAGAGGAATATTTCAGCAGAGGATGAGCTGAATTATCTACTACATCTGATTTAAACGTCGAGATATTCCATGGGAGCCAACTCCAAATCATGTTTCATCTGAATGCATGTGGAAAAAGCCACCTACAGGTCCCTGTAGGTTAATCACAGAATCCCAAAGGATGCAGCCAATAGCTCCTTTCCTATTTAAATGCAGTCTGAATTGGGTATTAACTACCTGCTGTGTTTGGCAGATCTCTTATTCCTAAAATAAATAACTGTATGAAAAGTCATAAACTCTATATTGGACTTTTTCGTTTAAAAAAAAAATATCAAAGTAATGTCAGGATTTTAGCAGCCTCACTTACTGCAGTAAATCTGGCTTCCACAGCTGTTCATGTTGTACTGTGTGCTTCAGCCAAGTGTAGCTGCAGTCCAACATTTCCTTCTTAAGGTATCCCTTACCCAGCGCAAAGCCAAGTGAATTTTGGACAGGACTAGCATGCTAGAAATTATGAATGTGCTCTTATTAGAGCAGGTTGCATGTTTTACATTAAATATTCATTCAAATAACAATCCAGCAAAATGTTTGTCGGGATGATAGTTACTTTGGCTAAAAGAACACATTTTTCCTCCAGTCTCCACCAAAACTCGCCCGTATTTATCACATTGAGAATCTAAGGACATTAATGAAGATCTTGCTTAAACTCGGCTGAGCTCCTTCACTGGTGCCAGATCCTGTTCTCCTGTTTTATAGCTGTACCATTTCAGAAATTGCTTGGTTCTCACTAGGGACAACCCTTTTACAGGTTCCACTGCAGCTCATAAAAGGGAAAAAAAAAAAAAAAAAAA